>NC_052350.1:34904963-35050773 GCF_009727055.1 Benincasa hispida
TAATAACAATATAATAAATAATAAATTAATAATATGTAAAAGGTTTAAGAATATAATGATAAATTTTGTTTTTTTTTAAAAAAAGAGATAAATATAAAAGAAGTTAAAACATTAAAAAAAGAAAGAAAAAAGAAAAATATAAAAGCAGATAAACATTAAAATAAAAAATAAGAAAAAAAAGAGAAGATAAACATTAAAAAAAGATAAATATAATAGAAAGAAAGAAAGAAAACGATAAATATAAAGGAAAATAAACATTAAAAAAGACAAGACAAAAATATAAAAGAAGATAAATATATATAAAAAGAGAGAAAGATAAATATAAAGAAAATAAAACATTAAAAAAGAACGAAATAGATAAATATAAAAGAAGATAAACAGAAAAAAAAAAGTAAGATAAAATATAAAAAAAAAGGAGAAACATAAAAAAAAAAAAAAAAAAAAAAAAAGAGATAAAGAAGAATCAAAAGCATTTCAAGACCAATCATAAGGAACAATTAGGATTGCAGTAAAGGTAAGTAGTTTATCTCATCTTCTCTTAAGTGTTTTATGGTTAGTGTACCTTTTGATATGTTGCTTTATTATGTCTTATTGTTATGTTGCATTACATGTTTAAAACACGTTTCTCTACAAAGGGACCCCATGCATTATGTTTGTTCATGATTATTGTAAGATCAAGTTTTAATTAGGTATAGGTTATGCTTCCAAGGCTGACCAGGGATGTATAGTTTCAATCCTCTAGGCCCAATCTTATGTTATGTTTTTATGCTAGGGACTAGCATGGTATGTATTGGTTGCACCCCTCTAGTCCAACCTTACGTTTATGCTGAGTTTAATGTTGGATGCGACTCTGGCTCTACTGACTGCATGGACCCGCTAATTCATCAGATTGATTAGTTTTCGCTTAAGTCTTCATCTTCACTACCAGGCAGAGGAACTTACATTGGAAGCATAACCGACAAAACTAATGATATTATAAGTTTATATTTGGGTCCCAAATCATATGTTTTCATGACATATTGCATGTGACTGTGCATTTGGTCACTACCTTAAGTGAGAAATACTTACTAGGTATTATTATATACTCATCCTATTTTTACAGACTTTGTAGGTAAGAACACAACGTAGGTTGGCATGACTGGACGTCGCTCAAGTGGCCAACCATCAAACTCACTATTTTGGTGATATAGGCATTTGTTTCCACTACGCTAATTATTATAAGGATCTTGGTGCTTTATTTAAAATAAATTTTCTATAGTTTGATTTACTTAATTCATAAATTTTATATGTGTTTCTTATGAAATTTTTACCAAAAAGCATCCCATATGTATGCATGTTCGTAGTGGTCGAAAATTATTTACGTAAGGATCTGGTCATTACATGTCACTCCAATACTCTATTTTTTCTACAAAATGAGTAACAAGGCATTGTTAAGTAAAATTATGAAAGGAGGTAAAGAAAATAGGAGACGAAAGAAGAAAATTCTTAAAGTATTAGAAATACTTAGTTGGGTGAGTTTAGATAATATAACAAGTAAAAAATTGGCTAAGTATGGAAACGAAGTGTAGGCATGCATTGATGTGCCACAAGACGGGCGCTTTAAGCTGGACGATGGGCACAACTGGACGAACGCATGGGGATGCGTTGATGTGCCATAAGACAGGGCGCATAAGCTGAACGATGGGCGCAATCAGTGAACGAGCATGGGGCATTGCCCGTTTGATGCTTGCCAACAAGACGGCGCATAAGCTGGATGGGCACATCGGATGAGCGCATGGGGCATGGTCTGTTGTGCCACAAGATGGGCACAAAGCTGAACGAATGGGCACAATCAGACGAACGCGCATGGGGCATGCATTGTATGTGCCATAAGACGAGCGCGATTAAGCTGGACGAATGGGCGCCAACTTACTGGATGAATCGTATGGGGCATAGCGGTTGAAATGTGCCACAGGAGAGCCACATAGGCTTAACGATGGGACGCAAACCGGTAATGAACGCCAGGGGCATTGGCGCTGATGTTGCCACAAGATGGGTGCATAAGCTGAACGATTGGTGCAAATTAGACGAATGCATGGGCATGCATTGATGTGCACAAGACGAGCGCATAAGCTGGACGATGGGTGCAACTGGATGAACGCATGGGGGCATGCGTTGATGTGCCATAAGACGGGCATATGCTTGAACGATGGCGCAATCAAAACGAATGCATGGGCATTGCGTTGATGTGCCACAAGACGGGGCGCAAAGGTTTGCTATGTCGATGGGGCAATAGGCGTGCAGTTATTTATTATATTGTTATTATTATTATTATTATTTCCATTTTCTTCAAAATGTTCTTATATTGTCATTATTTTATTTTATAGATTTTTTTTTACTTGGATATTTTCTTAATTTTCAAATCAAAATTATGTTTGTTACTTATTTAATGACCAGTAAGATTTATAAGCCAAATTTTAAATATAGTGGCTTAAACTTAGAATTTGTTTACTAATAACTAGATTTAATCTTGAACCTTAATTAATATTCATTATTTAATTTCCTATACTGTTTGTATACAACTTGAGTTATTACAATATAGATCATAGATTCCCTATGAGACAACCCTTTCCCACTAGCCTACAAGCTCTCGCGAGTGGTAAAATATCTATTCGTTATTAGTCTCGGCAGGCTTCGAACAATGACTTCTAAATAAACCCAGATTATTTATGAAAAAAATATCAAAATCCTTTAAGTATTACTTGTCGAAATCTCAAAACTCATCGAAAGAACCTTTTTAAACCTTAAACTGATGTTGGATAGCACTTTAAAATCCTTTAAATATCCCATCTAGCAACAAATTATTATGGGTAACATTAATTGAATTCAGTGGGTATTCAAGAACTTTCAAGAAAACCAACAAGACACAACAAATATTACCTGCAACCACCAATCTGGCAGCGGCGACGATGTACGGATGGTGACGTGTGGGCGTGATAGTGGTTGTAACATCCTGAGTTTTTAGTATCTTAAATTGACTGGATTGATGGTTCATTAATTTTTGTTTTAGAGCAAAATCAGATAAGATAATTAATTTAAATTGAGTTGATAAGAGAAATTTGGATTTAATAATTATTTTGAGAATTGGGTGTGATTTTCCTAAACGATTTCTTTTCCTTCCCATAGTATTCGTATCACACCTCCTCCTAGATTATCCTCTTATCTCATAAGGGGATGTGACAACAACAGTTACCGACCTACTTGCCAGCACATACTGTCTAACTTACCTATATAACTTACTTAAAACCTTGTTATCCAATTACGACTCAGCGGCACAATAATATATGACTTGAACCTCACAAGCTCTATGCATTGTTGTCCTTGGCTTCAATGCTTAACTCCTTTTAACCTCTACAAACTTAGCCTCATCTCATGCGTTAATGTTTCCTAACACCAAACGCATAGTTTTTTTTTACTTCATACTTAGCCAAAATTTACTAATTAAGGCTAGCTCAAAGCTACTCAACGAAAATCTATTTAAACACTTAGAATTTTTCCTTTTTCTTCAACATAGGATTTCACTCACTTTGTTAATTTTCATAACTACCTACTCAAGTAGGGAGATTAAGATCCGGGTTTCACAACCAAAATCTCATGAATACAAAAGAAAAATAGAAATAGACTCCTAACTCGTGTTAAATACTTACCTCTAGCCTCAAATCGTCCTTAAAAGCAAGAAGATTATGCTTAACGATGAAAAAGAATGGAAGAGAATAAGTGTTTAAAGTGGAGAGGAGAAGAATAGAGGAGTGAAAATGGAAAACTGGTGTGATCATCAAGAAGAACAGCAGAAAAATTCTTTTATTAAACTAAAGCGACACGGTGGCACTAAGGTGCAGCATTCCGGCGCCAGAGGGCCAAAAACCCCTATTGTCAAAGTGCAGTGCTATGCATAGCGTTTCGACGCATGTGTGACTTCCGTCAAATGTCATAGCGTCACGATGCCACAAGACATTGGACACCTTTAATAACATGACATTCTTCAATTTGTATTGTGCATTCGCATCGTCACCCTACGTAAAAACAAATTATCAAAATTATATGTCAATTTTTATTATGTTATGATGTATTCTTTGTATTTTATAAAAAAAATGGATCTTTAATTAGTTTATTTGGTTTATTAATGCAAAGAAACATCATTAAATCTAAACTCTAATTTCTACAATAGTGACGAAATTGTTAAAAATTTGAAAGTACAAGGACTAAATTTTTACATCTTAATTTTTAGGTACTAAATTGTTACAAAACTGAAAGTTCGAGGACTAAATCATCGAAATCCAAATTTTATAGACAAAACTGTTTCTTTTCGGGATGTTTTGAGACTAAAAGCGATTTTTAACATTTAATTTATATACCCAAGGACTAAAATTGGATCATGGATTGCCTAATTACTCTTTTAACATCTGTAATTTCACGTTTTATTTCCATAAATATATTATGTATTTTTTTGATTTCATGAATATATTGTCAAAAGGAAATTCTTACATCCTAACGAAACGTTTTTGTAACCAACTACTAGAAAATTGAAGATTATTTTCTTTGCATTAGTTACTTATGTAATCCCTATTTAAAGAATAAACCAACATCATCATTTGGTTGAACCTACAAGTTGGCAAAATATGAACCATACCATTCAAATGTGTTCTTGCTAAGTTAGATTCTAACGAGATAAACATATGCAACAAATAGTGTAATCACCATATATTAAAAATAGCTATTTGAATATATAAATATTCTTACCTTTTGAATTCCATCTTATCACAAGGGACTTACGTTTTAAGTTTTGTAATAGAGTTTGTTATCAACGATGACCATGTTAAAGGTAATCACGTCGATTTTTCTTGGGATTCTCTTGGTTAACTTCGACATGATTGAGATAGAAAATGCGGCTAATCACATTGGTTATGATCCGATAAAAGCCGATGTTAGTCCTGGATGCAGTGTAAAGCATCCTAAACTGTGTATATTAACTCCTGCAAACCCATATAATAGAGGTTGCAGTGCAATCAATCGCTGCAGGGGAGGAAATGATATTATAGATGGTCAAGAAGAAATTGCTTTTGAAGGGGATGCATCCACTATCCCGGCAAAGAGCCCTAAGGTAGAACACCATCTTGATTGAATAATTGATGTGATTCATTATTCATTCATATATTTGTACGAATATTCTATATCACTTATTATTTGTTGGATCATCGAATTTTCGCCAACTTCATTTGTGTGCCATTTGTTGTAATTACACATGAACGAATAAATATCTTTACTTTTTGAAAAATATACTGTCACTTTTCTTCCATGAGTGTGTCACACCCCGCCCCAGACTACTCTCTGAGCCTAGGAAAGGACATGACTGCAGCAATTATCAACCCTTTTGTTGACACTTACTGCCTACTAACTCTGATACCAATGTATAAACTCAACAACCAACTGATTAATTCAAGGAGGCAAACAACAATTGATTATGTAGGCCAATTTTATTACAACAATGTAACATTTATACAACTCCAAGACTTAACTACAAAGTTTACAAGAACAACTGTAAAACCCTCTGAAATATAACTATGGCGTGTGGCAGACCTTGATCTTAGCAGCACCCTGGAACTCCTCACCTTTCGCTACCTGGGAAGAGAAACATGAAATAACAGAATGAGCTTCACAAAGCTCAGTGAGTGGTAAGAAACTTCTAGAGTCTATTCAACTCATAAATAACAAGCATATCATAACTACGAGGTTACATTCAAACTTCTGCCTTGAATGAGTCTAGTCTCAACTTCTATCTACATGCACGGTAGATAGCTAAACTGATAAATAACTGGAATGAGTATGTTGTCTACCTACACACACGGTAGATAGATAACTATAACTAAATACAACGCTTACTCTTTACGTTTCCTTTGTCTTCTATGTGCACATAGCTCCCCGCTCATGAGCTCAAAAGCTAGGTCTGTCGGCCCTCTGACCATCCCATATGAGGATCCTCCCACAGGCTCAGGAACTAGACCTCTCGGTCCCCTGACCATCCCATGAGGTTTTGCTTACGGGCTCAGGAACTAGGTCTATTGACCCCCCTGACTATCCCATACACATAATCTCATTCTCATGCTAGATACTCATTGATAACATAAGCATACACAATTTACTCTAAAATATATGCTTTAAAACTTAACGGAAAGTACCACTCACCTTGGTCGTTTAGGAATCTTTCTCTCTAGAAGTTCCTTGATCTTCCTGGGCTCCTCTTTTGAACCCTAAATTCCAGATTCAATTTAAAGTTCAGATTATTCATAGTTCTAGGCTTTATCTCGAGTTACTTCCTTCTACAAATATGCTCTAAAATGTCCCAGGAGGCGTACCTAAAAATATTAGCTCATAACTCTTCATGGTTTGGCCGAAAACATCCAAAAACCAAGACTGGCTCAGCTTACCCGACAGCTCGACCCCTCTGTCTTGTCCTCACTTTCCAGCTCGATACCTTGGATATTCTTCTCTAGCCCTACCCTGAAAACTAGACTCTCTTAGCTTTCAAGTGGCTTTGGAATCACTCCAAATGCACGAGTATTCTGGGACAACTCTTCGTCCCAAGTTGATGTTACTTTCTGTCCTTTCTGTCCGACAGCCTCTCCCCTCTTGGAACCTCTTGACCAACGCATGGTCTTGCTACCAACGCATAGTCTCCTCCCAGTACACTCTTCTTTATGTCCTTTGAAGAGATTTTGAGTTCTCATTTGAAGTTCTTGGCCTTATTTATAGGCGTTCAAGATTGCTCTAAGGCCAACACCTCCTACTTGGCCGCATGTCCAAGTGTCTCTTCCTTACACTATTACTGCAATCTTGCATCAGCGCAACCCAAGGTGTCTTGCTCCCCTTTTATCAATGCATAACCCTCAACTTTGTATATCTTCTTATGCATCCACCTCATTTGCTTAAGGCTTAAGATTTCTTTCCAACAAGCCACATGTCCAGATGACGTCCTTGAATGCGTCCATCCTTCATATGCGTTCAACTAGGATAATGACCAACACTCCTTCAACGCATACTACTAGCTTGTCCTATGCATCCACATGCCTTCAGATGTCCAACGCATAGCACATCACCAACACATAGCAAACTTTGGGTCGACTTGGTTCTCAACTTAACACCTCAAGGCATAGTTCACCATCACCTAGGTTCTTGCTAATGCATCTCTTATGACCAACGCAACCCACCTCATTAACCTTTTTACTGCAAGCCTTAACAACGCAAGGGAAAATCACTATGCGCCCACCTTAGCTCGACACATCGCATAGCTTATACCTTAGCAAGGCCACCGCATCCATCGTTGCATGCCATCGCATCCATCGTGCAGCATCACCACATGCCACTGTCGCATCCATCATATTCATCGCATCCATCGCTGCATGACATCGCATACTACCAACGCATTCCTTCGGCCGCATACCGTAGGCTGCATCACCGCATGCCCTCGGCTGCACACTCTCGTGTAGCAAGGCCGCCACATGCCCCCAACGCATAACACCGCCCCATGTCCTCAACGCATAGCACCGCTGCATAGCATCGACGCATACCCCAATCACTGTATGTCATCCATCGACGCATGCTACCAACGCAACCCTTCAGCCAATCATGCGTCCAACCTTACAAACGCATGGTTGCCTTCTCAACTTATGCGTTAATGTCTCCTAACATTTTACACATGGGTCCTTTTTACCTTACACTTAGTCAAATTTCATCAATTAAAGCTTAACTCAAAACTACTCAAGGAAAATCTATTCAACACTTAGAAATTTCCTTCACTTCAACATAGAATTTAGCTTCCACTTAGTTAATTTCCTTAACAACCTGCTTAAGTAGGAAAAATGGAAATTCGGGTTTCACAGAACGAGCGCGTAAACTACACGAAGAAGAAGATGAACAATGGTCTATTATTTTTTTCCTTTTTCTAGATGCTTTTGAAGAGATAATGACTTATGTTTATACACACACATAAATATATTTATTTTTCACCAAACCCTAATTCCATATATTATATATATATATATATATATATATATATATATTATATATGTAAACCCTGAACTCTAAGTTTCCTAGATAAGCATGTCTAGTCAAGGAATATTATATTAAGTACTTAAACATTGGAAATCTATGTTTATTTATAGAGTTTGGAGAAAGAAAAGAAAAACATATTAATGAGGAGCTCATTTATTGGTTTAATCCTTGAACTCAGGAGGCGGCAGGAAGATAAAAAGGAAGAGGAAATTCAAAAGCTTGGTTTCGGCAATTGGCATGAGCAAATTTAGTGAAATTGGTGCATATTGAAAGTTGGGAGAATCTAATTTTCGAGGTTATCTTACCGAAGAATATATGCAGGAGAAAAAGAACAGGAAGTGAAGAATTTGAAGAGGAGGCAGAATCTCAGATTAATCAGGGCCCGAGATAAAGATTGGAAGCTCCAGGCCAAACTATAAGGATTTTTGGCTGAAATTTTAAGGTAAGAAATTTAATCAATTCTAAACAAGTTTATAAAAGAAAAATTCTTGAAAAGAGTTTTGGATTAGAGTTATGAATTTTTGAATGTGAAACAGAGAATTTGTGCAGAAGCAGACAGCTTCTGGGAAGAACAAGCAAACAACTCACCGTGGAGAGCGAGAGCGAGATGAGGAGGATGAGGATCTCGCTCAGGATGATAATCTCACTGATTTTGTGATGAGGATCTCGCTCAAGAAGGAAATTTCTCTAGAAATATGAGCTGAATCTCGTTGGTGAGGAAGCAAAGCTTGTTAGAGGAGGTGAGTATCGCTAGGATGAAACTTTTGCTAGGAAAAGCTTGATCTCGCTCATGATGAGGATCTTGCTTATGAGGATCTTGCTCATGAGGATGAATTCACTCATGATGATTATCTCGCTAGTAATGTTGTCTTTGTTGATGAAAGTTTCATTAGTAAATGAACTATTTGAGGTATTTTGCTAAGAATTCTAAATAGGTTAACCAGGAATTATGTCCTTTCAAGCCAAGAAGAGCTAGGAAAGGCGTATAAACCGTTAAGAGCCCCGACAAACTGTAAGTGACTAAGTGAATATAATGTTTTCAATACTTATGCATATAAGGCCAAGTAAGTTACAGTGATGTTAATGGTGAATTTATACTCCCTCAAGCAACAAATGGTTAATGAATAGCTTAACATATCTTTCTCGGCTTGTATATGTTTAACACAGTCCAAGGTATGTTATGAAATCATTACAAAAGTTAAGTTTCTAATGTTGAAATATGCTTCCTAAAGGAAGGCTATGATAGAATGAGTTCTTGTGTAAATTACATGCAATGAAACTTAATTTGATGCTACGAAATAACCCGATACTAAAGGACATGGAGAAGGTAACTGGGTAATAGTACCTAAGGTATTGACGATGCTTAGAAAACTCCACGTGCACGTAGGTAGTTCTGAATGAGAGACCAAAGTATGGGTCTCCTAGGCCATACACCACCAAAGGGAGGCCAAAGTATGGGTCTCTTGGCCGGTAATAGACGTTGGGAGCTAGAGCGTTGTAGGCTCGTTCTCAACTAAAGAATAATGAGGTTTAATGATGTCCAAGAATGGTTTAAAGCTATATTTAGAGAAACTTGCTTGAAATACTCATCAGTATACTTACATGTTTATAGTGATGTAATGCATGATGTAATATGATTCTATAGTCATTAACTGGGCTACCAGCTCATAGATTTTTCGTGTTTTCCATTTACAGGTAGCGGTCAGATTCCTCAAGGTTGATCTTGTTACTGCTTGCCATTGAAAGGCCTGGCTTATTAAGAAGACTTAAGTTGATGATCTGTTTATGTACACATGTTTTGAGAGGAACTAGGGCTTTGTTAGAGATGTTTGGGCCCAACTGTAAATATTTTTTTTCGTAGATGTTATGTCATGGCTGTATGCATGTGTTTATATAATCTTACATAGAACCGTAAGAAGGCATATTGTATGCATACATTATTAATGTTTAACAGGTTGGCATTTAGATTAAAAGGCTAAGGTGGTGAGTGCTGGCGGTAGGGCTAGTAACTACAATGGTCATATCCTCTTTCAGATTAAGAAGGTAATCTGGGAGGGGATGTGACATATATTCCTTTCCTTTTCCTTGTAAATATATACGTTTAATCCTCTCCTTCCATCACATCGAACTTAAATGTCTCAGATCACCTTAAATCAACCAATTCCAACAATAAATTTAATCTAAAATTGCATAACTAACTAAACTCTGAATTAATTCTTCCAAACAAAAATATTTCCAAATTTAAAAGATCACATACCACAAAGATCTAAGTTTAATTACTTTAACATAATAATTCAATTTTATATCCCAAAAAAATTAAGATGCCTTAAGTAATTAAGCTAATAAACTCAATTGAATTAACTCAACATAATAATTAAATTTTGGACTAAAAAAAATAAAATGTACCACAAATATTCATAGTGATTATTTTAAATTTACCTGAAAATTTTAGACGTCACAACACAAGAAAGCATAGCAGCGCTACGATGTTTGATATATTTTCACCATCGCGCGCGAGTGGAATCATCTGATGAGCATAACAATTAGCATGACAACGATGAGCGTTTATGCTAGGAAAAGAGCGTAGCTACGCTCTCCTCAGTATTGCAACACTCGGTTGCTGTCCATAAAAATTTTATGACTTTTAGGTCAAAGACATCATGATTTCTAGTCTGTTCATCTATTTTTCCCTACCTAACTTTTCCTTCTCTCAATCATCGCCTTTTTAATTTTCATATATTTCATTGAAGATTCTTGTCGCTAAGAGTGGCTAAGGTATTTTTTTACTTGAGGATAGGATTTTTTTAGACAATTGTTCTTGAAAAATTTTATTTTCTGGGATGTAATTGTTGTAAACTCTCTTGAAGTTTTGATTATATTTACATTCAAGCATTTTGACAGGCTTGATAATTCTTGATAAATGATTCTTTGTATGCAATGTTCATTTATCATTTGAATAAACAATGAATTTAGTAACATGATTGGGGAGTGAGTGCTTAATTAGAGGCAATCCTTGAACTTTGACATTCGTGAACTAATTAACTCAAAGAGATAAATCGCATGTTCGATTTGGGTTTTTTAGTCTATCATTTATCAGTAACAATCCCAATGGACTTAATGTAAATTAGGATAGTTTTCTAGGCTTCTTTGATTTAAAATAATGTTGAAGAATTTAGTTCAAATTAGATTCAATCTAGTTTGATAATTATAGATGTCTAGTGATTAGTTTCATTAAACGATTGCACGTTTATTTGCAAGTGCCATTGATTTATAGTATTTAATGAGTGAAAAATATGTAGAATTTGCTCCTATCGTTGAGTAATTTTCCTGATTGAATTTTTAAAGAAACATCTCATTGTTCACTTTATTTCCTTGAAATTGACCTTCCATTTTCTTTTAATTTTCTTCAATGATCAACTACAACCTCACCTCCCCCTCTGCGACCGTTAAATTTGATAATTATGCTATATAGATCATAGATTCCCTATGAGACAACCCTTTCGCACTAACCTACAAGCTCTCGAGAGTTGTAAAAAATCTATCTGTTATTAGTCCCGACAGGCTTCGAACAATGACTTCTAAATAAACTCAGATTATTTATGGAAAAAAATATCAAAATCCCTTAAGTATTGCTAGTCGAAATCTCAAAATTCACCGAAAGAACCTTTTTACACCTTAAACTGATGTTGGATAGCACTTTAAAATCCTTGAAATATTCCATCTAGCAACAAATTATTATAGGTAACATTAATTAAATTCAATGGGTATTCAAGATCTTTCAAGAAAACCAATAAGACACCAAAAAATATTACCCACAACCACCAATCTGGCAGCAGCGGCGATGTACGGATGGCGACGTGTGGGCTAATAGTGGTTGTAACATCTTGAGTTTTTAGTATCTTAAATTGATTGGATTTATGGTTCATTAATTTTTGTTTTAGAGCAAAATCAGATAAGATAATTAATTTAAATTGAGTTGATAAGAGAAATTTGGATTTAATACAAAATTGAGAGAATTGGGTGTAATTTTCTTAAACGATTTCTTTTCCTTCCCACAGTATTCGTGTCACACCTCCTCCCAGATTATCCTCTTATCCCGTAAGGGGATGTAACGGCAGTAGTTACTGACCTACTTGCCAGCAGTTACTTGTCACACCCCACCCCGAGCCTGCACTCCTGAGCCCGAGGAGAGGTGTGAGGGACCACAGATACCACCCTCTTGTGATATCTACTGCCCATCTGAACCTCTTTACTACACTCAGTAAACTTTAAGTCGAGGAAATAACAACAACTTATTAAGTAGGCCCATTTTATTACAACTATGTAATGTTTATACAACTCTAAGACTTAACTACAAAGTTTACGACAATAACTATACAACCCCGGAAGCGTAACTGTGGCTTATGGCAGACCTTAACCTTAGTAACACCCTGGAACTCCTCACCTTTCGCTACGTGGGAAGAAAAACATGAAATAATAGAATGAGCTTCACAAAGCTCAGTGAGTGGTAAGCAACTTTTAGAGTCTATTTCAACTCATAAAAACAAGCATATCATATATATACGAGGTTAGTACTCAAACCTTTGCTTTGAATGAGTCTGGTCTCATCCTTCCTCGACTTTGATTCTGTCTCCTAGTTTTCAATAAGAAATCTACACGCATGGTAGATAGCTACACTGATAACTATTTAGAATGAGTCTATTCTCTACCTACACACAAGGTAGATAGTTAACTAATACTAATCATGAACGCTTACTCTAATGTGTTTCCTTTTGTTCCCAATGTCTCTTATCTGCACATAGCTCCCCGCTCATGGGCTCAGAAGCTAGGCATGTCGGCTCTCTGAAATTCCCATGTGAGGATCCTCCCACAGGCTTAGGAACTAGACCTCTCGGTCCCCTGACCATCCCGTGATGTTTTGCTTTCGGGCTCAGGAACTAGGTCTATTGACCCCCTGACCATCCCGATCACATAATTTCATTCTCATGCTAGATACTCATTCATAACATAAGTATACAATTTACTCTAAAAGATATGCTTTACGACTTAAAGGAAAGTACCACTCACCTTGGTAAGGATAGGAATCTTCCTTCTTAGAAGTTCCTTGATCACCTCGGGCTCCCTTTTGAACCCTTAGATCCAGATTCAAATTAAAGCTCAGATTACTCATAGTTCTAACCTTTATCTCGAGTTACTTCCTTCTACAAATATGCTTTGCAATGTCTCAGGAAGCATACCTCAAAATATTAGCTCAGAAATTTTCGTGGTATGGCCGAAATCTTCAAAACATCAAGACTAGCCCAAGCATACCCGATAGCTCGACCCTTCTATATTTTCCTCATTCTCCAGCCCGATTCCTTTGAGGTTCTTCTCCAGAAGCCCTACCCTGAAAACTTGACTCTCAGAGATTTTAGGTGGCTTTAGAATCACTCCAAACACACTAGTATTCTGGGAGATATCCTCGTCCCAAGTTGATGCTACTTCCAGACCACTGTCCGACAGCATCTTCCCCTCTTGGAACCTCTTGACCAACGCATGGTCTTGCTACCAACGCATGCGTTCCTTCATCAGCGCATAGATTTCTCACAATTAGCCGTCATACACTCTTCTTATTGTCCTTTAAAGAGAATTTTTAGTTATGATCTGAAGTCCTTGGTGCTATTTATAGGCGTCCAAAATCTCTCTAAGGCCGACACCTCCTACTTGGCCGCATGTCCAAGTGTCTTTTCCCCACACTATCAACGCAACCCTCATGCCATCGCAATCTAAGGTTTCTTCCTCTTCCTTATCCAACATATAATGCTTAAATTTGCATGTCTTCTTGTGCATCTACCTCATTTTCTTAAGGCCTAAGATTTTTCCCCAACAAGCCACATGTCCGGATGACGACCTTGAATGCGTCCATCCAACCTCATATGCGCTCATCCTACCTCAATGCGTCCATCTACCACAAATGCGTCCATCCAACCTCATTTGCATCCATCCAATAGGTGCAACATTCCTATGTCCGAACACCACCAGTTGGCAAATGCGTCCATCCAACATCAAAATGCATTCATTCAATCTTACCTTGTGCATCCAATTGACACAACTTGGTCACATATGCTAGATGCTCGCAAGGATCATCTTTGGTCGTATATCCTCCTCTTTCGCATGGCTTACCTTTGGCCTATGCGCTCAACTAGGATTATGACCACACTTTTCCAACGCATACTATTAGCCTTGTCCTATGAACACCACTTGTCCTCGGATGTCCAACGCATATAGCACATCACCAACGCATAACAACCTTATGTACCACAAGCCTTAGCAACGCAAGACATTTCACCATGTGTCCACCATGGCTTGTCTCATCGCCGCATAGCTCATTGTCTAGTACTGCTACCGCATAGCACCATCACATAGCGTTTCACATAGCACCATCGCATAGCGTTGCCGTATAGCACCATCGCATAGCGTTGCCGCTAGACCATCACCATAGTGTTGCGCATAGCACCAATTGCAAGTGTTCCGCATAGCACCCATCGCATAGCGTTGCTGCCATAGCGCTAGTCTACTGCACAGCTCTTGCTCATCGTGTAGCGCTTACGGCCATCGTCTAGCGAAGACGGCTATCGTCTAGTGCACACGCCCATTGCATAGCACCATCGGCCCAGGTCGGTCATCTAACGCTAATGTCGATCATGCAATGCCAACACCTTTCGTTCCGCATGATCGCCTACCGCATCGCTTAGCTCCACACCTTTGCTATACATCGTTCAATGACCGACTACACGATCACCTATCTCTTGTGTAAGCTACTGCTCATTAATATTATCATCGACATACCCTATCATGTAGCGTTGCTCATTTGCTACATGATCGTATACCTTGTCGTGTAGCACTGCTTATTTACTACACGATCAACCCACGCGTGCAACTCAACACCCAGCGCCCATGTCCGCACAACTTGAGGCTGCCGCATGCTTTGCTAACCTCTCAAAACATTGGCTGCCGCATGCTTTTCCCCACATAGCCTTTCCTCTTGGCCACACTTTAGCCTCTTTCAATGCCCAAATAACCTCTATACTTAAGTCATTTTTCTAGCTTCCAACGCACAGTTCTTTTTGGCATCATACTTAAACCAAAATTTCACTAGTTAAGGTTTAACTCAAAGCTACTCAACAATCTATTTAAAAACTTAGAAATTTCCTTCACTTCAACATAGGATTTAACTTTCATTTAGTTAATTCCCTAATTCCATACATTTTATATATATATATTTCTTTCCTTTTCCTTATAAATATATACATTTAATCCTCTCCTTCCATCACATCGAACTTAAATGTCTCATATCACCTCAAATCAACCAATTTCAACAATAAATTTAATCTAAAATTCCATAACTAACTCAACTCAAAATTAATAATTCCAAGCCAAAATATTTCCAAATTTAAAAAATCACATACCACAAAGATCTAAGTTGAATTATTTTAACATAATAATTCAATTTTACATCCCAAAAAAATTAAGATGCCTCAAGTAAGTAAGCTAATAAACTCAAATTGAATTAACTCAACAAAATAATTCAATCTTGGTCTAAAAAATATAAAATGTACCACAAATAATTCATAGTGATTACTTTAAATTTACTTGGAAATTTTGGACGTCACAACACAAGAAAGCATAGCAGCACTACGACGTTTGATATATTTTCACCTTCGCGCGCGATTGGAATCATCTAATGAGCACAACAATAAGTACGACAACGATGAGTGCTTACACTAGCACAAGAGCGTAGCTACGCTCTCCTCAGCATTGAAACGCTCGACAACTTTCTATAAATATTTTATGACTTTTAGGTCAAATACATCATGATTTCTAGCTTGTTCAACTGTTTTTCCCTACCTAACTTTCCCCTCTCTCAATCATCGACTTTTTAATTTTCATATATTTCATTGAACATTCTTGTCACTAATGAGTGCCTAAGGTAATTTGTACTTGACGATAGGATTTTGTTAGACCATTGTTCTTGAAAACTTTTATTTTCTGGGATGTAATTGTTGTAAACTCTCTTGAAGTTTTGATTATATTTACATTGAAGCATTTTGACAGGCTTGATAATTCTTGATAAATGATTCTTTGTATGCAATGTTCATTTATCATTTGAATAAGCAATGAATTTCGTAGCATGATTGGGGAGTGAGTGCTTAATTAGAGGCAATCCTTGAACTTTGACATTTGTGAACTAATTCACTCAAAGAGATAAATCGCATGTTTGATTTAGGTTTTCTAGTCTATCATTTATCAGTAATAATCCCTATTGAACTTAATGTAAATTAGGATAGTTTTCTAGCCGTCTTTGGTTCAAAATAATATTGAAGAATTTAGTTCAAATTAGATTAAATCTAGTTTGATAATTACAGTTGTTTAATGATTAGTTTCATTAAACGATTGAGCATTTATTTGCAAGTGCCATTGATTTCTAGTATTTAATGAGCGAAAAATATGTAGAATCTGCTCCTATCGTCGAGTAATTTTCCTGATTGAATTGTTAAAGAAACATCTCATTGTTCACTTTATTTCCTTGAAATTTACCTTCCGTTTTCTTTTTATTTTCTCGAATGAACAACTACAACCCCCCTCCCCCCTACGACCATTAAATTTGATAATTATGCTATATAGATCATAGATTCCCTATGAGAGAACCTGATAACGGGTAGAAATGCACGTTATTACAGAACAAATAAGTAAAAGAATGAGATAATGCAACGGTAAAAATATACAAAATCATGTCCAAAAGCGCTAAACTGAGAGAATTGTGATTGCATGCGCCCATCGCATAAAAGCAGCTAATTTACTCATTTTGTGCAGGAAAAATGTGTTGGCGCATGTTAAATTGCGATCCAAGGAATTAGGCGTCCACACGCATTGAAAGATTGCGATCACAAAGTCATGCGATCGTATGCTCTCGCGAGAAGTTGCTCAAGAAAGTGGCTGCATAAAAACGGCGCATCAAGGTGAAAGTATAATAAATCATGATGGGATAGAAAGCTTGTAATACTCTAACCCTAATTTGGAAGGCATGAGAAAATAGGATAAAAAAACGAAATCTATATATATATATATATAATAAAATTATGAGGAATTTAGACGCGGGATAACCAAGATAAATGAATTTAAGTATGGAATAACGCAATGGTTTAAGTATTGTCTACGTGTTGGGAAAGGCATACGGTGATGGAAGCGTTGGACCAAACAACTGTCCTACGCGTGATGCCAAGCGAGAGTGAAGAGAAAATGGGAGAGAGCGACACCAGCGAGATTGGAGAGAGCGACACCAGCAAGAGTGGAGGTAGTGAGAGAATGGGAAAGAGCGAGATTGATTTAAGCGAGAAAATGGGAGAGAGCGAGATTGGCGAAGAACGAGAGTTTGAGCGAGAAAGTAAGAGAGAGCGAGAGCCACGAGAGTGAAGCCAGTGAGAAAGTGGAAGAGAGCAAGAGCCACGAGAGCAGAATCAGTGAGAAAGTCAGAGAGAGCAAGAGCCACGAGAGTGGAGAGAGTGAGATTGAACAGACGGATGCATTTTAAAGGGGCTAGACGCATTCATTAATAATTTGGATAATTAATTCGAAAACTGAGTGGTTGATGTGGCAAAGGGACATTTCATGCAAGAAGACTTAAGAAAGTAGTGTACGGCTAAGATTACATGCAAATTAAGATAATTTTGGTTGGCAAACTCAGAATTAGACAACGCAAAGCTCGGTTAGCCCAAGTTAGCGTGAGTAGTTTAAGGAGAAGCCATTTTTATGGTGAATTGTCGCACAGAAAGGAGCTGAGAACAGCTATAAATAAGAGGCCCCGGCTGAAAGTTAAACTCATTCTAAAATAAATTCCAATAGTAAAAATCCTATAGAGAGAGTGAGTTTTTAGTGAATAGGCTGCCGTTGGTCTGGAAGGAAGGAAATTCGAAGGAGGTGCTGCTCAAATTCCAATTTGGTCTGAGTAGGGAAGATATTTACGAGTAAATTGCATTAGGAGGATTTGCTGACGGTGAGTGGTTACTATGTGTTGTTTTGATTTATGTATATATATGTATATATGAGCCTTGTACGTAGAGGGTAATGTCAAATGTGCATGAGTAGGGATGCATGATTTCTGTTGTGATTGTCGTGATATTGCATGTTATATTGTGATGGAAACTAGAATTATACGATATGGTTAGTATGCTTGAAAAGGGTACTTAGCGGTAAAATATGGTCGGCTTCGATCGGCGGGAAATGATAGTCGGTGACGACTGGCAGGAAAATATGGCCAAGTTACCTATACATAACTGGCGGGAAACAAATGGTCGATGTGCACATTGGTGGGAAAATGGGGTATAGGGAAAGTTTCCATAAAATTATTGTTGTGTTGTTGTGTTGACAGTAGTTGACCGTTAACAGGAAATGATTCAGCGGCTTGGCTGAGGAAATGAATTTGAAATGGTATTAATGTGTTGTTGATTGCATGCTGTTTTCCCCAAAAGTTTATTTTTGATAAGCCAAGGTTTCATTTATAAGAAAATATACCACTCACTGGGCTTATTAGCTCATGTTTTCCAAAATGTTTTCTTATATCCCCCCCCCCCTCCCCCAAGTAGTAAAGCGGAGCGTTCGAAGAGGAGTCCATCACCCCACACGCATGCTCAGGATTTGGTAAACTCTCGCGGGCATAGCTCAGACCATGAATAGAATGAAAATTTATATATATGTATAGATAGTTAGGGGGAATTTTGTATACTTATTAAAATTTGTAATATATATGGGGGGGGGGGGAGGGGAATATTGAACATGAGTATTTTCTTAGGATGCTATTAGTCACCCTCACGCTCCCTTCCCGGTCTTGGGGACTAAGGCTTGGGAGGGGTTTGACAAAGCTGATGATGGTCGAATCCGATTTAGTTGACAAGCCGTTAACGACACACTATAGCAAGTACAATCAACTTTTTGGTGACCATTAATCGGTGCATCAGAGCAGGAGATTTAATGACCACCCATCATTGCAATCATTAGAGAGATAAGCTTCTTCACATTGAGCTCTATAAATACCAGAGGCCACCATTGTAAAAGGGTTAACAAGTTAGATTATATGCAAAAATAGATAGTCGTTAGTCTGTTCATGGTTATTCTTATACTTAGAAGACGGAGACGAGCGAAGAGAAGAAGATGCTGAGAGATCATTCCTGGATAGCTCGAAAGACTGTCGGGAAGTGCTATAAAAAGAGAGAGGGCCGACATTTGCGAAAGAAAGGATATTCTTCTGGGCAAAGTTCGAGTGAAAAGACAGTGTAAAAAGCCACGGGAAGTAAGACATTGCCACAGAGCTTTCTATCCCTACATTCCATTGTTGTTTTGTATTCTCCACTTTATTTATAGAAAATGGAATTTTCATCTCAACATCTGTTCAATCTCTCCACATTTCGCATGAGTAGCTAAATTTCTAAATGGGTTGAGAAGTACTTAGCTAGCATGACCTAAGATCTACACTTTATGCGATCATCTTGTCTTATGTATGCATCATTCACCCTTTAGAGGTATTTGAGAGAGTAGTCTAAAGAAAGAATCTACACTTGATAGAGTCAGATTAGAATCTAGACTTGAGAGAGTCATATTAGAACCGCATAAGCAAGAGATAGAAACTTCGACATAAGTTTTGTTTGTTATTATGCATCGCATGCACCCTAAAAATAGGTATGATAGTATGCGGTCACTTTGTGTATGTCTGCATCATTCATCATCGCATAGACAAGAATAAAGGCTTAGACATAAGTCCTATCGACATTATCATATACATCGCATGTGTCCTAGAAATAGGAACTATGGAATTTGTATTGAGAGATGACATGTTGTTGTGTGTGTGTAGCATGAACACATAACTTGAACGCAATCTTAGGAAGTGTTAGCTAAACCCCCGTTCATCGCATACTCATTGTAATTCTTGATTTCATCAACTCTTTACCCAAATCCATCGCATAGGATATATACTTAAATAAAACACCAACCAACTTATTTGTTTTTGCCACCACAAAGGAATCAAATTACTATCGCATAGTAACTCAGTAGTCCCTATGTTCGACCCTGGACTTACCAGGAAACCTAGTGAGATTTATACTTGGGTTTTACTATGAAAACTTGCATGTGCAATGCATAACTCATCACCGCAAACATACACCATAATTGCATCACATTTACAACGCATCAAGTTTTTGGCGCTATTGTCGGGCACTACGGCAGTACATATTGTGCTAATAGTAACTTTTTTATTTTCTTTGCAGATTTTGACCTCTGTGCATTGCTATTCCTTTGGTAAGGGAAGAAGGAGGTGTCGTATGAGCGAAGAACACGTTCCTGAGCCCAACTATGACCCAATGATCGAAAGAACGTTCCGAAGAAGACAAAGAGACAACCGCCGACAACAACAAGAGAGAAATCCCAATATGGTAGAACAACCGGAAGAAAGATTCGCAAACGCAAACAACATCACGGAAAACCCCATTCTCCTGGAAAACTACCGCAATAGACCCATTCGAGACTAAGCATTGCCCAACCTCTATGATTTCTCCCCAGAAATCATGAGGCCCGCTCTAGACAGATCGAGGTTTGAGAAGAAGTCGATTATGTTGTAGATGATTCAGACGATCGGACAGTTTGAGGGAAGGCATGGCGAGGATCCGCACGCCTATCTCCGGAGTTTCATCACAATCTATAATACTTTTGTGTTCCCAAACATCTCAGCTGAAGAAGTTTGACTAACATTGTCCCCATTTTCACTGTGCGATCAGGCAAGAAAATGGGCCTATTCTCTCGAACCAAGGGAGATAGCGTCTTGGGAACAAGTTGTAGGAAAGTTCATGAAGAAATTCTTTCCTCTTACCGACAATGCAAGAAGAAGGAAGTTGATTACGAATTTTGAACAAGAAATTGATGAATCGCTCAGCGATTCCTGGGTGAGGTTTAAGAGACTGGTACGAGATTGTCCGCATAATGGCTTACTTGACTTTCTCCAGATGGAGAATTTTATCACGGTTTGAACCCTGCATCATAGATAGCTACCAATGTGGCAACTGCTGGAGGTCTGCTTGACAAAACTTATGATGAGGCTAAAAATATTCTTGATCGCATATCAAAGAATCACGAAGATTGGAGGGAAAGCGATCAACAACTTAAAATTCGAGAAGGTGACATAAAAAATGGGTCATCGCATCTCACAGAATCAAATGGATGTGATGATCAATCTATTACAGGGCATCACCATTAACAGCCTTGGAATGCAAAGAGGGAAGGTCAATGCAATCGAGCAAACAAGCACAAGTTGTGCTACTTGTGGAGATTCGCATCCGATGGAAGAATGTCCAAGGAACCCGCAATCAGTATACTTCGTAAAGAACAATCCTTTCTCTAACACATACAACCCCTGGTGGAGAAACCACCCAAATTTCGCGTGGAAAAATAATCAACAACAGAATTATCAACCTATGGCGCAAAAGGAAGGGCCGCTAGGACTTTTCCCATGAATGAACGTTCAACCGCAACATCAAGCTAGCAGCTCGCAAGCGCCGCCATCTTCCTCCCTGAAGAGCCTATTAAAGCAGTACATAGAAAAGAACGAGACGGTGTCCAAAATCAGGCAACTTCAACCCGCAATCTCGAAATCCAATTAGGACAGATTGCGAGCGAGCTGAAAAATAGACCGTAAGGAACATTGCCGAGTTCAACTGAGCTCCCTCACAACTCGGGGAACACAGGAAAGGAGAAAAGTCAAGTCGTGACCTTACGAAGTGGAAAGACAATAGCGGAAGAAAAGACAAAGCCAAGTAGGACTAATGCAGATGCGATGGAATCCAAGACCCCGTTGACACAGGATGAACCAAAAGAAAATGAGACGATGGAACCGGAAGTTGCGTCCACTTCTAAGCCTATGGAACAGGGAACCGTGAAGGTACAACTGCCACCATTCCCGCAAAGACTTAAGAAGAAGAAAAATGATGAAGTGTAGTATCATCGCTTCATGGAAAAGTTGAAACAGTTACACATCAACAACCCTTTCACATAAACGTTAGAACAAATGCCAAAATATGCTAAGTTTTTTAAGGACATGGTGACAAAGAAAAGAAGCATAGGAAAGTTTGCAACGGTGGTGTTAACGCAAAAGTCAAATATCATAATTCCACTGAAGATGCGCGACGCCGGAAGTTTCACGATACCCTGCTCAATTGGTGAGATATATTCGGTCAAGCATTTTACGACCTTGGAGCCAGTATAAATTTAATGGCCCTTTCAATTTTCAAACAATTGAATGTGAGGCAGCTGATGCCCACGATGGTGACTCTCCAGTTGGCGGACGGGTCTCTAGTTCACCTAGAGGGAAAGTTGAAGGATGTTCTGGTCTCAATTGATAAATTCATCCTACCAGCAGACTTCATCATTCTCGACTACGAAGCGAACAAAGATGTACCCATCATATTGGGACGACCATTTTTATCTATTGGTCACACTCAAATTGATGTGTAAAAGGGATAGATCAGGTTGAGTGTAAATGGGAAGAAGCTCAGGTTTGACATCATTAAAGCCATGAAGTATCTAAAAGATGAAGACCTATCCGATTCTAACAATGAACAGTTGTAATGAAGGAAAGGAGTCCAAAGAAGAAGATGAAAGAGAGGATGCGACCGCATCCATAGAAACTTGCAATGTGATCATGGAAACAACGAACAAAGAAGAAAAAGTGAATTTGAATGAAGAGAGAAAAGCATAAAAGCCATCCATCGAACAACCACCTACCATGGAATTAAAAACTCTGTCAAGCCAACTGAAGTATGTTTTCCTGGGGCAAAATGAAACTTTGTCAATGATAATTTCCTCTACGCTACAAGAAGAACAAGAAAATGCACTGCTTAGCATCCTGAAGAAGTACATAAAAGCAATAGGGTGGACAATTGCGTCGATAGTATAGAAATTGGCTAAAAAATGCAAAAATTATGAAATGTCGTCAATACACCCACTGACACCATTGCGATGGTAGAATAGAGTGTTTTAGTTTCTGTTTTGCAGGAAATCAGTACCGCATGCATTCATGGCTCAAAGATAAAATAAACAACGCATCTACGTCGCATTGCGCACATCAATTGAGAATGAAGAGATGATTAATGAAATGACGGCGCATGCAACAATCGATCAAGAGCTTAGTGATCAACGCCATTTCAATCGCATGCGATAATAAAAAACAACACCGCATGCGGCGATGGATCGAAGATGTAAATAGCAACGCAATTGTGGAGGATTCTAACAAGTGTACAGCATTCAGTTTCGCCATTTCGCTATTTCAGGAACTACCAAAACTATGTAGTGGGGACCACAAATGCAAAGAGCCAAGCCTCGTCAATAAATAGCCTCTTCAAATTCCTTGAAAAATATACATGAATACATAGAGACGTGCATGTACTCATTCTGAGAGAGAGACTGGTCTGAAGCGACTGACCAGAGTAAATCTGGGAAAACCACGAGACAAGGCCGAGAGTGAGTCTCTGGCAGAGAATCTTTCCAATCCTCGTAGCTGAAGCTCTTTACGAAGGTCAGTTCTACCAGGAAAGCAAGCTGAGAGGGAAGCTTTCCTTTCTACCACTTCCACACGTCGGCAAGCACAACCTCCTTTCAGGATCTGTGTCAAGACGTTGACACTCTTTCTGTTTTTGTTTCTAATCTCTATTTCATCATCTGTATTCATCTTCTCTAATCTTTCATTCACAACATGTATCAAACACTTAATTTTAGAATTAAATGTTATGATAGTTACCATTGTCATCTCTCTGTCTATTTCCATATATCCATAATCCACTTTCTCCATCATGTGTTCTTAATCCCTCGGGTAAATAGCAAGAATTAAGCGAGTGAGTTAATTGTGTTGAGGAAATAACTAAGTTTAGCTCAAGCATGCTCGACGGCATCTTCACCTGTGAGAGCAGAAGTGAAGATGTTATTCCGCCTATCGAGAGAAGGTTGGAAGAATGCGTTAATTAAAGCGAGAAGTATTTCTAGAGATGGAAACAACCTTGCATTCATCACGTTCGTCCCTATTTCACCATAGAGATATGGGAATTCGGCCGATCACCAAGAAGTGTACGCCAAGGGAAAGCGAAACCTTAGTGCATCTTTAACGCAATTGACAAACTTGCGGTGTTTTTACTATTTATTCTTTCTTCTTCTGCTTCATTCATAAAGACTTGCGATCGCATACCTCGACTCTTTGTACAACTTCACAGTCAGTTCTCAACCTCAATATCATGTATCATGTATCTTGTATCTTGTATCATATTAGTTTAGGATTTTACTTATTAATGCAATTTTATTTCATCGCAATATATATTTCTATATAAATCACAATTCTTTATTCATTGTTAAAACCGGTCGCATGTATCACATTAGTAACGCATTAACGAAAACAATCCTTGTGTTCGACCTCGGATTATTCTGAGAAACTTGTGTTGGAATTATACTTGGTTTCAACGCTAGGAAACTTGTGACACTCATTACTCCATCGCATACTACGAGCATATCATGAACAACGCATATATTTAGACATAGTATCGCATAATAATGTCTTCATCGCAAAACACTTGCTCATTCATTCATATTCATATTTTTCCACATG
The DNA here is from genome assembly GCF_009727055.1 of Benincasa hispida. Classification (NCBI taxonomy): domain Eukaryota; kingdom Viridiplantae; phylum Streptophyta; class Magnoliopsida; order Cucurbitales; family Cucurbitaceae; genus Benincasa; species Benincasa hispida. Next base: position 34,929,721 of record NC_052350.1, read on the forward strand.
CTTAAATATATAAAAATACCGTTACAAGTTTATGGCGCCGTTGTCGAGGATTGGTAACGTTTAGTGTTGAATAGTTTTGTGGAATTTTGTAGGACAGATCTCTTTGTATTGGCTATTTATCGCGAAGAGCAATCTGACGGTTTATGAGTACTAGAACCGATCCAGAATTCAAAGTTGGCCCAGAGATCAAGCATACTTTTCGCGCGAGGGCACATCAAAACAGAGCGAGGTAAAGAAGAGTCAATATGGCAGACAACAACAACAACGAGGCACCCGAAGGAAATCAAGGGGTGAATAGGCTAGCGCAAGACCCTGTATTTCTTTTTGCTGACCACAACATCCCTATGAGGAACTATGCGGTACCCAATCTCTATGACTTCTTGCCTTGAATTTCATGACAAATGGTTGAGGAGAACACACGTTTCAAGATAAAGCCGGTCATGCTCCAAATGATACAAAACATGGGGCAATTTGGAGGTCTACAAGGTGAAGACCTGCATGCCCATCTGACCAGTTTTGTGGAGATGTGCAGTACTTTCTCCATCCCTAGCGTCACCCCAGAAGGTATCAGACTTTACCTCTTCCCATACACCTTGAGGGATGAGGCTATGAGGTAGGCTCATTCATTGGAGCCAAATGAAATAACATCATGGGACCAGTCGGTGGAACGGTTCATGAAGAAGTTCTTCCCTCCAGCAGTCAATGCAAGAAAACGAAAGGACGTGCTGAACTTCGAGCAAATGGAAAATGAGACTCTAAGCACCGCTTAGGTGCATTTTAGAAGACTGGTGAAAAATTGTCTGCATATCGGGATTCCCGATTGTGTTCTAATGGAAATGTTTTATAACGGCTTGAATAGATCAACGCAAGCCGTTGCTGATGCCTCTGTAGCAGGAGGATTCATGGATAAGACCTACACAGAAGCCAAGGTCATCCTTGATTGCATTTTGCGAAACATGGATGACTAGATGGATGACGGGTACGGGGGAAAAGGCTTCGAGAGAAGAAGAAACGACAACACCATTGTATCTGCGGATACAATGACAACTTTTGCCGCACAGATGGCCACGGTAACCTCTCTTCTACAATCGATGGAACTTAATCAAGGTGCCCTCTCTCAAGGTTCAGCGCAATCAAATGCACCGGCACAAGTGGCTGTAATAAGTTGCGTCCAATGTGGAGGGGGCCATGCGGTAGAAATGTGTCCATCAAACCCGCAACATGTGAGTGCTATCCAGAACAATCCCTACAGCAACACTTATAATCCTGGTTGGCAGAATCACCCTGACTTCAGTTGGGAAGGAAATCACAATAAAGGGGGGCCGAGTAACCATCAGAACAGCAACTCTGGGAATCGAGGAAATCTTCCACCTCTTCATCAGAATCAGAATCAGGGTCATCAGAGACAACCACAAAACCAACCGTCCTCCACAAACACCTCTGGAAATTCATCTTCATGGGAGTCCCTGCTGAAGCAGTATATTGAGAACAACGATGTTGTCATGCAGTCGCAGGCGTCTTCAATCAAGAACTTGGAGATCCAAGTTGGGCAGTTGGCAGCCGAGCTTTGCAATAGAACACCTAGAACACTGCCAAGTAATTCCGAAGCCCCAGGATTTCACGGGAAAGAATAATGTCCTTGAAGACATTGCGCCGGCAAGCTTAACCACCTGTAGAGGTGTGGATTGCGGTAATCATGAGAATTGTCTTTCAATCCACATTTCTAAACTCTATGTTTAATTGCTTTCTTAATTACCTTCTTTATTGCTTTATGAATTTCGTTATTTATTGTTTCCTTAAACTAGCTTTTATTGCTTTATGAATTTATTTCTCATTTAATTCGATTGCGTTAATTTCCGTTCTCTGTATAATTTCCTCACTTTCTGCATTAATTGCATTGTTTTAAATTCTCTATGAATGATTATTTAAAAGAAATTGATTACCGCAAAGTCCTAGCGACTTACGTTGATGAAAATATAATAATAATAATAATAATAAAAATAATAATAACAATCAACATCTGGTATGCATTGCGATGATGGGTGCATCTTGTGCTAACAAGATACACTTTGCGTTCATCCTACCTAAATGCATTGCGCTGAGGGGTGTGTTGCGCTCGTATGTATTTTTCGCCCGTCCTTAGCAAAAACGCACTATGTTAAGTAGTGTTGTGCCAGTAGAAATACAGTGCGCCCGTCCTCCAAAAATGCATTGTGTTGGGGGGTGTGTTGCGCTAATACATGCGTTGTTGCCTGTCCTCTGATGCATTTGCATTGATGGAGGCATTGCGTTAATCTTAACCTTGCGCCCATCTGAATAAAACACAAAAGACAAATTCTTTTTGCAAATAGAGTAGTCCAATCGTTTAGGCTTCCAAGGAAATAATGATTTAGCAGATGAAAGGATGTACTTCTCTACTAATTCATAAATGTGAGGAGCACGGTGGCAAGCTTTTTTAGTACCTCGAGGCCTGCCATTGCAGAATTTGCGCTGGGCCCATCAAGGCCCAACCTATAAATTTTGGCCCCCTCCTTCTTAGGACATCTATTTGAGTCTTTTGCAAACAGAAACCCTAGCAGAGCCTTTGCATACCCAGACTTCAACTTTCTTCCTAAAACCCTAAGAACTTTCCCAGCTTTTTCACTCAGTATAACCATGGCCGATCAGTCTTCCCATTCATGCTCTTTACCCTCATCACCCTCACAAGCCCAAATCACTACAAGAGAGGTGGCATTCCTCACAGCAAGCCGCCGTCTCGCCACCCGGCCAAAACCCATCCCTCGAGTCAACGAAAAACTTCAGCGAAAGCCTTTAGCAGTCAAACCACTCCAAGTTATAAAGAGGCAGAGCACGAAGAGTGCCCCACTCCCAACACTGTCTTCTGAAAGCGAGAAGAAGAGAAGAGACGATAGAGAGGTGTTTGGAAGAATACTTAGTAATATGGAGAAGGAAGGAGGCTGCCCGAAGCTGGGGTAGTTAATCAGCCACTGCCTTCGGAGGAGGAGATGGAGGAAGCTTCGAGAAGGAGCGCTCTAGCAATATCGGATCCTAAGAAAACTGCTCACACAGAATCCTATGAGGGACCCACCAGGGTTGCTCTGGAGGAAGTGGTGGCAGAAAAGCAGCCTAAAATGGCTGAGGAGAAGAAGAAGATCAAAGAGAAGAGGATAGAAGGCGATGAAGAAGCCCAGCCAAGAAAGAAGAAGAAAGAAAGAAAAAGGAGTGAGACGAGGGAACGCAGGCGGGAGGAGAAGCACCTGAAGAAGAAGGAAGAGAAGAGAAAGAGGGCTGAGAGCCCAAAAGTCGACGGAGAATCCACCTCCGTAAGGGTGGATGAGGGGGTGTAAGCGCAACAATGAGTATCAGCGCAACCTGAAGAGAAAACAACACAAGTAAGAACGGTTACGACTGACAATGGAGAGGATTCGGACATCACCCCCCTTATGTCTGTCTCTTATACACATCTAGATGTGTATAAGAGACAGAGGAAGAACAACACATATTGTTGGCCTCAGAGCAATTTGAAAGAGAAATGAGAGAAGAAGATGAGGAAGAAAAGAAGAAAAAGGAAGAGAAGGAGAAGAGGCGCTGAACATCAAAAAAATTACAGAGTGAATAAGGCTCGAGGAAGAACAGAAGAAGAAAGAATAAGGCTCGAGGAAGAACAACACATATTGTTGGCCTCAGAGCAATTTGAAAGAGAAATGAGAGAAGAAGAAGAGGAAGAAAAGAAGAAAAAGGAAGAGAAGGAGAAGAGGCGCTGAACATCAAAAAAATTACAGAGTGAATAAGGCTCGAGGAAGAACAGAAGAAGAAAGAATAAGGCTCGAGGAAGAACAACACATATTGTTGGCCTCAGAGCAATTTGAAAGAGAAATGAGAGAAGAAGATGAGGAAGAAAAGAAGAAAAAGGAAGAGAAGGAGAAGAGGCGCTGAACATCAAAAAAATTACAGAGTGGGAGAAGGAAGAACAATGCAAGGAAAGGGAAAGGAAACAAAGAAAAAAAGATCCCGCCTTGCACTGACAAAAGAGAAGGGTAAAGTAGTAGGGAAAGCAGTGAGCCTACGTTGGCTAAGGGACGCCCATCAAAGAAGAAAGAAAATGACGACATGATGATGGAAATGAGGTTCTTTCCTGTGCCAACGCCACTACCAGACTTAATCACAAGTGTTGTATTGGAACATGGATGGGAAACATTCTGCCAGTGCCCACCCATCATAATCCCAACGGTAGTGCATGCTTTTTATAAAGGAATGACTTAATGAAAAACGATGTTTTTTATAATATATTGAGAAAAAAGATGTTGTCATGCAGTCACAGGCGTCTTCAATTAGGAACTTGGAGATCTAAGTTGGGCAACTGGCAGCCGAACTTCGCAATAGAACACCTAGAACGCTGCTAAGTAATTTCGAAGCCCCAGGATCTCAGGGAAGGAACAATGACCATGATGACATTGTGCAGGCAAGCTTGACCGCCTGCAGAGGTGTGGATTGTGGTAATCATGGAAAATCATCTTTCAATCCATATCTCTAAATTCTATGTTTAATTTCTTTCTTTATTACTCTCCTTTATTACTTTCTGCATTACGTTATTTATTGTTTCCTTAAACTAGCTTTTATTGCTTTATGAATTTACTTTTCATTTAATTCAATTGTGTTAATTTCTGTGTTGTATTCAATTTCCTTCCTTATTTTGCATTAGTTGCGTCATGCTTAAATTCTCTGTGAATGACTGAATGAAAAGAAAATGAACACCGCAAAGTCTTGTCGACTTCCATTGTTGATGAATTAAAAAGAAAAATTAAAAAATGGTGTGCATTGCAATGATGGGTGCATCTTGTGCTGACAAGATACACTTTGTGTCCATCCGACCCAAATCCATCCTTAGCGAAAACGCACTATGTCAAGGTAGTGTTGCGCCAGTAAAAATATCGTGCGCTCGTCCTCTAGAAATGCACTGAGTTAAGGGGTGTGTTGCGCCGTTGTTGTCCGTCCTCTGCAAAGATGCATTTGCGTTAATGGAGGCATGGTGTTAATCTTTAATCTTGCACTCGTCTGAATCAAAGACAAAGGATAAATTCAATTCATTATTTCTATGTATAGAAGCTATTTCTTGATTCTTTGTACATGCTTAAATTTTGTATTGCATTATTTGTAATTCTTTGTGTACTTGGTTAATTTTTAATACAACTGAGTAACAATTCTTTCCGTATGGGTTAGCCTCTTATTTATCATCCTTTGTCATTATTGCGATGTTCTTTGTCTTTTACTTTTTGTATTAATTGCACTACCATGATGAGTTATATGCATACCTTTAGCACCATTTCTCATACTTTGTATTTTCTAACTAACACTTAGATAATTCGTAGCAATTGCACTGCTTTACCTTTTATCCTTCAAAACTATGCTCAAACCTTCTTTTCGAAATTTTGACTAAGTGTTTGTCTATTTTGTCCAAAACAACGCAATGAGGACCTTGTGAATCTCTAAATTTGGGGGTGGGGAAGGTCTGAGCATATGCGATCAAGTGATGTGGTCATTAAGAAAATGTGTTCATTATTGTCAAAAAAAAAAAAATTATAGACTCCAATGTCAGTGCAAGGGAAATTCCAAAACAATCCCAACCTAATAAGAGTTAAGTCGTGAAAGAAACCTGCTTATAGTTGAATGTTCGCATGACACCTATAGGAGCAAGCCAAAACGAAGGTGGGTTTCCAAGAACGACGCAATGTGAAAGAAGAAAAAAAATGAGAAAAAAATGAGAAAAAAATAAGAGTATAAGAGACAACACCTCTGACCAGCAAAAGTTAAACTTAACTGAAAATCAAGAGTTGAAGTTGAGATTGGCACACAATCGTAGTTGAATGTTCGCATGATACCCATCGGAACAAGCCAAAACGAAGGGTGTAACCATGATCAATAGTCTCTAATAAAATAACGCAAACCCGACCACCGCATTCAAGTCGTACCTAGTTGTTTTTACAATAAGAGGTAAACATTCTTTTTAAAACGAGAAGGGAATTTTTGAGTAGACATTTGTTGTGTAAACGAATAAAGTAGGGCATGTTTATGAATTATCAAAGATAGAAAGAAATTGCACTGTTAAGTAATGTTGCCTAGGTGGAGCATTCGGAGCAACCAATCAATGTAAAGTTAGGATAGGAATTGAGCAATATTGCCTTAGTAGTAGATATGCTTAAAGACAAGCATATATCTAAATTTGGGGGTGTGATAACGTGTAGAAATACAAGTTATTTATACTATTTTATTTAGATATTACGGTAAAAAGAAAGAAAAGTTGCATCAATAGTATACAAATTGGCTAAGAAATGCGAAAATTATAAATTGTCGTCAATACACCCACTAACACCGTTGCGATGGTAGAATAGAATGTTTCAGTTTCTATTTTGCAGGAAATCAGTCACCGCATGCATTCATGGCTCAAAGATAAAATAAACAACGCATCTACTTCGCAATGCGCCCATCATTCAGGAATGAAGAGATGATCAACGCAATTTCAACCGCATGCGGTAATCGAAAACAACACCCCATGCGACGATAGGTCGAAGATGTGAAGAGCAACGCATTTGTGGAGGATTCTAACAAATGTACAACTTTCAGTTGTGCATTTCTGACGAGTTGATTGCGTAATAGAAGAAATATTCACTCTGCCATTTCAGGAACTACCATAGCCATAAAGTGGGGACCACAAAGTCAAAGAGCCAAGCTTTGCCTATAAATAGCTTCTGCAAATTCACTGAAAGATATACATTAATACATAGAGATGTGTGTATATCGATTCTGATAGAGAGACTGGTCTGAAGCAACTGTCTAGAGTAGATCCGAGATAATCACGAGACAAGGCTGAGAGGTGAGTCTACGAGCAGAGAATCCTTCAAATCCCCACCGTTGAAGCTCTATGCGAAGGTCAATTCTACCAGGAAAGAAAGCCCGAGAGGGAAGTTTTCCTCTCCATTACTTCCACACACCAGCAAGCACTATCTCCGTTCGGAATCTATGTCAAGACGTTGATACTCCTTCTGTATTTGTTTCTAATCTCTTTTTCATCATCTGTATTCATCTTCTCTAATATTTCATTCACACCATGTATCGAACGCTTAATTCTGTAATTAAATGTTATGATAATTGCCATTGTCATCTCTCTGTCTATTTCCGTACATCCATAATCCATTTTCTCCATGATGTTTTCCTAATTCCCTGGGTAAATAGCGAGAATTAAGGGAGTGAGTTAATTGTGTTAAGGAAATAATTAAGTTTAGCTAAAGCATGCTCGACGGCATTTTCACCTGTGAGAGCAAAAGTGAAGATGTTATTCCACCTACCACCTATCGAGAGAGAGTTGGAAGAATGTGTTAACTAAAGTAAGAAGTATTTCCAAAGATGGAAACAACCTTTTGTTCATCCGTTTTTCCCTGTTTCACCATAGAGATATGGGAACATGGCTGATCACCGAGAGGTTTACGCCAAGGGAAAGCGGAACCTTAGTTGCATTTTTAATGCAATTGACAATCTTGCGATGTTTTTACTATTTACTCTTTCTCTTTCTACTACATCCATAAAGACTTGCCATCACATACACCGATTCTTTATACAACTTCACAGTCAGTTCTCAAACTCAATATCATGTATCAGGTGTCTCGTATCTTGTATCATATTAGTTTAATATTTTACTTATTAACGCAATTTTATTTCATTGCAATTTATATTCCTGTATAAACCAAATTCTTTATTCATTGTTAAACTGGTCGCATGTATCACATTAGTAACGCATTAACGAAAACAATCCCTGTGTTCGACCTTAGATTATTCTGAGAAACTTGCATTGGAATTATACTTGGTTTCAGTGCAAGGAAACTTGTGACATGCATTACTCCATCACATACTATGAGCATATCGTTAACAACGCATATATTTAGATGTAGTATCAGTAGTGTATGAACGATAACAAAACATTCCATCCATTCTTACCATTACAAGTCCATGGCCTCATCAACATCAAGATTTTGAGAATACTTCTCAAAGATTCGCCTCACTGCCCCGAGCTTCGACTGAAAAGGCCCATCATCGATTTAAATGCGCCACAACAACCAAAGCCCAAGAAACAGCGGAAGGTTGACAAAAGAAAGGAAAAAGTCCAAGAGCCATCACCGCAAGATCAAGAAACCTTGGACCTTTTACCTTTGGTGATTCGCCCTTCAAGCCCTCCTACAGAACCCCTCTTTCCACTCCCCAAACATTTTACCAACCTTCTCCTTGCTTCTTATTCACCCAACGCATATCTAGTAGCTCTATCCTCCCCTTCATCTTCACCGCAATTTTCCCCTCCACTGCCGCATGTTGATGACCCACGCGATTTGGGTGAAGGCACTTCTGCCCAACCCCAAAACGTTGATGGCGCAACATCACAGGCGCAGCCCACCATTTCCACCTTAGCTGCTGACCTTGCTGATATGTGTTCTCTCTTCTCTCAGCAACAAGACTTTTTCTGCCAGCGAATAACGGAGGTAAGCGAGCATCAAGAAGAATTGCAACATAGTTTTGCTATGACAAGGCAGGTGCTGATCAATATTCAACGCAATATATACACGATCCACCTGAACCAAAGGAAATTGGCAGAGCGCAACCATGAGTACTTCAACTTTTTAACAACATATCTACATGGTCCCATGGTGCCTTCGCATTTATAGCAACATCTGCATTTCGAAGAAGCTCCTCGAGTACCTCATCAAAATCCTCCTCCTGAACCTCCTCCTCAATAATTCTACAAATTCTTTTGCGGTCATTCTTTTAATTTTATTCATTTCATTATTTCTATGTATAGAAGCTAATTACTTAATTCTTTATACATGCTCAAATTTTGTATTGCGTTATTTGTAATTCTTTGTATACTTGGTTAATTTTTAATACAACTGAGTAACAATTCTTTTAGTATGCATTAGCCTCTTTTTATCATCCTTTGTCAATTATTGCGATATTCTTTATCTTTTATTTTGCGTTATTCATTGCATTGCCATGATGACTAATATGCATACCCTTAGCACCATTTCTCACACTTTGTATTTTCTAACTAACACTTAGATAATTCGTAGCAATAGCATTGCTTTACCTTTTATCCTTCAAAACTCTGCTCAAACCTTGTTTTCCAAATTTTGACTAAGTGTTTGTCTATTTTGTCCAAAACAACGTAATGAGGAAAAGTTTAGATTTTGCAGTTAAAAGAAAGAAAAGTTGCGTCGATAGTATAGAAATTGGCTAGGAAATGCAAAAATTATGAAATGTCATCAATACATCCACTGACACCATTGCGATGGCAGAATAGAGTGTTTCAGTTTCTGTTTTGCAGGAAATCAGTCACCGCATGCATTCATGGCTCAAAGATAAAATAAACAATGCATCTACATCGCATTATGCCCATCAATCGAGAATGAAGAAATGATCAATGCAATGATAACGCATGCGACAATCGATCAAGAGCTTAGCGATCAACGCAATTTCAACCGCATGCGGTAATAAAAAACAACACCGCATGCGGCGATGGATCGAAGATGTAAATAGCAACGCAATTGCGGAGGATTCTGATAAGTGTACAGCTTTCAGTTGTGCATTTCTAACGGGTTGATTGCGTAACAGAAGGAATTTCTCATTCCGCCATTTCAGGAACTACCATAACTATATAGTGGGGACCAAAAATGCAAAGAGCCAAGCCTCGCCTATAAATAGCCTCTTCAAATTCCTTGAAAAATATACAAGAATACATAGAGACGTGCATATACTCATTTTGAGAGAGAGACTGGTCTGAAGCGACTGACCAGGGTAGATCTGGGAAAACCACGAGACAAAGCCGAGAGGTGAGTCTCCAAGCAAAGAATCCTTCCAATCCCCGTAGCTGAAGCTCTGTACGAAGGTCAATTCTACCAGGAAAGTAAACCTGAGAGGGAAGCTTTCCTCTCCACTACTTCCACACGCCGGCAAGCACAACCTCCTTTCAGGATCTGTGTCAAGACGTTGACACTCTTTCTGTATTTGTTTCTAATCTTTATTTCATCATCTGTATTCATCTTCTCTAATCTTTCATTCACAACATGTATCGAACGCTTAATTTTAGAATTAAATGTTATGATAGTTACCATTGTCATATCTCTATCTATTTCTGTATATCCATAATCCACTTTCTCCATGATGTGTTCTTAATCCCTTGGGTAAATAGCAAGAATTAAGCGAGTGAGTTAATTGTGTTGAGGAAATAATTAAGTTTAGCTAAAGCATGCTTGACGGCATCTTCACCTGTGAGAGCAAAAGTGAAGATGTTATTCCGCATACCGCCTATCGAGAGAGAGTTGGAAGAATGTGTTAACTAAAGCAAGAAGTATTTCTAAAGATGGAAACAACCTTTCGTTCATCACGTTCATCCTTGTTTCACCATAGAGATATGGGAATGTGGCCGATCACCGAGAGGTATACGCCAAGGGAAAGCGAAACCTTAGTGCATCTTTAACACAATTGACAAACTTGTGGTGTTTTTATTATTTATTCTTTCTCCTTCTGCTTCATTCATAAAGACTTGCCATCGCATACCTCGATTCTTTGTACAACTTCACAGTCAGTTCTCGACCTCAGTATCATGTATCATGTATCTTGTATCTTGTATCATATTAGCTTAGGATTTTACTTATTAATGCAATTTTATTTCATCGCAATTTATATTTCTATATAACTCACAATTCTTTATTCATTGTTAAAACCGGTCGCATGTATCACATTAGTAATGCATTAACGAAAACAATCCCTGTGTTTGACCTCAGATTATTCTGAGAAACTTGCGTTGGAACTATACTTGGTTTCAGCGAAAGGAAACTTCTGACACACATTACTCCATCGCATACTATGAGCATATCATGAACAATGCATATATTTAGACATAGTATCGTATAAAAATGTCTTTATCATAAAAGACTTGCTCATTCATTCATATTCATATTTGTCCACATGCTTAAAGATATAAAAATACCATTACAGACGCTAGCAGTTATAAGAGGAATCAGCCCAACATACTGCATGCACAGGATATGTCTCGAAGAAAACCAAAAAGGGTCTATCGATCCTCAACGCGGACTAAACCCTGCAATGAAGGAGGTTGTGAAAAAGAAGATAATGAAATTGTTGGACACAGGCATCATATACCCAATCTTCGATAGAACGTGGGTCAACCCCGTGAAATGTGTGCCCAAGAAGAGAGGAATGACGGTAGTCCCAAATGAAAATAATCAATTAATACCAATGAGGATCGTCACTGGCTGGCGAATCTGCATGGACTACTGCAAACTCAATGCGGTGACGAAGAAGGATCGTTTCCCTTTGCCTTTTATTAACCAGATGCTAGACCGCCCCGCAAGAAATGATTACTTCTATTTTCTTGTCGGGTATACGGGCTACAACCGAATAATGATCGCTTCTGAAGACCAAGAGAAAACCACATTCACCTGCCCATACGAAACATTTGCTTTTCGCCACATGCCATTCGGATTATGCAATACGGCAAGCACGTTCTAGAGGTGCACGATGGCCATCTTCTCTGAGTATCTTGAGAATTCAGTGGAAACTTTTATGGACGACTTCTCGATTTACGGGCAAACGTATGAAGTATGTCTGAACAATTTGGAGAAGATACTAAGGAGATGTGAAGAGACAAATCTTATGCTGAATTGGGAGAAGTGCCACTTCATTATGAATGAAGGTATTATGCTCGGGCACAAAGTTTCCATGGAAGGGCTGGAGGTGGAAAAGGCAAAGATTGAGGCCATTGAAAAGTTTCTGATAACAGCCAGAAATGCACGTTATTACAGTGCTAAGCTATTAAACAATGCAGATTTGCGTTGATAAAATATATAAGATTGCGTCCAAAAAGCATTAAGTTTGTAACATTGCGGTCGCATGCGTCCATCGCATAAAAATAGTTAATTTGTGTATTTTTGTGTAGAATATGCGTTGATGCAAGGCGGAAAATACGATCACAAGAAATCAAAGGTCGAACGCAGCGTCACCGTAAGGCTTTGCGGTGATTTACGCTTGGAAGCATCTGCTCAAGAAGGATTGCCGCATAGAGCCGGCGCAACTTGGTGGGCGCATCTGGGTGAAAAGCATAATTAATCACGATGGGATAGAAAGCTGATGACGGTCGAGTTTGAATTAAGTTGACAAACCACTAACGATCTACTGTAGAAAGTACACTCATCTTTTCGGTGACAAATATTCAGTGCATCAGACAGAGAATTAAAGCCATCCCATTGGTGCAATCATAAGAGAGAAGACGCTTTTCACCCCAAAGCTCTATAAATACTGAAGGCAACCTTCAAAAAAGGAGTTCAAACACTTAGATAATTTTCTCGATCGTTGGAATAGCCTTGTTCTTAGATTTTCTTTTATTTTAAGGCGAAAGCGAGAGAAGCAAGATTGTGTCGAGAGATCATTCCGGTGAACTTGGAAGAGTGTTGGAAGCATCAAGATCAGAGAGAGGGCCAGCTCCTACACAAGGAGGAATATCTTTTGAACATAATAGAGTTGACAGTGTAAAAGCCTTGGGAAGCAAAGGCTTACACCAGGCTCTCTATCCTTATCTTCCATTGTCATTTTGTACTTAAACTCATCTATAGAAATGGAATTTACTTATTTATATCTATTCACTCTCTGTTTATTATGCATGAGTAGCTAAATCTGTCAAATGATTTTAGAAGTACTTAGCTAGCATAATTGGGGATCCTCTCTCAATGCGATTATCTTGTATTATGTATGCATCATTCGTACAATAGAGATACTCGGGAGGGTAGTCTAAGGACAGAATCTAGGTTTGGAAAAGTCAGGTTAGAATCTAGGCTCGGGAGAGTCAGATTAGAACGCATAATCAAGAGATAGGAGCTTAGGAATAAGCACTGTTTGCTATTAACGCATCGCATGCATCCTACAGATAAGATATGATTGTGTGCGGTCACCTTGTCTTTGTGTTCATCTTGCATCATCGCATAGGAAAAGAGTAGAGACTTAGAAATAAGCTGTATGGACATTATTGCATTCAACACATGCGTCCTAGAACTAGGAGCACCGCATTTGCAATGGAAAAGGACCTACTGTCGCATGAATGTAGCATGATCGCATAGTTTGACGTATTCCTGGGAAACGCTAGCAAAAGACCTTCCCAACCCATTCCTCTGCATACTCAGTGCATCTACCGCATAATCGATCTTTTCTCAAATCCATCGCATACATTTATTTTATACCGCAAACAACAACCCAAACAACTATTTGATTATTTGGTTACCGCAAAGTCTTCTTAGAAATTATCACCGCATACTGTCTTGCCTAGTCCCTAAGTTCAACCTTAGACTTACCAGGAAACTCAATGGGGTTTCGCTTAGAAAACTTGTTGCTCAACGAATTTCCACCACCGCATTCCCTTCCATAATTTCATCACATAAAATAACGCATCAATTTTTTGGCGTCGTTGCTAGAGACTTCGGAAATTCTGTGCTAATGGTAATTTTTCTAATTTCTTTACAGCTTTCAATCTCTGGCGAATTACGACCCGGAGATTGAGAAGACGTTCTGACAACGATTAAAAGAAAACCGCCAACAACAAGATAGAACCCTAAGAATGGCGGGCCAATCGAAAGAAAGAGCCGCAAACGCAAACAATATAATGGCCAACCCCATCCTTCTGGCGAATGACTGCAATAGACCCATTCAAGACTATGCGTCGCCCAATCTCTACGATTTCGCTCCAAGAATCATGAGGCCAGTGTTAGATGGATCTAGGTTTGAAATGAAATCAGTAATGTTGCAAATGATCCAGACTGCTGGGCAATTTGGAGGGAGACATGGCGAAGACTTGTACGCCCACCTCCGGAGCTTCATAGAAATCTGTAACACTTTTGTGTTCCCGAATATCTCCACCGAGGAAGTTCGACTCACTTTGTTTACACTTTCCTTATGCGATCAAGCAAGAAAATGGGCGTATTCTCTCGAACCGGGGAGATATCTTCGTGGGAACAAGTGGTGGAAAAGTTCATGAAGAAATACTGTAGGGTGATGAATGATGATTCGTTGATCGTGTTTTGCCAAACAACTTCTGAGGTTGCTGATGTTTGCGCTTTGCAATAATGATAATATGCGATACTACGTTCTAAAATGATATATGCGGTGACGCTTAGATGCTTCGTAGTATGCAGTCGTGTAATATGCACATGTCACAAGTTTTCTTACGCTAGAATCAAGTATAATTCCAATGCAAGTTTCTCAGAGTGATCTTAGGTCGAACACGGGGATTGCGGTGATTAATGCGACACTGATGTGATATATGCGACCGAGAAACAAAATAATAATGAATTGGTTTGGAAAGATAAAATGCGATGAAAAGTATAAGGATAAGCGTTTGTTACAGATAATGAATGAAAGATTAGAGATGAACACAGCTGATGAATAGAAAGTTAGAACAAAATACGAAAAGCGTGTCAATGTCTTGACACGAATCGCGATCGGAGACGATGTGCTTGCCGGCTTATGGGAGGAATGGATGTTGAAAGACATAAAGATATATCTACTATTGCCATAAACTTGACAACATAAAATGTATTCTATTCTTATGATTTTATGTCATACAACGTATGGATGAATGATGACTTTGTTTTCTTTATGCGATACTACTTCTGGATATGCGTTATTAATGAATGTTCTTGTAGTATGTTGTGCGTTGTCACAAGTTTCCTTGCATTGGAACCAAGTATAATTCCTCCGCAAGTTTCTCGGTGATCCGAGGTCGAACATAGGGACTGTTTTAGGTTATTGCATTATATTCGTGAAATATGCAACCAGGGGTTTTTCAATTAATAAAATTGTGTGGTTTGTACATGCGATAAAGTAAATTGTGCAGTAAAGTAAATATGCGTTAAAATAAAAGTGCGATAAAAGTAAAGTGCAAATAAAAGTAAACCTAAGCTATGATGATACAAGATACAGTTTACATGATACATGATATCGAGATTGAGACTGACTGTGAAGAATATACAAAGAATCGTGTTATGCGGTGGCAAGGCTTATGTGCAAAGCAGAAATAGAAAAGATAACTGATATAAACATCGCAAGTCCCTTAATTATGTTAAAGATATAAGTATGGTTTCGCTTTCCCTTGGCGTACACCTCTTGGTGATCAGCTACGTTTCCCACATCTCTGTGGTGAAACAAGGACGAACGTAGTGAACGCAAGGTTGCTTCCATCTCTAGAAGTACTTCTCGCTTTAGTTAACGCATTCTTCTAACCTTCCCTCGACAGATCATAATGGCATCTTTACTTCTACTCTCATAGGTGAAGATGTCGTCTAGCATACGTTAGCTAAACATCTTTATTTCTCTAGCACAGATTAATGAACTCGTTTAATTCATATTAATTACCAAGGGATTAAGAAAACATCACGGAGAAAGCGATTAATGGAAGAATGGAAATAGACAGAGAAGTGGAAATGAAGTAGACAGAGAAGTGTGAATGATTTAGACTAAGAAGGTGAAATACAATTGATGAAAGAGATAGAAACAAATATAGAAAAGTGCCAATGTCTTAACATAGATCTAGATGGAGAAATCGCTTATCGGCGTATGGGGTGTGTGGAAGGATGAGCTTCCCTCTCAGGCTTGCTTAACCGGTGAAGGGATCTAGGTACAGAGCTTCATGATGGGGATTTGGCAAAATTGCGCTGAGAATCACCTCTCGGCCTTGTCTCTTTTCTTCCCGAATCTTCTCCGATCAGCACTTAGATCAGCCTCTCTCTCAATAGCCTCGTATCAATTATCCCTCGTATCAAGTATATCTTTTCAATGAATTCTTTGAGGGTATTTATAGACTGAAGGCTTTGACTCTCTAACTTGTGGCCCCCACTTTATGGTTATGGCATCTTCGAAAATGGTGGAATAAATATTCCTTCTGTTATGCAATCAGTTCGTCAATAATGCACAACGATTAGTTGTACATGTCAAAATCCTCCGCGATTGCGTTGCTCATTTGCATCTTTCGATCATGTGCGCACATGCAGTGTTGTTTTTATTACCGCATGCGATTGAAGTTCAGCTTTGGATCGACTGTCGCATACGCCGTCATTGCATTGATCGTCTCTTCATTGTTGGTGGACGGGCGCAATGCGATGGAGATGCATTATTCAGTTTCGTTCTTGAGCCTTGATCACAAGCAGTGACTTGGTTTCCTACAAAACAGACTAGAAATATCCTTTTCTACAATCTTGATGGTGTCAGTGGGTGTATTGGCGATAATTTATAATTATTGTATTTCTTAGCAAATTTCCATACAATTAATGCGTATTTTCTCTCTTTTAACCGCAATATCTAAGTAAGGCAGCATAAATAACTTCTATTTCTACAAGTTATCAATGGAGTGGAGAACTTCCCTTTCAGGCTTGTTTTCCAGGTAGAAGTGATCTTTGCACAGAGCTTCTTCTTCGGGAATTGGAATGAATTGCTTGCTCTAGAGACTTACCTTTCGATCCTGTCTCGTCTTTCTCCCCAGATTTTCTTTAAGTTGTCTCTTCAGACCAGCCTCTTTTCTTTGAATTTGATGAAGCTATTTTGAATTTGGTGGAAACGTCCGCTCTGCTCCACATTTAATTTTTCAGAATCGTACAACAGAAAAGCTGTACAATTTCAGAAGTCCTTGCGAATGCGTCGCTCTTTTCATCTACGATCGATCGCCGCATGCGGTGTAATTTCTTTGATCGTCTTATCGATTGCTGCATGCTGTAGAAATGCATTGATCGTTTACGTCCGTGATCGATCTTCACATGCGCTGCAATTGCATTGTTCTTTTTCGTTCTTGATTACCCGCCGCATGCAGTGTGAATGCGTTGTTCATTTTTTGTCCTCGAGCAATTGTCGCATGCAGTGTCCTGTTTCCTGCAAAACAAAGACTTGGATATTCCATTTTCCCATTGCAATGGGGTTAGTGGGTGTGCTTACGACACTTTACAATTTTCGCGTTTTTAAGCCAATTTCTATATGGTCGACACAACTTTTTCCTTCTTTTTGCCGCACAAACTAAATAAAACGGTATAAATAACTTGTATTTCTACAAGTTATCAAATACTTCCCACCGACTGAAAATGCCAGGAGAAAGAAAATAATAACAAATTTTGAACAAGAAACTGACGAATCGCTCAGCGATGCTTGGGCGAGGTTTAAGGGGCTGGTAAGAGACTGTCCACATAACAGCTTGCCAGATTGCTTGCAGATGGAGATTTTTTACCAAGGACTGAACCTTGCTTCATAGACAGCTGCCAATGCGGCAGCAACTGGTGGTCTGCTTGACAAAACATATGAGAAGGCCAAAAATATACTTGATCGCATTTCCAAAAATCATGAGGACTGGCGGGAAGCGATCAAAGATTAAGAATTAAAGATAGTGACGTGAACAACGAGGCGATGATGAGTTTGATACAAGGCATCACAATTAATAGCACGGGAGCGAAGAAAGGGCAGGTCAACCCAATTGCTCAAACGACCGCAAGTTGTGTCATCTGTGGAGATGATCATTCGATGGAAGAATGCCCAGGAAATACATAGCCGGTATGCTTCATAAAGAATAATACCTATTCCGATACATACAACCTTGGGTGGAGAAACCACCCAAATTTCACGTGGAAAAATCAGCAACAAAGCTGTCAACTAGTGGTGCAAAAAGAAGGGCCACCCAGATTTTTCCCATAAACAAAGATCCAACGCATAACTGAGCTAGCAGCTCACAAACACCGCAATCGTCATCCTTAGAGAGCTTGTTGAAGCAGTACATTGAGAAGAATGAACTAGTGCCTCAAAATTAAGCAATGTTCATCCAAAATCTCGAAATTCAACTGGGACAAATTGCAGGCGAGCTCAAAAATATACCACAAGGAGATTTGCCGAGCTCAACTAAGCTTCCTCGCAATGCTGGGGTACAGGGAAGGAACAATGCTTAGCAGTCTCCTTGCTAAGCGAAAAAATGACTGCGGAAGTAGGGGAGGAACCCATCGTGACCAACTTGAATGTGGTGACAATAGAAAACCCATTGACTTATAATTCAGAAGAGCCCGAGAAGATGAACCCCAAAGTTGCGTCCATCCTCAAGCCTTCAGAACATAAGACAGAAGAAGTCTAGTTACCACCAATCCCGCAAAGAGTGAAAGAAAAACAAAATGATGAAGAAAAGATTGCGACAGTCGCAAAATGCTATGATCCCACCAAAAATGTGCGACCCAGGAATCTTCACGATGCCATGCTCCATTGGAGGGGTCTACAATGGCCAAGCACTATGCGATCTTGGGGCGAGTATAAACATAATGCCGCTATCAATCTTCAAACGATTGAATATGGGAAAACTCACACCCACAACGGAGACTCTTCTGCTTGCGGACAGAACCCGAATACATCCTGAAGGAGAGTTGAAAGATGCTGTAATCTCAATTGACAAATTCTTCTTACTAGCAGACTTCATCATTTTGGATTGTAAAGCGGACGAAGATGCGCCCATCATATTGGGACGACTATTCCTCTCAACTGTCATGCTCAATTGATGTGCAAAGGGGGAGATTGTGATGAACATTAATGGGGAAAAGCTCCAGATTAAGGCAGTCAAGATTCCAGAGGACAAAGAAAAGAAGAAAAAGCCGACGTGGACGTGAAAAGTCCAGCTTGCACTGCAAAACAAGCAGTCCCTGAGTACCTCATCAAGGATGCAATCCTTTTGAATATCCTTTCTCAACATCAATACTTCATGAACTTTCATCACAATGTTGTTATCTGTTATTGCATATTTATTTCTTTATCTAAAAAAAAAAAGCGATCATGTTGAACGATTGCGGTAAGCGATTTTGTTAATTCTATTTTTTTAATATTATTTGACCCTCTCAATGTTTTCTTTGCAAACGATCAAGGTACACGATTGCGGAGGCACTACACAAAGACGCAACTACTTTATTCCATTACCAATTTCTAAAGAAAGAAGATCGCTGCAAAGCAAGATGCGTCAACAAACGATGCGAGCGACAGCACAAATTTGGGGGTTGTATTCTTCCTTAACTTTATTCCAAATTTTGCACTATCGCATCGCATTTTAATTTTGAAAATTTTATTACCGCATCCGCTTTGATTACCGCAATCATTTAACATTGATAAATTTAGTAAGTCACCGCATGCTTTTTCTTTGCCAATTATGATTTCAATGATGAAACACATGCTTCTATTTTTTTCATATATATTAGAGTCAACTTAATTTTAGGATAGTCACCTCATGAAATATTTCTAGAAGTTAGTGGTCTGCTAGCTTTCTTTCAAACTGACTCTTTACGTAGCTTCCTAAGAACATCGCATGACTTCTTTCATTCTATTGGCAATGAGGACATTGCCACATTTTAAATTTGGGGGGTGAGGTATTTATTTTCAACCATGCTATTTTTCTTCTTAAAAAAGGGGAGGGGGGGAGAGGGGGGGAATTTTGATAATAACCATTCCACTGTCAATGCAATGGAGAAACCCATGTTGATAAGTGTTAAGTTGTGAAGGGCACTTACCCATAGTTGGATGTCCGCATGACACACGTGAGGGATAGCCAAGACAAAAGTCGCCAGGATCAACGCACAAATAAATGATCGCAACTCCCCTGCCAAAAAGGTATGAGTTTAGTCTGGGAAAGAACGCCTTGCTCGTAGTTGGATGTCTGCATGACACACATGGGGGCAAGCCAAAACGAAGGCGATGCACTTAGATCAGCGCAAGGTCAGAAAAAAATAATAATAATAATGTCAAAAATATGCAAGGATAAAAATCAGTTAACACCCTAGTGAAAAAAGTTTTTTTGAAATAAATCATGCGATGTCCTGGAATCTAGTAAAGTTCTTTTGAAGGTTAAACTTCTGGTCCCTAGATTTTAGAAATATTTTAAGAAGAGATATGAATAAGAATTAAGGAAATTTTGGTGTATAGGATTTGAATGAAGTATCCTTGAGAAATCTAGGAAAAGAGATTGCGGACGAATTTCTAAAGGAAATCTTTAGCTTATGCTTGAGGACAAGCTTTGTTTAAATTTGGGGGTGCGATAAAGGGCAGAAATGCACGTTATTACAGTGCTAAGTTATTAAATCATGCAGGTTTGCGTTGATAAAATATATAAGATTGCGTCCAAAAAGCATTAAGTTTGTAACATTGCGGTCGCATGCGTCCATCGCATAAAAACTGTTAACTTGTGTATTTTTGTGCAGAATATGCGTTGATGCAAGGCGAAAAATGCGATCACAAGAAATCAAAGGTCGAACGCAGCGTCACCGCAAGGCTTTGCGGTGATTTTCCCTCACAAGCATCTACTCAAGAAGGATTGCCTCATAGAGCCCGCGCAACTTGGTGGGCGCATGTGGGTGAAAAGCATAATTAATCACGATGGGACAGAAAACTAATGACGATCGATTCCGAATTAAGTTGACAAGCCGCTAACGATCTACTGTAGAAAGTACACTCTGCTTTTCGGTGACAAATATTTGGCGCATAAGACAAAAAATTAAAGCCATCCCATCAGTTCAATCATAAGAGAGATGACGTTTTTCACACAAAGCTCTATAAATACCAAAGGCAACCTTCAGAAAAGGAGTTCGAACACTTAGATAATTTTTTTTATAGTTAGAATAGCCTTGTTCTTAGATTTTCTTTTATTTTAAGGCAGCAGCGAGAGAAGCGAGATTGTGCCGAGAGACCATTCCAGTGAACTTGGAAGAGTGTCGGAAGCATCGAGATCAGAGAGAGGGCCAGCTCCTGCGCAAGCAGGAATATCTTTTGAACAGAATATAGTTGACAGTGTAAAGGAAGCAAGGGATTGCTACCAGGCTCTCTATCCTTATCTTCCATTATCATTTTGTACTTAAACTCATCTATAGAAATGGAATTTACTTCTTTATATCTATTTACTCTCTGTTTATTACACATGAGCAGCTAAATATGTCGAATGGGTTGAGAAGTACTTAGCTAGCATAACTGGGGATTTTCACTCATGCGATTATCTTGTATTATGTATGCATCATTCGTCCATTAGAGATACTCGGGAGGGTAGTCTAAGGACAGGATCAAGGCTTGAAAAAGTCAGGTCAGAATCTAGGCTCGGGAGAGTCAGATTAGAATGCATAATCAAGAGATAGAAGCTTACAAATAAGCACTGTTTGCTATTAATGCATCGCATGGATCCTAGAGATAGGATAAGATTGTGTGCGGTCACCTTGCCTTTATGTGCATCTTGCATCATTGATAACGGGCAGAAATGCACGTTATCATAGCGCTAAGTTCTTAAACAATGTTGGATTGCGTTGATAAAATATGTTAATTTGCATCCATTAAGCATCAGTTTCTTAATATTGTGGTCGCATTCATTCAGCGCATTAGAACTGTTGATTTTTATATTTTTGTGCAGAATATGCGTTAACGCAATACAAGAATTGTGATCATAAAAATCAGTGGTCGACCGCAACTTCACCGCAAGGCTTTGCGTTAATCGTGCTCGCAAACATTTGCCAGAGAAGGATCGCCACAACTTGGTCAACGCAACATGGTGGGCGCATCCGGATGAAAGATAATTAAGAGCGATGGGACAGAAAGCTGATGACAGTCGAATCCAAATTAAGTAGACAGCCGATAATAGTCACAAAGTACATTCAGCTTTATCGGTGACAATTATTCGGCGCATCAGTCAGGAATTAAAGTTGTCTCATCTGTACAACTAGGAGAGAGAAGCCGCCTTTCACCATGGATGCTCTATAAATACCAAGGGCATTCTTCAGTGAAGGGGTTAACCAGTTGATCAGCTCACCGTTTAGTTCACGCTTCTGTCCATAGTTTTCCTTTCTATTTTAAGGCGGGGCAAAAGAAGAGTGGTGGCGCCAGAGATCGCTCAGGGCAACTCGAGAGAGAACCTTGGGGCGTAAGAGCAGAGAGCGGGCCGACTCTCGAGAGAGCGAGATTATATTTTGAGCACGAGTAGAAACAGTGTAAACGCTTGGCAGCAAGAGATTGCTACTGACAACTTGTAGAAATTAAAGTTATTTATGCCACCTTATCTAGATATTGCGGCCAAAAGTTAGTGAATATGCACAGACTGTATGAAAATTAGCCTAGTGTTACAATAATTATAAATGTTTGCAATTACACCCACTAACACCATAAGGATGGAAGATAAACCAAATTTTACTCGTTTTGCAGGAAACCAAGTCACCGCTTGCGCTCAAGGCTCACGAGAAACTGATCAACGCATCTCTGTCACATTGCGCCCGTCAATCAACAATGAAGAGATGATTACCGCAATGACAGCGCAATGCGACAGTCGATCAAGAGCTGTATGCAACCGCATGCGGTAATAAAAATAACACCGCATGCGAACCCATGATCGAAAGATGCAACTGAGCAACGCAAAAGTGGAGGATTGAGACACGTGTACAACTAATGGTTGTGCAGAATTGACGGTCTGATTGCATAACAGAAGGAATAATATCCTTCCATCTACGGAATTGCCATAACCTGTCTCTTATACACATCTAGATGTGTATAAGAGACAGCACGAGAAACTGATCAACGCATCTCTGTCACATTGCGCCCGTCAATCAACAATGAAGAGATGATTACCGCAATGACAGCGCAATGCGACAGTCGATCAAGAGCTGTATGCAACCGCATGCGGTAATAAAAATAACACCGCATGCGAACCCATGATCGAAAGATGCAACTGAGCAACGCAAAAGTGGAGGATTGAGACACGTGTACAACTAATGGTTGTGCAGAATTGACGGTCTGATTGCATAACAGAAGGAATAATATCCTTCCATCTACGGAATTGCCATAACAATCAGTGGAGACCACAAGGCTGGATTCAAAAACCTGCACCTATAAATACCCTATAGATTTTAGAGAAAACAAATGCTACTTGATAGGGTATAAGTGCTGCAAAATTGTTGAGAGAAAAGGCTGAGTTGAGTGCTTCAGTGAAGAAATTCGGGAAGAAAACGAGATAAGGCCGAGAGGTGAATCTCAAATCTAATTTGCCAAACACCCGATTGAAAGCTCTGTGCAAAGATCCCTGCTATCGGTGGAGTAAGCTTGAGAGGGAAGCTCTTCCTACCATCACATCCATCCTATCCGGCAAGCAGATCTCCATCGAATCAGTGCCAAGACATTGGCGCTTGTTTGTATCTGTTCTATCTCTTTCATCATTGTATTTCACTGTTTCTTTACCTATGCATTCACACCATGTATCAAACGCTTAATAGAGATATTAAATGTTTCGATAGCTTTCATTTACCATTTTCTATCTATTTTCGTTCACCCGTCAATCACTTTCTTCATGATGTCTTCTTAATTCCTTGATAAGCAATATGAATTAACCAAGTACTTAATTTGTGTTAAAGAAATAAAATGCGTTTAGCTAAGGCATGCTAGACGGCATCTTCACCTGTGAGAGCAGAAGTGAAGATGCCATTCTGACCTATCGAGAGAAGGTCAGAAGAATGCGTTAACTAAAGCGAGTAGTACATCCAGACATGGAAGCAACCTTGCATTCATTACGTTATTCTCTATTTCATCATAGACATGTGGGAACGTGGCAGATCACTGAAAGGTGTAAGCCAAGAGAAGAGTGAAACAGTATTTCTAGCTTCAACGCAATTGAGAACTTGCGCTGTTTATATATTTATCTTTCTCTTTCTTTTCTGTTCATAAGACTTGTCGCCGCATTCCACGTCTTTACACAACTTTCACAGCCAGCCTTGACCCCAGCATCTTGTAACATGAAGCCTGTATCTTGTATCATCTAGCTTAGGTTTATCGTATTTCATTTTATTATCACATCTTTACTTCTTTACTTTATTTTATCACAATTTATATACCTGTACAAACACATTTTTAAAGATTGAAAACCTGGTCGCATATATCATGAACATACCACAATAACCTAAATCAGTCCCCGTGTTCGACCTTGGATCACATTGAAAAACTTGCGGTGGAATTACACTTGGTTCTACCGTAAGGAAACTTGTGACAACGCATGGCATACTACGTGAACACCCATCATTAACGCATATCTAGCTGTAGTATCGCATCATTTCGAACATAGAACATCATCAATCATACCTATCAAAATTTGCGTAGCAAGTTTATGGCGTCATTGCCGAGGAACTGGTAACGGGGACATAGACTTCAACCTTGCGTGCATCATTATTATAGTTTTTGCGTTACAAGTTTATGGCGCCATTGCCGGGGAACTTGTAACTGGGACATAGACTTAAACGTTGCGCGCATCATTGTTATAGTATTTTCGTAACAAGTTTATGGCGCCGTTGTCGGGGATTGGTAACGGTTAATGTTGAATACTTTTGTGGTATTTTGCAGGACCGATCTCTTTGTATTGGCTGTTTATCACGGAGAGCAATCTGATGGCTTGTGAGTACTGGAGTGATCTAGAAATTCTAAGTTGACCCAGAGATCAGGTGTATTTTTCGCGCAGAAGCACATCAAAACCAGATTAAGCACCTGAATTTCAAGACCTACGGTTGCGATGAATGCAAGAAATGTGCTACGCATTCTCCATACCTGGTGTGACTCTCGAAGGAATTAGATTGCATCTGTTCCCGTACATATTGCGAGATGAGGCAAGGAAGGAGCAATCTCTTTGATGACACTATGCAGGCAAGCAGGATTGACCGCTTGCGAGGATGCTATTGCAGTAACTCTGAAAAACTCTTTCAATTAGCATCCCTATATCTATGTTTAATTGTTTTCCTTACAACTTTCATTTACTGCTTTCTAAATTACGTTATTTACTACTTATTAGAATTAGCCTTTAATGCTTTCTGTATTTACTTTCAATTTAATTCATTTGTGTATTTCCATGACATGTGTAATTTGTATGCATTAGTAGCGTTGTTCTTAAATTTTTTGTGAATGACTAGATGAAACATTGAACACCGTAAAGTTTGTTCGACTTGCATTATTGATGAATTAAAAAAAAAAAAAGAAAAAGAAAAATTGGTATGTAATGCGATGATGGGTGCATTGCGTGTTAACAAGAGACACCTTGCGTCCATTACACCCAAATGCATTGCGCTAAGGGGTGTGTTGCGCGATTGTGTGCTCTTTGCTCATCTTTAGCTAAATGCACTATGTTAAGGTATCCTCCATAAATGTGTTTAGTTAAGGGGCGTGTTGCGGGAGTACATGTGTGTTGCCCGTCCTCAGCAAATATGTGTCTACATTTAATGGAAGCATGGTGTGAATTTTTAAATCGTGCACCCTTTTGAATCAAATTTGAAAGAAATTTTCAATTCATTTCTATGTAAAGTAATCAAATTCTTTGACTCTTGTACAGGCAATAGAAAATTTTTGTAATGTGTTCATTTGTAATTTATTCATATACTTTGTTAATAGTTAATACAATTAGAGTACATGATTCACTCTACTTTCTGCTTGTGTCTCTTTCTTTATCTTCCTTTGTTAATTTTTGTAATGTTCTTAATCTTTTGGTTTTACGTTCTTCATTGCGTTGCTATGATGTATTACATGTTTATACTTACAAAAATTTCCCATACTTAGTAAATTCGGACTAACACTTAGTTAATTCTCAGTTTAGTAGTACTTTACCTTTTATCTTTCAAAGTTCTGCTCAAACCTTCTTTTTGAAATTTTCTTCTAAGTATTTGTCTAGTCTCTCCAAACGATGCAATGAGGACCTTGCTCATCTTCAAATTTAGGGGTGGAAAAGGTCTGAGCAGATGAGATCAAGCTTATGCTGTATTTAAGAAAATGTGTCCATTTTCCTTTTTTTTTAAAAAAAATAAAAAAATAAAAACTTTTTTTTTTTTTTGCAAAACTTCAATGTCAGCGCAAGGGAAAACCTTAAAAATATTCCCAACCTGATAAGAGTTTAGTTGTGAAAGAAGCCTGCTCGTAGTTGGATGTTCATATGACACCCGTAGAAGTAAGCCAAAATGAAGGTGGGTTTCCAAGAACAACGCAATATGAAAGAAAAAAAAAAGAAAGATACAAAAACAAAAATAAAAGAATGCAAGAGACAACTCCTCTGAAATCCTTGAGTTAAAGTTGAAATTGGCACACAACCGTAGTTGGATGTCCGCATGACACCCGTGGGGATAAACCAAAACAAAGAGTGTAACCATGACCAACAGTCTCTAAAAAATAAAAATAGATGTCGCAAAATTTTTCTCACCGCATGTAGATACATTGAGTTGTTTTGATAAAGAAGAGATAAATATTCTATTTTGAAAACTAAAAAAGCATCTTTGAGCAGAATTTTGTCATATAGAAGAATAAAGTAGGGCTTTCTAAGAATTAGCAAGGATAGAAGGAAATTGCGATGTCAAATAATGTGCCTAAGTACAGCATTCGAAGCAACCAATCGTAGCAAAAATAGAGGATAGGAATTGAGCATGATTACCTTAGTAGAATATATGCTTGAGGACAAGCATATATCTAAATTTGGGATGTGATAACTTGTAGAAATACAAGTTATTTATGCCACCTTATCTAGATATTGCGGCCAAAAGTTAGTGAATATGCGCCGATTGTATGAAAATTAGCCTAGTATTACAATAATTATAAATGTTTGCAATTACACCCACTAACACCATAAAGATGGAAGACAAGTCGAATTTTACTCTGTTTTGCAGGAAACCAAGTCACCGCTTGCGCTCAAGGCTCACGAGAAACTGATCAACGCATCTCTGTCACATTGCGCCCGTCAATCAATAATGAAGAGACGATTACCGCAATGACGGCGCAATGCGACAGTCGATCCAGAGCTGTATGAAACCGCATGCAGTAATAAAAACAACACCGCATGCGAACCCATGATCGAAAGATGCAGCTGAGCAATGCAAAAGCGGAGGATTGAGACACGTGTACAACTAACGGTTGTGCAGAATTGACGGTCTGATTGCATAACAAAAGGAATAATATCCCTCCATCTTCGGAATTTCCATAAAAATCAGTGGGGACCACAAGGCTAGAGTCAAAGACCTGCACCTATAAATACCTCATAGATTTCAGAGAAAACCAATGCTACTTGATAGGGGGTAAGTGCTGCAAAATTGTTGAGAGAAAAGGCTGAGTTAAGTGCTTCAGTGAAGAAATTCGGGAAGAAGACGAGATAAGGCCGAGAGGTGAATCTCAAATCTAATTTGCCAAACACCCGATTGAAAGCTCTGTGCAAAGATTCCTGCTATCGGTAGAGCAAGCCTGAGAGGGAAGCTTTTCCTACCATCACATCCATCCTATCCGACAAGCAGATCTCCATCGAATTAGTGCCAAGACATTGGCACTTTTTTGTATCTATTCTATCTCTTTCATTGTTGTATTTCACTGTTTCTTTACCTCTGCATTCACACCATGTATCAAACTCTTAATAGAGATATTAAATGTTTCGATAGCTTTCATTTACCATTTTCTGTCTATTTTCGTTCACCCGTCAATCACTTTCTTCATGATGTCTTTTTAATTCCCTAATAAGCAAAAGTACTTAATCTGTGTTAAAGATATAAAATGCGTTTAGCTAAGGCATGCTAGACGGCATCTTCACCTGTGAGAGCATAAGTGAAGATGTCATTCTGACCTATCGAGAGAAGGTCAGAAGAATGCGTTAACTAAAGCGAGTAGTACTTCCAGACATGGAAGCAACCTTGCATTCAATACGTTATTCTCTGTTTCACCACAGACATCTGAGAACGTGGTAGATCACTGAAATGTGTAAGCCAAAAGAAGAGCGGAATAGTATTTCTAGCTTCAATGCAATTGAGAACTTGCGCTGTTTATATGATTTATCTTTCTCTTTCTATTCTGTTCATAAGACTTGCCGTCGCATTCCACGTCTTTGCACAACTTTCACAGCCAGCCTTGACCCCAGCATCTTGTAACATGAAGCCTGTATCTTGTATCATCTAGCTTAGGTTTATCGTATTTCATTTTATTATTGCATCTTTACTATTTTACTTTATTTTATCGAAATTTATATACCTGTACAAACACATTTTTAAAGATTGAAAACCTGGTCGCATATATCATGAACATACCACAATAACCTAAATCAATCCCTGTGTTCGACTTCGGATCACACCGAGAAACTGACGATGGAATTATAATTGGTTCTATCGTAAGGAAACTTGTGACAATGCATGGCATATTACGTGAACACCCATCATTAACGCATATCTAGCAGTAGTATCACATCATTTCGAGCATAGAACATCATCAATCATACCTATCAAAATCTGCGTAGCAAGTTTACGGCGCCGTTGTTGGGGAACTGGTAACGGGGACGTAGACTTGAACCTTGCGTGCATCATTGTTATAGTTTTTGCGTTACAAGTTTATGGTGCCGTTGCCGGGGAACTGGTAACAGGGACATAGACTTTAACCTTGCGTGCATCATTGTTATAGTTTTTGCGTAACAGCTACCAGACTCTTTATTATACTTGCATTGTTATTTTGTACTTCATCTTCATATCTATACAATGGAAGTTCTATTTCTACATTTGTTCACTCTCTTAATACGCATGAGTAGCTAAACTAGTCGAATGGGTTGAGAAGAACTAAGCTAACATGAACTAGGAAGTTCATTTCTTGCAATTGTCTTGTTTTATGTTGTGCAAAGTACCCTTTAGAGTTACTCGAGAGATAGTCTAAAGAAAGAACCTAATGTCTCGAGAGAGCTAGGTTAGAATCTGGACTCCAAAGAGCAAGATTAGACTTGCATAAACAAGATATAGGGACTTAGAGATAAGCTCTATCTATCAACTTGCATCGCATGCATCCTAGAGATATGAATGATATTATGTGGTCACCTTATTTATGTGTTTACTATCCTGTCATCACATAAATAAGAATAGAGGCTTATGTGTAGGTCCTATAGACTTGTCGCATATATCGCATGCGTTCTAGTATTAGAAGCCGTAGCATTCACATCGAGAAATGGTTTACTATTGTATGCATGTTGCATGATCGCAAAGCATGAACGCATTCTAGGGAGTGTTAGCCGAAACCCTTCTCAATCTGTTCGCCGTATATTCATCACATCTCCCGTTTATCAACTCTTTTCAAACTCTGCCACATTTATTTATTTTTCATCAATGCAACCAACAACCCAACACTTTATTTATTTAACCGGTTACTGCAAGGTCTTCATAAAAATTACCAACGCAAACTGTTTTCATAAGTCCCTATGTTCGACCCTAGACTTACCAGGAAACTCAGAGGAATTTACACTTGGATTCCGCTGGGAAACTTGAGTGCACAACGCAATTCCATCAATGCATATCATCCATATTTCCACTTCATAAAACACAAGCATCAATCATCGCATAGGAAAAGAGTAGAGACTTAGGACTAAGCTCTATGGACATTATTGCATTCAACACATGCGTCCTAGAACTAGGAGCACCGCATTTACATTGGAAAATGATCTGTTGTCGCATGAGTGTAGCATGATCGCATAGTTTGACGCATTCCTGGGAAACGCTAGCGAAAGACCTTCTCAACCCATTCCTCGCATACTCAGTGTATCTATCGCATAATTGATCTTTTCTCAAATCCACCACATACATTTATTTTATACCGCAAACAACAACCTAAATAACTATTTGATTATTTGGTTACCGCAAAGTCTTCTTAGAAATTATCACCCCATACTATCTTCCCTAGTCCCTGAGTTCGACCCTAGACTTACCAGGAAACTCAGTGGGGTTTATACTTGGATTCCGCTGAGAAAACTTATTGCTCAACGCATTTCCACCACCGCATTCCCTTCCATAATTTCATCACATAAAATAATGCATCAGCTTTCACCTCCAGCAAATGTGAAGGCTGTCAGGAATTTCCTACGACATGCAGGATTTTACCGTCGTTTTGTGAAGGACTTTTCAAAGATTGCTTGACCATTGAATGCGTTGCTGGAGGCTGATAAAATGTTTGACTTTGATACACAGTGCCTCAACGCATTCAAAATACTGAAGAACGCATTAACTACTGCACCTATGTTGATCGCACCTGACTGGACAAAGCCATTTAAGCTAATGTGCGATGCTGGAGGTTATGCGATGGGGGCACTGCTAGCACAGAAGAGAAAGACAATGTTGCACCCCATCGTATATGCGAGTAGAACATTGAACCTTGCCCAAGCAAATTAAACTACCACGGAAAAATAGCTTCTTGTAGTGATCTTTGCATAGGAAAAATTTAATAACCAAGAAAGATGCAAAGCTGAGGTTAATTCGATGGGTTCTCCTCCTTCAAGAATTCAACATGGAAATCATTGACCACAAGGGGATAGAGAACCAGGTTGTGGACCACCTATCAAGATTAGAGAATCCGAAAGTAGACCGCAACCAGTCGAAGGTGAACGTATCCTTTTCAGATGAGCAGCTGTTCAAAATTAAATAATTACCATGGTACGCAGATGTCGTTAATTATCCGATCTGTGAACAATTTTCGAAAAATTACACAGCTCACAAAAAGAGGCGGCTTGTGCACGAATGTAAATCCTATTATTGGGACAAGAAAATCTTTACAAGAAGGGGTCAGACCAGATCTTGCGTCTATGCGTACCAAAAACTGCTTATCAGCGCATACTGTCCCAATGCCATGACTCACCGTATGATGGACATTTTGGAAGTCAACGCACAGCAGCAAAAGTGTTACAAAATGAGTATTTTTGGCTGACTCTATTCAAAGATGCGCGAGACTATTCTATGAGATGCGACAGGTGCCAACGCACGGGAAACATTTCATGGAAGAATGCGATGGCAATGAATATTATATTAGAATTGGAACTCTTCAACATGTGGGGCATAGACTTCATGGGACCATTTCCGCCATCAAATGGTCACAAGTACATTTTGTTGGCCATCGATTATGTTACCAAATGGATTGAAGCGGTATCATGCGTCGCTAGCGATGCGACGATAGTCTCTAAATTCGTACAAAGAAATATCTTCACTCGTTTTGGCACCCCACGTGCCATAATAAGTGATGAAATCTCCCACTTTGTCAATAACGTCATCAACAAATTGCTGCTCAAGTATAATATCCTCTATAAGGTCGCCACCGCATACCATCCACAGACAAACGGCCAAGTCGAGGTGTCTAATAGGGAAATCAAATTGATCCTAGAGAAGGTGGTGAACCTTTCATGCAAAGATTGGGCCATGAAGTTGGACGATGCCTTGTGGGCATATAGGACTGTTTATAAAACACCTATAGGCATGTCCCCGTATGCGCTGGTGTTTGGAAAAGCATGTCACTTACCACTGGAATTGGAGCACAAAGCACTGTGGGAAGTGAAGAAGCTAAATTTTGAGTTGAAGACTGCAAGGGAGGCAAGAAAACATCAGTTTCTCGAGCTAGACGAATGGAGAATTCAAGCATATGAATATGCCTAGATTTACAAGGAACGCGCAAAAAGTTGGCATGACAAATGACTATGCGAAAAGAATCTCCAGGTTGGATAGAAGATCTATAAGGAACGCGCCAAATGTTGGCATGACAAATGACTTTTTCCCGAAAAATTAAAGTCACGTTGGTCCGAACCATTTATAATCAAAGAAGTATTCCCGCATGGGGCGGTCGAGTTAACCAATGAAGAAGGGACCAACGCATTCAAGGTCAATGGGCAAAGAGCCAAGATGTATCAAGGAGGAGACTTGCATCGCGAGAAAACCTCTGTAGACCTGAGGAATTCCTGACGGAAGAAGAAATGAGCAGTCTCTGCGCTAATACGCGATACAAACTCATCAGGGATGCAATTTTTTTGAAGTATCCTTTTGATTTCTTTATTTCATGAATTTACTTTACCTTTTGTACAAACACTACTCTTTAATTATCAACTTTGTCATTCATATTTTTTACCCACTTGATTTTTTAGCAATGATCATAGTAAACGATTGCGTCGGAGCCACGCGATAACCTAAAAACGCGTGACCAATTCGACCAGCCCATCGCAATCAAGGAATCAACCCGCTGCAAAGAAGGATGCGATCATAGATGATGCAGGCAACAGAGCAAATTTGGGGGTTGTATCTTTCTTTGACTTTTTATTCCAAATTTTGCACTCTCGCATCTCATTTAAACATTGCTAATTTTATCATTGCATCCTCTTTAGTTTGGTGCAATCATTGAATGTTGATTACTTTGTTTAGTCACTGCATTTTTTTTTTGTACCAATTATGATTTCAATGATGAAACTCATGCCTCTATTTCTCATCACATGTACTAGAATCAACTTAATTTCAGGACGGTCAATTCATGAAACATTTCTAGAAGTTAGTGGTTCACTAGCTTTCTTTCAAAATGATTTTTACGAAACTTCCTAAGAGCATCGCATGAATCATTTCAGTCTATCAGCAATGGGGACATTGCTGCGTATAAATTTGGGGGTGCCAGTATTTATTTTCAACCTTGCTACTTCTGAACATTCCAAAAAAAATCATAACGTCGAGATCGAAACCTACTCATAGTTGGATGTCTGCATGACACCCGTGGGGGCAAGCCAAAACAAAGGTGGGAATCGTGATCAACACATAAATCAAGTGATTGCAACTCCGCTGCTAAATGGGCATGAGTTTAGACTGAGAAAGAGTGTCTTGCTCGTAGTTGGATGTCCGCATGACACCCGTGGGGGCAAGCCAAAATGAAGGCGAGGCACTTTTATCAGCGCAAGGTCACAAGAAGAATATCTAAACCGCGCAAGGATAAAAATCATTTGGAAACACCCCGGTTGGAAAAATTTTTGAAATAAATCATGCGATGTCCTGGAAACAAGTAAAGTCTTTTTGAAGGTTAAACTTGCGGTCCCTAAGTATTAGAAATATTTTAGGAAGAGACCAGGATAGAAATTAAGAAGATTTTGGTTCATAAAATTTGAATAAGGCACCTCAAGAAATCTAGGTAAGAAAAAGGTGGAAGACTCCCTAAACAACCCTTTCCCACTAGCCTACAAGCTATCGAGAGCGGTAGAAAATCTACCCATTATTAGTCCCGACAGGCTTCGAACAATGAGTTCTAAATAAACCCAGATTATTTATGAAAAAAATATCAAAATCTCTTAAGTATTGCTAGTCGAAATCTGCAAACTCATCGAAAGAAACTTTTTACACCTTAAACTGATGCTGGATAGCACTTTAAAATTCTTTAAATATCCCATCTAGCAACAAATTATTATGGGTAACATTAATTGAATTCAATGGGTATTTAAGATCTTTCAAGAAAACCAACAAGACATCAAAAATATTACCCACAACCACCAATTTGGCAACGGCGACGATGTACGGATGGCGACGTGTGGGCATGATAGTAGTTGTAACATCCCAAATTTTTAGTATCTTAAATTGATTGGATTGATGGTTCATTAATTTTTGTTTTAGAGCAAAATCAAATAAGATAATTAACTTAAATTGAGTTGATAAGAGAAACTTAGATTTAATACAAAATTGAGAGAATTGGGTGTAATTTTCTTAACGATTTCTTTTCCTTCCCATAGTATTCATGTCACACCTCCTCCCAGATTATCCTCTTATCCTGTAAGGGGATGTGACGACAGCAATTACCCACCTACTTGCCAGCACTTACTACCTAACTTACCTATATAACTTACTTAAAACCTTGTTATGCAATTACGACTCAGCGGCACAATAATCTATGACTTGAACCTCACAAGCTCTATGCATTGTTGTCCTTGGCTTCAATGCTTAACTCCTTTTAACCTCTACAAAGGCTCATCTCATGTGTTGATGTTTCCTAATACCAAACACATGGTTTCTTTTGACATCATACTTAGTCAAAATTTACTAGTTAAGGCTTAACTCAAAGCTACTCAACGAAAATCTATTTAAACACTTAGAATTTTTCCTTTTTCTTCAACATAGGATTTAACTTACACTTTATTAATTTTCTTAACTACCTGCTTAAGTAGGGAGATTGAGATTCGGGTTTCACAATCAAAATCTCGTGAATACAAAAGAAAAATAGAAATAGACTCTTAACTCGAGTTAAATACATACCTCTAGCCTCAAATCGTCCTTAGAAGCAAGAATATTATGCTTAATGATTAAAAAGAATGGAAGAGAATAAATGTTTAAAGAGGAGAGGAGAAGAATAGAGGAGTGAAAATGGAAAACTGGTGTGATCAACAAGAAAAATGGTAGAAAAAATCTTTTATTAAACCAAAGAGACGTGGTGGCACTAGGGTGCAACATTCTGGTGCTGGAGGGCCGAGAACCCGTATTGTCAAAGTGCAGCGCTACGCATAGCGTTTTAACGCATGCGTGACTTCCGTCAAATGTCGTAGCGTCGCGATGCCAGAAAACATTGAACACTTTTAATAACATGACATTCTTCAATTTTTATCGTGCATTCGCATCGTCACCCTAATGTAAAAACAAATTATCAAAATTATATTTCAAATTTTATTATGTTATGATGTAGACTTTGTATTTTATAAAAAAGAAAATGGGACTTTTATTAGTTTATCGGTTTTTTAATGCAAAAAAACATCATTAAATCTTAACTCTAATTTCTACAATAGGGATTACATTATTAAAAATTTGAAAGTATAAGGACAAAATTGTTACATCTTAAATTTTAGGTACTAAATTGTTACAAAATTGAAAGTTCGAGGACTAAATCATCGATATCCAAATTTTATAGACAAAATTGTTTCTTTTTGGGATGCTTTGGGACTAAAAGCGATTTTTAACCTTTAATTTATATACACAATGACTAAAATTGGATCATGGATTGCCTAATTACTCTTTTAACATCTGTAGTTTCATGTTTTATTTCCACAAATACATTATGTAATTTTTTGATTTCATGAATATATTGTCAAAAGGACATTCTTACATCCTAACAAAACGTTTTTGTAACCAACTACCAGAAAATTGAAGATTATTTTGTTTGCATTCGTTACTTATGTAATCCCTATTTAAAGAATAAACCAACATCGTCATTTGGTTGAACCTACAAGTTGGCAAAATATGGACCATACTATTCAAATGTGTTCTTGCTAAGTTAGATTCTAACGAGATCAACATATGCAACAAATAGTGTAACCACCTTATATTAAAAATAGCTATTTGAATATATAAATATTCTTACCTTTTGAATTCCATCTTATCACAAGGGACTCACGTTTTAAGTTTTGTAATAGAGTTTGTTATCAACGATGACCATGTTAAAGGTAATCACGTCGGTTTTTCTTGGGATTCTCTTCGTTAACTTTGACATGATTGAGATAGCAAATGCAGCTGATCACATTGGTTATGATCCTATAAAAGGCGATGTTAGTCCTGGATGCAGCGTAAAGCATCCTGAACTGTGTATATTAACTCCTGCAAATCCATATAATAGAGGCTGCAGTGCAATCAATCGCTGTAGGGGAGGAAATGATATTATAGATGGTCAAGAAGAAATTTCTTTTGAAGGGGATGCATCCACTATCCCAGCAAAGATCCCTAATGCAGAACACCATCTTGATTGAATAATTGATGTGATTCATTATTCATTCATATATTTGTACGAATATTCTTTATCACTTATTATTTGTTGGATCATCGAATTTTCGCCAACTTCATTTGTGTGTCATTTGTTATAATTAAACATGAGCGAATAAATATCTTTACTTTTTGAAAAATATATTGTCACTTTTCTTCCATGGGTGGATATAAATATTTAGTAATTAGAGAGAGAGTGGGCGGCGTAAACTACACAAAGAAGAAGATGAATAATGGTCTTTTTTTTTCCTTTTTCTAGATGCTTCTCTAAGAGATAATGACTTATGTTTATACACACACATAAATATATTTTATTTCTCACCAAACCCTAATTCCATATAATTTTTATATATATATATATTCCTTTCCTTTTCCCTGTAAATATATACATTTAATCCTCTCCTTCCATCACATTGAACTTAAATGTCTCAGATCACCTCAAATAAACCAATTCCAAAAATAAATTTAATCTAAAATTCCATAACTAACTCAACTCCAAATTAATAATTCCAAGCCAAAATATTTCCAAATTTAAAAAATCACATACCACAAAGATCTAAGTTGAATTATTTTAACATAATAATTCAATTTTACATCCCAAAAAAATTAAGATGCCTCAAGTAAGTAAGCTAATAAACTCAAATTGAATTAACTCAACATAATAATTCAATCTTGGACTAAAAAATATAAAATGTACCACAAATAATTCATAGTGATTATTTTAAATTTAACTGGAAATTTTGGACGTCATAACACAAGAAAGCATAACAGCGCTACGATGTTTGATATATTTTCACCCTCGCACGTGAGTGGAATCATCTGATGAGCATAAAAATTAGCACGACAACGATGAGCGCTTACGCTAGGACAAGAGAGTAGCTACGCTCTCCTCAGTATTGCAACGCTTGGCTGCTGTCTATAAATATTTTATGACTTTTAGGTCAAAGACATCATGATTTCCAGTCTGTTCATCTGTTTTTCCCTACCTAAATTTTCCCTCTCTCAATCATCGCCTTTTTAATTTTCATATATTTCATTGAAGATTCTTGTCGCTAAGAGTGGGTAAGGTATTTTGTACTTGAGGATAGGATTTTTTTAGACAATTGTTCTTGAAAACATTTATTTTCTGGGATGTCATTGTTGTAAACTCTCTTGAAGTTTTGATTATATTTACATTGAAGCATTTGGACAGGCTTGATAATTCTTGATAAATGATTCTTTGTATGCAATGTTCATTTATCATTTGAATAAACAATGAATTTAGTAGCATGATTAGGGAGTGAGTGCTTAATTAGAGGCAATCCTTGAACTTTGACATTCATGAACTAATTAACTCAAAGAGATAAATCGCATGTTCGATTTGGGTTTTCTAGTCTATCATTTATCAGTAATAATCCCCAATGAACTTAATGTAAATTAGGATAGTTTTCTAGGCTTCTTTGATTCAAAATAATGTTGAAGAATTTAGTTCAAATTAGATTCAATCTAGTTTGGTAATTACAGATGTCTAGTGATTAGTTTCATTAAACGATTGAGCGTTTATTTGCAA
The DNA here is from genome assembly GCF_009727055.1 of Benincasa hispida. Taxonomy (NCBI): domain Eukaryota; kingdom Viridiplantae; phylum Streptophyta; class Magnoliopsida; order Cucurbitales; family Cucurbitaceae; genus Benincasa; species Benincasa hispida. The sequence continues at coordinate 34,966,888 of NC_052350.1, forward strand.
GTGCCATTGATTTATAGTATTTAATGAGCGAAAAATATGTAGAATCTGCTCCTATGGTCGAGTAATTTTCCTGATTGAATTTTTAAAGAAACATCTCATTGTTCATTTTATTTCCTTGAAATTAACCTTCCGTTTTCTTTTTATTTTCTTGAATGATCAACTACAACCTCACCTCCCCCCCTGCAACCGTTAAATTTGATAATTATGCTATATAGATCATAGATTCCCTATGAGACAACCCTTTCGCACTAACCTACAAGCTCTCGAGAGCGGTAAAAAATCTATCCGTTATTAGTCCCGACAGGCTTCGAACAATGACTTCTAAATAAACCCAGATTATTTATGGAAAAAAATATCAAAATCCCTTAAGTATTGCTAGTCGAAATCTCAAAATTCACTGAAAGAACCTTTTTACACCTTAAACTGATGTCGGATAGCACTTTAAAATCCTTTAAATATCCCATCTAGCAGCAAATTATTATGGGTAACATTAATTGAATTCAATGTGTGAAACCCGGGTTTCAATTTCCCTACTTAAGTAGGAAATTAAGGGAATTAACTAGGTGTAAGTTAAATCCTATGTTAAAAAGAAGGAACTAAGTGTTTAAATAGATTTTTTTAGTAGCTTTGAGATAAGCCTTAACTAGTAAAAGTTTGGCTAAGTATAACCCATGTGTTGGAAGCTAGAAAAATGGCTAAGTATTTGTCAATGTGTTGGCCTTGTGCTAAGTGTTGATGTTGTGCCATGCATTGGGCATGCTCATTTGAAAGGTGGGCATTGAGGGAAGTCAAAGTGTTGCCGAGAGGAAAGGCTATGCGTGGACAAGCATGCAGCAGACGAAGTCTTGAGTGGTTAGCAAAGCATGCGGCAACCTCAAGTGTGTGCGAACATGAGCGCTGGGCATTGGATTTGCGCACGCTGGGCGATCGTGTAGCAAATGAGCGGCGCTACACGATGAGGTAGGCAATCGTGTAGCAACGAGCGGGTGCTGGATGATCGTGTAGCAATGTACAGAGCTAAGCGATGTGGTAGGCAATCGTGTAGCAAATGGGCGGAACTCAGCGATGCGATAGGCAATCGTGCGGCAAGCTATGGCGCTAGACGATGCAGAGAGTCGCGTTAAATGATAGCACTATGCAATGGGCGATAGCATTAAGCAATGGGTCGTTGGCACTGCATGATCGGCATCAGTGTTAGATGATGACGTTGGGCAATGACGCTATGCAATGGGTGTGGGCGCTAGACGGTAGCTGTGATGCACTAGACGATAGCCATGATTCACTAAAAGATAGCCATGTTGCACTAGATGATGGGTGTCAATGCTACACGATGGCCATAAGTGAGATCTGCACGATGAGCAAGAGTTGTGCGGTAGACTATGTGCTATGCAGTAGGTGCAGGTGCTATACAATGGGCTGTGCATTGGATGATGAGCAGCAGCATTACTAGATGATGAGCTAGGCGATGAGCGGAAGAGCTAGACGATGATCTAATCGATAGGACAAGCCATGGTGGGCGTATGGTGAAGTGTCTATGCATTGCTAAGGTTGGCGGTACATAAGGTTTATGAGGTTAGTGTGCATTGGTCTTGAGCAAGTGACTAAAGGATGGTGGCAAGCAACAAGGACATGCTAGCGTTAGTCATAAGATTAGTAAGAGGTTAGGCGATGGTAAGATAAACCATGAGGCGTTGAGTTGAGATATAGCTTAACCCAAAGGTTGTTATGCGTTGGTGATGTGCTATGTGCTAAGGACATCCGAGGGCATGTGGGTGCATAAGACAAGGCTGGAGCAAATAGTATGCATTGGAAGAGTGTTGGTCATAATCCTAGTTGAGCGCATAGGCCAAAGGTAAGCCATGCGAGAGAGAAGGATATATGGCCAAGGACTTGCAATGTCTTGAGTTTTGTATAGCTCAAGCAATGCATTGATAAGGGAGCCATGGGCTGATGATGGCTAACCGAGAAAGGGTTAAGTTTAAGTTAGTAGGAGGTGGACTTCATGCAATGGAAGGGTGCATGAGAAGGACAACTCAAAGTAGGAGGTGGATGCACAAGGGAGCTTGAAAACCAATTAGGTTCAGTTGAATGAAGGAGAAGCTAACACTTCAAGCTGGATGTGGCAAGGAGGTGCATTGGCATAAGGAAGAGAGGATGCGTAGACATGCAGCCAAGTAGGAGGTATCGTCTTTTGATAGACTTTGGACGCCTATAAATAGAGCCAAGGACTTCTCTTCAAATCATGACTCAAATTCTCTTTAAAGGACATTAGGAAGAGTTTATGAAGGCCGATTGGGAGGAGACTATGTGTTGATGAAGGAATGCATGCATTGGTAGCAAGACCATGCATTGGTTAAATGATTCTAAGAGGAGGAGATGCTGGCGGATAGTAAGATCTGGAAGTAGCATCAATTTGGGACAAGTAGTTCTCCTAAACTACTCGTGCATTTGAAGTGATTTCAAAGCCACTGAAAAGCTGAGAGAATCTAGTTTTCAAGGTAGGTCTGTCGGAGAAGAAACTCCAAGGAATCAGGTTGGAGAGTCAGAAAAAGGCAGAATGGTCGAGCTCTCGAGTAATCTTGGGCTAGTCTTAATGATTTGAGGATTCCAGCCAAATCACGAGGAGTTCTGAGCTAAGATTTTAAGGGTTCAAAAAGGGAAACCAAGGAAACCTACGGAACTTCGGAGAGGAAAGTTCCTAACCAACCAAGGTGAGTGGTTGTTCCATCATTTGTATGGTTGATTTCTATATATATATGTATATATATATGATTATATATATAGGTTGTATTTGAAACATTGGTATGATCGAGAAATGTGTTTTGTCTGGATTTGATTGTTGTTATTGTCACAATGCGTGTATATTTGCATTAGGAAATGGGAGTTATGTAGGATTGTATCAACAACAATGGAAGCACAAGGATCATCTAAGCACTCTAATTCACTAATTTTTACAAAATATAAAGCATGCTCTTGCAGAAAACAAGTGAGTTTCAAGACATACCTCTTGTAGAACTACTTTAAATCTCCTTCTCCAGCTGTTATCTTCTCCGAATCTTGTTGCAAACCACCTCAAGATCTTCCCCACTATTCTCTTTGTGGTGGGACTCAAAACAAGCTTGAATCAAGTGATGAAGAAGAAAAGCTCACAACAGCAACTTTGGTGATGTACCCTTTCTTCAACTTCAATTTTCTCTAAAATTCTCTATAGATTGCATGGCCAATTTTCACTCCAATCTCTTCATTATATTGCAGGTCAACATGCAAAGGAGAGAGTTGCAAGAGTTGCAACGAAGACGAGATAAAGAGAATGTTATTTGTGTGAGCTACTTAGGTGATGGATAATGGAAAACAACATTTTCTATTTTAGTATTTTGTTTTTTTCTCTTTTTCAATTTTATGTCCAAAAATCAAATTTTGATTTTAAAATTCATTTTGATTTTAAAACTGAAAAATAAAATTAATTTTAAATAAAACTTAATTAATTTAATATCAAATATTAAATTAATTTTTACACAAATCCATCTTTATATATTAAATCATATTTAAATATATAAATTCTCCGATTCTGTTTAATTCTCAAATTAAACACGTAATTATATCTCACCATAATCAGCAAGTTGTTCCTAATAATGGTTGGGTCAAATATCTATTTTACCCCCGAGATTACATCTTATTCTCAAGTCCCTACTGATCCTCTAATGAACAACTGGTTTGTGATCCAATCACTAAACCAAACTCTCTCAACCCAGTGGGAGGGTACGGCTCCTTGTTCAAGACCTGGATTCAGTACTTGACAGAAAAACCTTTCTTCTATCCCTAAATCAGGTAGGCGTGAACTCCGTCTTGCAACCTATGTACCCAGCTATCTATCCGGTCTTACCGCTGAAATGGGAGTCTTATTGAGCCAGCGTTGTTGAGCCAACCCTCAGCTATGCAATCTAAGGGCAATCCCGAATAACAGAAGTTCATAGTTTAGCCTGTCACACCCCGCCCCAGACCACCCTCTTAGCCTAGAGTAAGGGCGTGACTGCAGCAATTATCAAACCCTGTGGCTGACACTTACTGCCTAATAACTTCTTGCGGAATAACTCTATTACCAAAATATACTTTAAGTACAGCGAAATGCTTTAGGCTCAATACTTGATTAATTTAGAAACATAAACATATTTAGAGTCATTACAACAATTAGATTCACAAGTCCCAAAACCCACAAAACCCTAGTCCCTATATGAACAACAGTAACATGTTACTATATTAAAAGTAACCACTTAAAAAGACGGGTTACAAATCTTTTGATCCTTTAGTGGCAGAGCAGATGCAGAGCTATCTTCAGAGGATTTGACGCTAATTTGGGGGGGAAAAGAAAACATTTGAAAATTGGGTGAGCTTGCGCCCAATGAGTAACTTAATAATGGTAAATTTGATTCTCGAAGTCTTGAATATATCATCAATAAAGAAGTGTTTAACTGAAATAATAAACTTCTACAGTAACTTGTACTGCAGTATAAAGCATTTTCCAAAGCATAAAACATATAAAGTTGTTTAATCATAAAACAGTTAAAACTATTTCTCAGTTGAGAATACCCTTACATGTGGATAAACAATCCCAACACCAACTACTAGTCAAAAGAGAAACCCTTTTGCTAATATCGACTTTACCTACGTGCACGTGGCCATAACTAAGTACCGTCATACCTTAGGTACTATCTGCTCTCCCAGATACCTTCTCAAAAACGTCCTTCAGTATCTGGTGTGTGTTTGTAGTACTTCTCAAATCGTCCTTCAGTACCAATAGAATATCCCTTTCAAATTTCCTTCAGTATCCTCAGTTGTCGCGGTATACCTTTCTCAAATTGTCCCTTCGGTATCACGTTTTAAGTAAACTAGTCATATAATGACTTTTCTCTCTTTAAAGCATGTAAAGTATAACACATATAAAACATGGCTTTAAAGGTACTAACGCATGCTGCATATATAAATAGCTTTTTAACAAACTTCTCACTCATGCATGCGTTTAAAACATAATTCATAGCTTGCTTGGAAATCACTTTGTAAAACTAGTTGGCATGAGAATAATCTTCTTTAAAAAATGCTTTCTATAACATGTTGTAATCAAACATTTTAAGAAAATGTTTTAGTCAAAACGTTTTAGCCACTCACCTTGATTTCTTAGGAGCTTCCTTTTTCTATCTCGGGCTCCCTTTTAACCCCTAGAATCCAGATTCAACTTACAGCTTATATTACTCATAGTTCTAAACCTTATTTTGTGATACTTCCTTCTACAAACATGTTAGAAAATGTCTTAGGAATCTTACCCTAATATTTGAGCTCAGAAATTTTCGTGGTTTGGCCGGAATCACCGAATCTTCAAGACTGGCCCAGACTGATTCGATGGCCTGACCCTTCTGTCTTCTTTTCAATTTCCAGCCCGATCCCTTCGAGCTTTTCTTCCAACAGCCCTATCCTGAAAACTAGACTTTCATAGATTTCAGGTGGCTTTGGAATCACTCCAAAACCACGAGTAAATTGGGAGAACGCCTCATCCCAATTTGATGTGTCCTCCTCAGACCTCACTGTCCAATGCGTCCTCTATGTCTAATGCATGGATTTGGCTCCAACGCAAGGTTTGCTCAAATTTCCCACTCTTTTTACAGTATTTCTGAATTGTGAACTAAAAATGAAGTCTCTTGGCTTTATTTATAGGCGTCCAAACCTTCTCCGAAGTTGACACCACCTACTTGGCTGCATGGCCAAGTGTCTCCTTCTCATCCCATCAACGCAATGTTGTGGTCATTGCAAGCTAAGTGTCTTTTTTCTATGTTGCCAACGCATGGGCCTCCAATCTGAAGCCATCACCTCAAATTCTTAAGGCTTAAGGCTTTCTTCCCAAGAAGACACATGGTTTTGATGATGTTATCCTGATGATTTCATCCTTGTATGCGTCCAACTCTTGGTTGCTCAACGCCTAGTCCATAAGCAACGCATAGCCTCTTCTCAATGCATAGCAAGCCAATTCACTATCATGACAATTCAACTTAGCCATCGCAAGGAGCTAACCATCACTAACGCATAGGGTGACCGTGCATTCTTGACGTATGGCTCACTTGCACGGCTTGCTTGCCATGGGCGCATGGTGCTGGCCACCAATGCATAGGCGTGCTGCATGGGCTGGCCGCTCGACACATAGGCGTGCTTGGCTGCATGAGCTGCACGCAGTGCCTTGACACTTGTCCGGGTGCTTAGGCACATGGGCATGGCTGCTCAGCGCATATGTCCAGTCGGGGCTACTCTACGCATTGTCTGGGCGCTAGCCGAGGCTGCTCGACGCATTGCATGGGCATTTGGTCGAGGTTGCTCGACGCATGCCACCCTCTAGCCCTCGTGCCATCCCAATGCCTCACTTCCATTTTCCTTCCTTCACTAATGCATCCAACGCTTCCAACGTATCCATCATCTAATGCATCCAACGCATCCATCATCCAACGCATCTAACGCATCCATCATCCAACACATCCACCTCATCCATCATCCAACACATCCAACGCATCCATCATTCTACACATCCAACGCATCTACCCACCATTTTCTACAGTTAGCCAAATTTTTTCCAAATTTTCCCCAAAAGTCAACCTTCCAAATTTCCTCTTTTCTTCTAATTTCCATTCTTTTCTCTACCATTCCACACTAGTTTCCACATCAACCTCCTCATCACACTAATCTTAGTGGGGAACATACTCAAGTAGAGAAATTAGAATTCGGGGTTCACATTTACCTCCCCCTTATAAAAACTTTCGTCCTCAAAATTTCGCTACAAGTCCGTCAATTAAATAACTGCGGATACTTGTTTCTAATTTGCTCTTCGGCTTCCCACATTGCTTCTTCCATGCTATAGTTTTGCCATAGTACCTTTTCCAATGGGATTGTCTTGTTCCTTAAAACCTATTCTTTTCTATCAAGAATCTCCACTGGATCCTCTTCATAAGACAAATTCTCTTTCAACTGTACCGGTTGCTCAGGCAACACATGGGTAGGATCTGGCACATACTTTCTAAGCATTGCCACATGAAACACTTCATGAATACGAGATAATTCTGGAGGTAAATCCAATCGATATGCCATTGGGCCAACTCTTTCTATTATCTCGTAAGGTCCAATATATCTTGGGCTTAGTTTCCCTTTCCTACCAAACCTGACTATTCCTTTCCATAGAGATAACTTCAGAAATACTTTATCACCAACTTCAAAATCTAATTCTCTTCTCCACTTATTAGCATAACTCTTTTGCCTATCTCGGGTCGTCTTAAGATTATCTCTTATAATCTTAACATTGTCTGATGTCTGTTGTACAAGTTCTGGACCTAGTAATTTCCTTTTACCCACTTCATTCCAACATATCGGAGTTCTACATGGCCTAACGTATAGTGCCTCATACGGTGCCATCTCGATACTCGAATGGTAACTATTGTTATATGCAAATTCGATTAACGACAGATGCGTATCCCAACTGCCCTTAAATTGCAATATACATGCTCTCAGCATGTATTCTAATGTCTGGATGGTCCGCGCAAACTGACCATCCTTCTGTGGATGAAAAGCAGTACTAAAATATAACTTGGTTCCCATAGCTTTCTGCAAACTAAGCCAAAACTTTGATGTAAATCTGAAGTCTCGATCTGATACAATTGAAACTGAAACTTCAAACTGACTCACAACTCGATCAACATACAACTTGACTAATTGGTCTAGGGTATAAGTAACTTTAACAGGTAAAAACTTAGCTGTCTTCATCAATCTATCCACAATTACCCATACACCATCATAGCTCGCTGGTGTCTTACGTAATCCAAACAGGAAATCCATCGTAATATGCTTCCATTTCCACTCCGGTACGAGGAGTGGATTAAGTAATCCTGCTGGCCACTGTCTTTCTGGTTTAACTTGTTGACATATTAGGCATCTATCAACATACTCTGCTATCTCTCTTTTCATACCAGGCCACCAGTACGATCTCTTTAATGTTCTATACATCTTCGTACTGCCCAGATGCATAGCATAAGCTGAACTATGTGCTTCTTCTAGAATAGCTTGTTTAAGTGATAAGTCCTTAGGTACGCATATCCTACCTTCTTTCAATAGCACTTTGTCAGCTTTTAATTGGTAGTCTGTCCTCAATCCTTTATCTACTTCTTCAGCTAACTTCTGAAGATCAGAATCCTTTAACTGCTTACGTAGAATATCTTCTACGAGCATAGGACGCACTTGAAATGAAGCTAGTAACCCTCCTTTTTGACAGATTGATAATGCTGCCCTAGCATTATACAACTCATGAATCAGTGTACCCTTTACTGAATTAATACTAACTTTAGCTAATCTGGTTTTTTCAACTTAAAGCATCAGCTACAACATTTGCTTTACTTGGGTGATAGTCAATGGCACAATCATAATCTTTGATCAACTCGAGCCATCTTCTCTATCTCAAGTTCAGTTCCTTCTGATCAAAGATATGCTTTAGACTTTTATGATCCGTAAATATATGACACCGCTCACCAAATAGGTAATGTCTCCACAACTTTAGAGCTAACACAACTGCCGCTAACTCCAAATCATGTGTAGGGTAGTTACATTCATGCTTCTTTAACTGTCGAGAAGCATAAGCTACTACCTTTCCCTCCTGCATCAGCACATATCCTAACCCTTGTCGGGATGCATCACAATAGACCTCAAATTCTTTACCTGGTGTAGGTAGAGTTAATACTGGTGTTGATACTAACCTCTGTTTCAATACCTGAAAACTATGCTTGCATTCTGGCAACCATTCAAACTTCGCATCTTTTCTTGTCAGGTTTGTCAATGGAAGAGCTATCTTAGAAAAACCCTCCACGAATCTCCTATAATAACCTACTAAACCCAAAAAACTACGCACTTCGGTTAAATTCAGGGGTCGTTCCCAATTAACTATTGCTTCTATCTTTTGGGAAACAACACTAACCCCATCAACTGAAACTATATGCCCAAGGAATCCGACTTGATTTAACCAAAAATCACATTTACTAAATTTGGCATATAACTTCTTTTCCCTTAGAATTTGTAACACCATCCTCAGATGTTCTTTGTGTTTCTCCGCACTACTAGAATATACTAGTATGTCGTCTATGAATACTATCACAAACTAATCCAGATAAGAATGAAATATCCTATTCATCAAGTCCATAAATCCGCAGGAGCATTTATCAATCTAAACGGCATTACTAGGAACTCAAAATGTCCATATCTAGTTCTGAATGCAGTCTTTGGAACATCTATGCCTTTCACCTTCAACTGGTGATAACCCAATCTCAAATTTATATTAGAGAACACTGTGGCTCCCTTTAACTGATCGAAGAGATCATCTATACGAGGCAATGGGTACTTCTTCTTAATGGTCACCTTATTCAATTGTCTATAGTCTATGCATAATCTAAGAGTATCGTCTTTCTTCTTAACAAACAAGACTGGCGCTCCCCAAGGCGACACACTGGGTCTAATGTACCCCTTATTTACAAGTTCCTGTAACTGAAATTTTAACTCTTTCAATTCTGTTGGTGCCATCCTATATGGTTCCTGGGATATAGGTATTGTACCCGGAACTAACTCAATAGTGAACTCTATTTCCCTGTCTGGTGGTAAGCCTGGTAACTCTTTAGGGAATACATCAAAGAATTCTTGTACCACAGGTACATCCTCATATTTCAGTTTCTTATCCTGTGAAACTGCTACATAGGCTAATAAGCTTCGCATCCTTTACTCAACAGCTTTCTAGCCTTTACTGTTGATATTAAACTTCCTGGAAGTATTCTTTTACTTCCCATTAGGGTTATTTATTTTTCACCTAGTTTCCTAAACACTATTTCTTTCTTAAAACAATCCATAGTGGCATAGTGTTTACTTAAGAAATTCATACCTAAGATAACAACAAACTCTAGTAATTCTAATGGAATCAGATCAACCCAAAAACTCTGATTTCCAAGAATTACTTCACAATTCCTGTAATACTCATGTACAACTAGAGTATCTCCTACAGGCGTAGAGATAAACAAATCCTCATTCATATGCTCAGGCATTCTATCTATATGTATTGGATACATGCTAGATATGAATGAGTGCGTAGCACCAGGACCAAATAATGCATAAGCGGATTGATTACATAAAGTTATCGTACCAGTTACAACATCTGGAGCCTCTTCCGCTTCCTGGTGTGTCATAGCGTATACTCTACCCTACTGCTATTGCTGTTGCTGTTGGGGTCGTCCAGCTACCACTTTCTGCTTAGCTACACCGGATCCCTCACCTCTATTTTCGGTCGCTCTAGGTTGGGTAACTCCTCTTTGCTCACTTTGTGCTCCATGACCTAGTTGAGGACAATCTCCCTGAAATGCCCCGCTTGTCCGCACTGGAAGCACACATTCCTATTTCTATAACATACTTTTGTATGAGGTCTACCACAGTTTACACAAAGTGGTTTCCTCCCTGTACTAACTACTGACTCGCTAGCATGACCTGATACTGATCTACCACTCGATCCAACTGCAGGACTTGACCTCTTTCGACTTGAACTTTGTTGGCTCATGCCTCCAAAGCTCCTTATACACGACTGTCTAGAGAACGGGGGTCTAAATCTCATACTTCTCATTTCTCCAGGCATTCTAAACTGTCCTTCACCTGACTGGAGTACATCTTCCCTCGCTACACTCTGCTCTACTCGGATAGCGGTCTCAACTAACGAAGTGAAATTCACCCAATTAGATGTAGAGGTAACGGGTGTACGTATTTTTCTTCTTAGGCCATTCTTAAATCTCCTACACCTTTCCTTTTCTTCCACGATGATCGGAAGGGCATACTGCGATAACTCAGTAAATCTTTGTTCATACTCAACAACCGTCATTAGTCCCTGAGTTAGCTTAAGGAATTCTTCCTTCTTCGCTTCTTTAAAATAACTAGGGTAATATTTATCCTTAAATACTTGTCTGAACTCAGACTAAGTCATAGTTTCCGAACTACTCCTTCTAGCCTCTATAACTTTCCACCACTTCTCAGCCCCTTTCTACAGCAAGAATGCCACTAACTCGACCTTACGATCCTCAGGGCATCTCATAACCTTAAAAAACTTCTCAATCAAGTCCAACCAGATCTCTGCATCTACTGAATTCTTTGCGCTCCATCGAACGTTGTGGCTTCTAAAGCTTTCAGCCTCTCGACGCCGAATTTCTTTCTGGATCGTTCTGAATCGATCCTAAACTCGCGCCGCAATCTCTTGAGTGATTTTTATCCAATAATCGATCCTCCATCTGGGATTTTCTACACCTACCTCTGTGGTGTACTTCGAACTCGTTTGCAAGAAGTTGCTTCTTGCTCTACTGAGTCTTAACTCTTTTTCCCATCGGATCTGTGGGTCCCGTCTAACTTTAGGACCTCTGCTAATAGGCGTCAAACATTTCTCTCCTCATTCTGCTTGCCTCTTGCTTGCCATTCTCCTTAGCATCTTTGCCTAATTATTAGGTCAACATGTTAGGGACTTATCTATGCGGACTTAATCTAATGCATGAACCTCTCTTTTCACCCAAAACTATGCTTTAATACTAAGCTAGTTCAAACCTTTCCTTAGTTTATGTATTTACCTCTTGCTCTTGATACCAAGCTATTACACCCCGCCACAGACCACCCTCCTTATAGCCTAGGACAGGGCGTGACTGCAGCAATATATCAACCTGCTGGCTGACACTTTACTACGGCCTAATAACTCTTGCCGGAATTAACTCTAATTACCAAAATATAAACTTAGCAGTACAGCGAAATACCTTTCAGGCCCTAATAACTTATTTAATATTAGAAAACATAACATATTTAGAGTCATTACAACATTAGATTCACAAGTCCCAAAACCCACAAACCCTAGTCCCTATATGAACAACAGTAACATGTGTACTATATTAACAGTAACCACTTAAAAAGACGGGTTACAAATCTTTTGATCCTTTAGTGGCAGAGCAGATGCAGAGCTATCTTCAGAGGATTTGACCGCTACCTTTGGGAGGGAAAAGAAAACATTTGAAAATGGAGTGAGCTTGCGCCCAATGAGTAACTTAATAATGGTAATTGATTCTCATGCAAAATCTCAATAAAGAGTTTAACTGAAATATAAACTTCTACAGTACTTGTACTGCAGTATAAACATTTTCCAAGCATAAAACATATAAAGTTGTTTTAATCATAAAACAGTAAAACTATTTCTCAGTTGAGAATAACCCTTACTGTGGATAAAACAATCCCAACACCAACTACTAGTCAAAAGAGAACCCTTTTGCTCAATATCTGACTCTACCTACGTGCACGTGGCCATACTAAGTACCGTCATACCTTAGGTACTTCTGCTCAGATACCTTCTCAAACGTCCTTCAGTATCTGGTTGGTTTGGTACCTTCTCAAACGTCCTTCAGTACCAATAGATACCTTCTCAAATTTCCTTCAGTATCTAGTTGGGCGGATACCTTCTCAAATGTCCTTCGGTATCGCGTTTTAAGTAAAACTAGTCATAAATGACTTTCTCTCTTTAAAGCATGTAAAGTATAACACATATAAAACATGGCTTTAAAGGTACTAACGCATGCTGCATATATAAATAGCTTTTTAACAAACTTCTCACTCATGCATGCGTTTAAAACATAATTCATAGCTTGCTTGGAAATCACTTTGTAAAACTAGTTGGCATGAGAATAATCTTCTTTAAAAAATGCTTTCTATAACACGTTGTAATCAAACATTTTAAGAAAATGTTTTAGTCAAAACGTTTTAGCCACTCACCTTGATTGCTTAGGAGCTTTTCACTCTAGTAGCTCCCCTTTTCTATCTCGGGCTCCCTTTTCACCCCTAGAATCCAGATTCAAATTACAGCTTATATTACTCATAGTTCTAAACCTTATTTTGCGATACTTCCTTCTACAAACATGTTAGAAAATGTCTTAGGAAGCTTACCCTAATATTTGAGCTCAGAAATTTTCGTGGTTTGGTCGGAATCACAGAATCTTCAAGACTGGCTCAGACTGATTCGACAGCCTGACCCTTCGTCTTCTTTTCAATTTCCAGCCCAATCCCTTCGAGCTTTTCTTCCGACAGCCCTATCCTGAAAACTAGACTTTCATAGCTTTCAGGTGGCTTTGGAATCACTCCAAAACCACGAGTAAATTGGGAGAACGATTCATCCCAAGTTGATGTGTCCTCCTCAGACCTCACTGTCCAATGCGTCCACTATGTCTAACGCATGAATTTGGCTCCAACGCAAGGTTTGCTCAACTTTCCCACTCTTTTTACGGTATTTCTGAATTGTGAACTAAAAATGAAGTCTTTTGGCTCTATTTATAGCGTCCAAACCTTCTCCATAATTGACACCACCTACTTAGCTCCATGGCCAAGTGTCTCCTTCCCATCCCATCAACGCAATGTGGTCATTGCAAGCTAAGTGTCTTCTTCCCATGTTGCCAATGCATGGGCCTCCAATCTGATGCCACCACCTCAAATTCTTAAAGCTTAAGGTTTTCCTCCCAAGAAGACACATGGTTTTGATGATGTTATCCTGATGATTTCATCCTTGTATTCGTCCAACTCTTGGTTGCTCAATACCTAGTCTATAAGCAACGCATAGCCTCTTCTCAACGCATAGCAAGCCAATTCACTCTCATGAAAATTCAACTTAGCCATCACAAGGAGCTAACCATCACCAACACATAGAGTGACCATCCATTCTTGACGCATGGCTCACTCGCACAGCTTGCTTGACATGGACGCATGGTGCTCGCCACCAACGCATAGGCGTGCTGTATGGACTGGCTACTCAACGCATGGGCGTGCTTGGCCACATGGGCTGCGCACGGTGCCTTGACGCTTGGCAGGGTGCTTAGGCGCATGGGCGTGGTCGCTCGGTGCATGCGTTCGGTCAGGGCTGCTCGACGTATGGCCTGGGCGCTGGCCGAGGCTGCTCGACGCATGGCTTAGGCTCTGGCCGAGGCTGCTCGACGCATTGCATTGGCATTTGGCCGAGGTTGCTGGACGCATGCCACCCTCTAGCCCTCATGCCATCCCAATGCCTCATTTCCATTTTCCTTCCTTCACCAATGCATCTAACGCATCCAACGTATCCATCATCCAACGCATCCAATGCATCTAACGCCATCATCCAACACATCCAACGCATCCAATGCATCCATCATCCTACACATCCAACACATCCACCCACCAATTTCTACACTTAGCCAAATTTTTTCCAAATTTTCCCCAAAAGTCAACCTTCCAAATTTCCTCTTTTCTCTAACATTCCACACTAGTTTCCACATCAACCTACTCATCACACTAATCTTAGTGGGGAACATACTCAAGTAGAGAAATTAGGATTCGGGGTTCACATTAGCTCAGGATTAAGATCGAGTTACCTAAGTCATCTAGGTGAAATAGTCAGTCTTATACAGTAAACAACGTTATAAAATAAGATTGACTTATTTCTTGGTCCTGATCTTATGCAAACTCATTGCATAGGATGCCCTCACTCCTCATGTCATAACATGTACAAATTAGGATCACATTGTATGTAGCACTTTACAACTCTTTGTAACAACGACAGAGTAGGCCGCATCCAATGGTGCTACCAAAATAAGGTATCCAACCTTATTCATGTACCATAGATCATTTTGACTATTTGCTCGAACCTGATCCACTCTTATGTCTCTACATAAAGTTCAAGTACTCATACAATAGTCATGGGTCTTAGTTTATTGGATTTAGACTTCCATACAACTTATGAAATCAATAATAAGTTTATTGATTATTGAAAATGTTTATCATTTTACAAATTTCGAGTTTTAGGACATAAAACCCAATAATACTCCCACTTGGACTAAAACTCTAGTGGATCAATATATACAAATATATACAATGTTGAGTTTACATGGAAAGAATATAAACTAGGGCATTACATTACCCATAAATTCTTCCACTTGCCCTAGTGATACAAAACTCATAGACCTATTCCTACTAGGTGACCCTCAAACATTTTAGCTAAAATGGCATTCGTAAATGGATCAACTAAGTTGTCTTTGGAAGCAATGTGAGTGATCGTTACGTCTTCTCTGTGTACAATCTCCCTTATGAGATGGTACTTCTGTTCAATATTCTTTCCCCTTTTATGGCTTCATGGTTCCTTTGAATTTGCAATTGCTCCACTGTTATCATAATAGAGGGTGACAGGCAGATGCATATTAGGAACTACTTCAAGATCTGTCAGGAACATTCTGAGCCATACTGCGTCTTTTGCTGCTTCACTTGTAGCTACATACTCAGCTTCCATTGTGGAGTCTGCAATACAACTCTACTTGATGCTTCTCCACACAACTGCTCCTCCATTAAGAGTGAATAATGACCCCGAAGTTGATTTCCTTTAATCAATATCGGTCTGAAAGTCAGAGCAGTGTATCCAGTAAGGATCCGATCCTTAGCACCATACACGAGCATATAATCTCTCATTCTCCGAAGATACTCGAGAATTTTTTTAACAACAGTCCAATGGCCATGACCAAGATTGGATTGAAATCTGCTGACAATTTCTACGGCATAGCATATATCGGGACGAGTACACAGCATTACATACATCAAACTCCCAACTGCAGATGCATATGGAATTCAATTTATCTCCTCAACCTTTTGAGATGTCTTAGGACTTAGTTCCTTAGATAGGTGAATTCCATGCCTGAAAGGTAAAAATCCTTTCTTGGAATTTTGCATTTTATACCTAGACTACACATTGTCTATATAAGATGCTTGAGATAATGCCAATGTTCTGTTCTTGCGATTCCAAACTATTTGGATTCCAAGAACATATTGTGCTTCTCCCAAATCTTTCATTTGGAGTTGTGAAGCCAGCCATCTCTTAACGTCATCTCGATATTTTACCTCATTCCCAATGAGTAGAATATCATCAACATACAACATCAGAAAAGCGACAGTTTTGTTGACGATTTTCTTGTATACACAGGGTTCGCCAACCTTTTGTTCAAAGCCATAAGATTTGATCGCAACGTCAAATCTCATATTCTAGGATCTAGAAGCTTGTTTTAAACCATAAATGGATTGAATAAGCTTGCAAACCTTTTGCTCTTAACACGATTGTATGAACCATTCTGGTTGAGACATATAGATACTCTCTTCAAGATAGCCATTCAGAAAAGCTGTCTTGACATCCATTTGCAATATTTCATAATCATAAAATGTGGCTATGGATAAGAGTATTCTAATAGTCTGTATCATGGCAATTGGAGAGAAGGTTTCTTCAAAATTTACCCCCTCTCTTTGGGTAAACCCTTTTACCACAAGTCTAGCTTTGTAGGTTTGTACCTTACCAGCTTGGTCTCTTTTTCTCTTGTAGATCCACTTGCAACCAATGGGTTTTACCCCTTCGGTTAATCTACAAGATCCCAGACAGAATTGAAATACATAGATTGCATTTCAAGGTCCATGGCTTTAATCCATTAGTCTTTGTCCACATCGTTCATTGCTTGATTAAAAGACAATGGATCCTCTAAATCATAATCTAGTATGATGAGTTGAGTTTCAGTTAAACCCATGTACCAGTCAGGCTGTTGCACAACCCTCCCATTACGACGAGGCACTCTCAACTCTTGAGAATGATGTGGAGTATCAGTTTCATAAACAACTCTTGTTGATGGACCTGCTCTATCAACAACTCTTGTTGAAGGACCTGCTCGATTAACAACACTTGTTGATGCATCTGTCGTTTCTCTGGACATTTCTTCTATTACTAGCTTACTGCGAGGTTGATGGTTCTTTATATAATCTTCCTCCAGGAAGGTTGCATTTTTCGATACAAACACTTTATCTTCCTGAGGATGAATCTCCTCCTTATCCTACTGAGAGCTTCTCTTTCTCTCCTTCAAGCACTTTGAGTAGCCTACAAATAGGCACACTTTTGAACGGTGTTCCAACTTTCTAGGATTTTGCACCAATACATGTGCTGGACAACCCCAAATCCTGAAATGACGTAAATTTCCAATACGTCCCATCCAGAGATCGTAAGGTGTTTCAGAAACACTTTTCGAGGGAGTTATGTTCAAAATATACACCGCAGTCCCAACTGCGTGTCCCCAAAAAGAATTTGGTAACTGAGCTTAACTCATCATGGAACGAACCATGTCCAACAAGGTTTTGTTTCTCCTTTCTGCCACACCGACCTGCTGAGGTGTGCCAGGGGCCGTGAGTTAAGACTGAATTCCATGTTCTATTAAATAGTTCTAGAATTCTATGTCCACATACTCAACACCTCGATCCGATCGAAGTGTTTTATTCTTTTTACCTAATTGGTTTTGTACCTCAGCCTTGTACTCTTTGAACTTTTCAAAAGTTTCAGACTTTGGTGCATTAGATAAACGTGTCCATACCTTGAATAATCATCTATAAAACTGATAAAATATTCATACCCTGCTCTTGCTCTAACATTTAGAGGACCACAAAGGTCTGAGTAAATTAGCTATATGGGTTCTTTAGCTCTGAGTGAATTAGCTCTAGGGGTTCTTTAGCTCTAAGACCATTTCTAGAAAAATATCTTTTTGTCATTTTACCCTCGAGATAGGACTCACGTGGTGGTAATGGATTGTCTTCCAACTTATTTAGATGACCGTTCTTAACCAATCTCTTAATGTTGTTGAGTTTTATGTGACCCAGTCTCAAGTGCAAAAGATAGGCATTTGGAGAAATTTTCCTCTTCTTATGAATCCCAAGAGTTTTAAACATCTCTATGTTCAAAACAGCGTTGACCTCAGTTGGTTTTAACATGTACAAGTTAAAGGATCTCTTACCGAAGAGTTCCATGAGAACGTTCAGATCGCTCCGATCTCACCGTGACCAAAATACATATTATACATTCAAACGCACAGTTATCCAAACAAATAGTAATTATCGACATGCTATGAACAAGAAATAAATGAGGGAGAGAGTTTCCATACCAGTTGAAGACAATCTTCAATCTTTGGAACTCAACGCAGCAGAAATCTTCACGCGATCTACCAACGCCCAGCAGTAGCATCCACTACAGCAGCACGAACAACCGCACAAGCACGAACGCAGCGAGGACGACACCACCAGAAAAGAGTCCAAGGTATTCTCGGAGTGAGAACCCAAAGCGTGGTCTTTGGTGAATTTAGTAGAGGAAGGAAGAAGCACAGATCGTGTAGACGATAAGCAAGTGGGAGGGTTAAATGCGGTATTGTATAGCACGATGCTTATCGTTTAGGAGAAACTACACGATCGTGTAGGTTTTACTGAACGGTCGTTTAGGAAAAGGTATACGATCGTTTAGCAAACTCGGTACACACTACGATCGTTTAGTTAAGCTATTCGATCGTGTAGGAACTAGTGTGCGATCGTTTAGACACGAGGTGGACGATCATTTAGACGAAGAGTGACTATCGTATAGGCTCTCGAAATGCTTAAGCGATCGATTACTATTCTACCAACGCGCGCTCCTCGATTTCTTTTTGGATGAATACGACGAACGATTCAAAATGAAACAATTTCATTTTTATTTCATCGGTTACAATAACCGACGCATTCCCACTAACCCACGTCCGAACGTCATTTTTGGCTTAATTATCATATAATTAACTAATTAAATAATAAATATAATCATATTATATTTTTATCCTATAGTTTGATATCACATATCTACTATAGTATTTTCCTCTCTACTTGATATAAATCATATTTATATCTAATTTCCTCCAAAATAATGTATCTCATACATTTAACCAATTATATCATATATAATTGAACTTCCTCTTGTCAATTTGAACATTTCAAATTAACCCAAATACTAGTTCTTGACTTTATCCAAGCTACCCAGGGGACCTAATGAACCTGTGGCTTGAAGCTCCAACGGTCTGTGAATAGTTGACTAAACTCGTTTAGCCACGAGATCCACCATCCGTTAACTGTCAGGCATTCCACTAAAGACCAACAGCTGAACTCTTCTTACCACAGATATATTCTGTGTCCATTGAATATAACCAATCATGAGTACGATGACCCTTCACAGATGCTCGTAAGTATAGCTGGGCCAAAATACCATTTTGCCCCTGTAGTTACATCTCACTCCTTAAGTACCACTGATTCCTCTAATGAACAATACACATAGTCCAACTATGTGTGAACACTTCAAGGACCAAGAGAAGGTCTGTGGCGCCACATCGTTTAAGCCCTGAATCAGCCCTTAAGGGAGCTATCATATAACTTACCCCTGAGGATAGGTTTGAATCAGTGACTTGGCCACTCGCACCCATACAAATCAAAAGACCGCCCTCAATGGCAGGAGTTCCTAACTCACTCAGGATTGAGGTCATGTTACCTATTGTCTGATGGAAAAATAGGCATGCGCAGCAGAAATGAGGAACAATTTTACTCTAATTAACATACAACCCTAAATCAATTAATTAGGGTTTTTTTGAAATCTTACTTTGAAGCTCCCGAAACTCTTCTATCCCCCACTCGAACACGAACCGGACAACCACTAGAGCTCACCTATTATCCTCTGGTATCAAACCAAGTTGTGGGACCCGATGGATGAAGAACCCAGAGAGAGAAAGAGATGGAAAATAGAAGATGGAATTTTGGATGGAGTTTGGGTTTTGAATTTTTCTCAAAAATAGTGATTTTTCCAGCCCAAATTTAGAAAATAATTTTGGCAAAATGGCAAAAGTCTTTTATCCAAATTGAAAGCCCATATTTATT
Organism: Benincasa hispida; assembly: GCF_009727055.1. Taxonomy (NCBI): domain Eukaryota; kingdom Viridiplantae; phylum Streptophyta; class Magnoliopsida; order Cucurbitales; family Cucurbitaceae; genus Benincasa; species Benincasa hispida. The sequence goes on from NC_052350.1 coordinate 34,986,709, forward strand.
AGAAAAAAGCCATGCCAAAATTGCATGAAACAAATTCATAAAACCCAACACCTCAAAAATCCACTATCTAAGTGGGCTTGATGTCTCCACTATAATCCAACACCTAGCCCACTATTTTGATAGTGGAATTATCCAACAAAAAGTTTGGATTTTCCCACTAACTTTAGTCAAAGGGCAAAATAGTCATTTTGTCAAAGTCGAACTTTGACCGAAAAGTCAACATTTTGGACTTTTTATGATTTTTCCCGTGTTGACTAATTTTGACCTCCCGAGCATGGAATCCACATTCATTTCTCGAAATTCAACCACAATTGAATATAAGGTTCGGTCAAAGTTTGACTTTTCAAAGTCAAAAGTCAACTCTTTGACTTTTTATATCTTTGACCATTTCCATTATTTCCGAGCTTCCGAATATGAACGTATTCATATTCTTGATATTTAAATCACATTTAAATATTAAAGCTGTATCTCTAAACTGAAAAAACGACCACTATATCACATATACTTGTCGATTTCTCTCTCTTCACCTAATTCGAACAATTCGAATTATTCTATCATACTGTTCTAAGTTTATTCCATATGAGCTAGTAGGGGAACCTAATGGACCTATAGATCATGGGCTTCAATGATCCGAGATTAGCTGGCTAAACTCTTTAGATGGAGCTAATCAACATTCGTTAATTCACGGGTCATTCCACTATAGTCCCTAGTTGCACTCCCCTCACTATAAATATATTTGTGTCCATATGATATAACCATGATTAGTAAGCTAATCCTTCACAGGTTGTGTGAACCCCGAATCCTAATTTCTCTACTTGAGTATGTTCCCTACTAAGACTAGTGTGGTGAGTAGGTTGATGTGAAAACTAGTGTGTAATGGTAGAGAAAAGGGTGAAAATTAGAAGAAAAGAGGAAATTTGGAAGTTTGACTTTTTAGGAAAAACTTGGAAAATTTGGCTAAGTATAAAAATTTTGTGTTGGATGCGTTGGATGCGTTGGATGCGTTGGATGCGATGGATGCATTAGAAGGATGGTATGCGTCCATGCGACTGAAGGAAGGAAAATTAAAATGATGCGTTGGAAGGTTGGATGGCACAAGGGTAGGCGAGGACGCGATCAAGGCATGCATTGGAAGAGTGGCATGTGTCGATGCACAGCGCCTAGCCAAGCGCCCATGCGCCGAGCGCCTTTGCCAAGCGCCCTACCCATGCGTCGAGCGGCCATGCCTATGCATCGAATGCCCTACCGAGCGGCCATGCATCAAGCACCCAGCCATGCGTCGAGTGCCCTGCCGAGCATTAATGCATCGAACAACCTGCCTAGCGCCCATGCAGCCGAGCACGTCCATGCATCGAGCGGCCAGCCTATGCAGCATGCCCATGCATCGAGTGGCCAGCGCTAATGTAGCACGGCCATGCGTCGATCGGCCAGCACCTATGCCAAACACCATGCGCCCTTGCCAAGCACGCCTACCTAGTGAGCCATGCGTCAAGGATGAGCGGCCACCCTATGTGTTGGTGATGGCTAGCTCTTGCGATGGCTAAGTTGGATTGTTATGGTAGTGAATTGGCTTGCTATGCGTGTATTATAGACTATGCATTTAGTATGGACTATGCGTTGAACATCCAAGAGTTGGACGCATATAAAGGCTGAGATCACCTAGAAAACGTCATCAAACCATGTGTCTTCTTGGGAGGAATCCTTAAGCCTTAAGAATTTGAGGTGGTTGCATCAGATTGGAAGCTCATGCGTTGGCTACATAGGAGGAAGACACTTAGATTGCGCTGATCAAAAAGATGTGTTGGTAGTGTGAGGGAGAAACACTTGGACATGCAGCCAAGTAGGTGGTGTCGACTTTGGAGAAGGTTTGGACGCCTATAAATAGGGCCAAAAGACTTCATTTTCATATCACAATTCAAAAATATAGTACAAAGAGTGGGGGAGTTGAGAAAACCTTGCGTTGAAGCCAAAATCCATGCGTTGGTCATAGAATTTCAAGAGGACGCATTGGACAGTGAAGTCTGGAAAGCAGCATCAACTTGGGAAGAAAAGTTCTCCCAATTTACTCGTGCGTTTGGAGTGATTTCAAAGCCACCTGAAAGCTCTGAAAGTCTATTTTTCAAGATAGGGCTGCCAGAGGAAACAATCGAAGGGATCAGGCTGGAAACTGAGAATAAGACAAAAGGGTCAGGCTGTCGGATAAGCTTGGGCCAGTCTTGAAGATTTTGAGATTCCGGCCAAACCACGAGGAGTTCTGAGCTCATATTTTAGGGTAAGATTCCTGAGATATTTTATAATATGTTGTAGAAGAAAGTATCTCAAAATAAGGTTTAGAACTATGAGTAATCGGAGCTGAAAGTTGAATCTGGATTCTAGGGGTGAAAAAGGGAACCCGAGGTAGAAAAGGAACTACTAGAGTGAAAAGTTCCTAAGCGATCGAGGTGAGTGACTAAAAAATTTTGACTAAAATGTTTGAATTACAATGTTTTATAGAAAGCATGTTTTAAAGAAGATTATTCTCATGCCAGCTAGTCTTACAAAGTGATTTCCAAGCAAACCATGAGTTATATTTTAAACGCATGCATGTGTGGGAAGTTTGTTGAAAAGTTATTTATGTGTTAAATATACCCAGCATGCGTTACTATCTTTAAAGCTATGTTTTTTATATATGTTATACTTTACATGCTTTAAAGAAAGTCATTTATGACTAGTTTTACTTAAAACATGATACCGAAGGACATTTGAGAAGGTATTCGCCAAACTAGATACTAAAGGACATTTGAGAAGGTATCTATTGGTACTGAAGGACGTTTGAGAAGGTACCAAACCAATCAGATACTGAAGGGCATTTAAGAAGGTATCCTAGTAGCTCGATATTGAAGGACATTTGACAAGGTATCTGAGCAGAAGTACCTAAGGTATGATGGTACTTAGCATGGCCAAGGTAGTTAGAGTCAGAGATTGAGCAAAAGGGTTCTCTCTTGACTAGCAGTTGGTGTTGGGATTGTTTTTACTCACAGTGGGGTTATTCTCAACTAAGAAACAGTTTTAATATTTTATGATTAAAACAGCTTTATATGCTTTATGCTTGGAAAATGTTTATACTGCGGTACAAGGTACTGTAGAAAGTTTATATTTCAGTTAAACTCTTTATTGAAATTTTGCATGAGAATCAATTATCTTTCTTAAGTCACTCACTAGGCTAGCAAGCTCACCCCGTTTTCAAATGTTTTCCCCCCACAGGTAGTGGCCAAATCCTCAGAAGATAGCTCTGCATCTGCTCTGCCACTAAAAGATAAAGACATTGTAAACTGTCGGTTTAGGTGGTTACTGTAAATATTGTACACATGTTACTATTGTTCATATAGGGACTAAGGTTTATGGGCTTGGGACTTATGAATCTAGTGTTATAATGACTCTAAACATATTATGTTTCTGAATTAATAAAAAAAATTTGGCCTAAAGATATTTCGCTATAAATGAGTTTTATATTGGTATCAGAGTTATTAGGCAATAAGTGTTAGCCAAAGGGTTGATAACTGCTGCAGTCACGCCCTTTTCTAGGCTAAGAGGGTAGTCTGGGGTGGGGTGTTACAAGTTGTTCGTAATCTCGACTGGGTCATAAAAATCGTTTTACCCCCGAGACTACATCTTATTCCTTAAGTTCCACTGATCCTCAAATGAACAAATGGTTTAAGGTCCAACCTATAAGCCAAACCTCTCTTGGGCCAAGGAGAGGGTGGGACCCCTTGTTCAAGACCTGGATTCAGTACTAAAGGGAACCACCTATATACTGTCCCTATAACGGGTAGAAGTGAATTTCGACTTGCACCCTATGTTCCCAGTTATCCACCTAATCTTACCCATGAAATGGGAGGCTTATTGGGCCAGCGATAATGAGCTACCCTCACCTATGCAGATCTAAGAATAATTTCGAGTGAACAAGAGTTCATAATTCTGTGAAACTTGCATTCTTATTTCCCTGTTTAAGCTAATAACTAGGAGAATCTGACTAGGTATGAAACCCTATGCTAAAAAGGAAGAACTCTAACTCTTGAATAAATGTTCTTCAAAAAGTTTGGAATTTAACTAATGTAAATTTAACTAAGTACAAGGTTAACACGGAACCAGGAGTTTGGTGTTAAACCCATAAAATAAAACTAAGTCCTGACAATCATGTGTGAAATTGTGAAGTTGAACGCATTGCATGAAAGTCGCCCATGGGTTGAAAACGCGTGAGCAAGAGCAGAGAAAGCGAGAGGTTAAACGCAAGGCGCTGGGCAGTCAATCGTGTAGCAAATGAGTGGCACTACACGATGAGGTAGACGATCATGTAGNAGGTAGACGATCATGTAGCAAATGAGCAGTGCTACACGATGAAGTAGACGATTGTCTAGTAAGTGAACGACGCTACACGATGAGGTAGGTGATCGTGTACACTGGACGATTGTGTAGCAATGCCCGGAGCTAAGCAATGCGCTAGACAATCGTAAATATGCGTGCGGCGTTAAACGATGAAAGGTGATGCTAGACAATGGGGCTATACGATAGGCAAAGTACTACACGATCAGTGTAAGCGCTAGACGATAAGCATAGAAGCTAGACGATAGTGCTAAACGATAGCACTAGATGATAGCGTTAAGCGTTAAGCAATGCGCGGATGCTAAGCGATGGACTACACGATGGCGCTACGCGATGGGTGTAGGCACTAGACGATAGTCATGTTGCGCTAGGCGATGAGCAAACACGCTACACGATAGGTGGAATACTAAGCGATGGGCGTTGGACGATAGACGCAGGTGCTAGGCAATGACGCTAAGCGATTAGTGGATGCGTTGGACGATAAGGCATCAGCGCTAAACGATGGAGGTAAACGATGCGCGCAGTAGCTAAGAAATAGGCTAAGAGCGAGATCGTTTACTAAACGATTGAGCTATATGATGGGATGTTGGAGCTAAGCGATAGAAGCAGGAACTAAATGATGGAGCAGTGCTAAGGACTGCGTTACGCAAGATTGATGAGCTCATCAGGACAAATGGCTTTATCGACGGAAGTCTGAAACAGAGATAGAAGGAGTTGGACGAACAAATATTCATGCAAAGTGAGTTAGATGCATGAAGAAGACATATCAAATAGGAGGTGTATGAAGCTGAGCATTGGCAAAATGAGAGGAATACGCCTGAATGTGATCAAAGGAGGAGGTATCGGGTAAAGGAAAAAAGCGAGATGCCTATAAAAAGGGCAGAACGCTTCACTTTAACCCACAAACCATTTAATTCCATGAAGATCACTAATAAAGGAGTACGAAGGAAAAGAGGTGTTGATCGGACGAAAGTCAGAATAGAGGCGCTAAAGGAAGCTGAGTGTACGAACAGATGCCTAGGCTAAATTCAAACGAGAAGTTATTCCAGACTACTAGAGCAAATCAGGTGATTTTTTAACCAAAAGTTTTTAAATTTAATGTAGGTTTGGTGTGAGGGCTGCCTTGATGAAATTAGAAATCTAAGACTGCCAAAATCAAGGAAAACCAAGAGGTGCTCACCAGTGGGGAAACAATTGGGCAAGGGGGAGTGAACTTGAGACTTCGAACTATTGCCAAGAAATTTCAAGGCGAAACTCTAAGGTAAACTAGTTAAGACATTTTCACACATTTTTAAAGAAGGAAATGTCTTGAGATAAGGCCCAGAAGAGTGGGTAATCTAAGCTTAATTTTAAATATGAAATAGGATCTAGCAGAAGAGTAAGGGAAACCGGGTGAACTGGGAGGAAAAAAAAATCTCAACAGGTCACTGTGAGTGGTTTCTTTTTTTACTCTCTTAGGCATATTTAGAATTAATATGTTGTATATATTATGAGATGAATATGAGGTTGGGATGGTCAAGGGGTCTATGGACCTAGAACCTGAGCCTAAAATAGATCCTTACAGGATGGTCAGAGGACCAAAGAGTCTAGTTCCTGAGCCTATGGGAAGAAAAAAAAAACCTTGAATGGGATGGTCAGAGGGCTGACAGGCCTAGCTTCTGAGCCCATGAAAGAGAGAACTATGTGCACATAGGTTAATGAATATTTTTAGATGTGAAATGTTAACTATCTACCGTGTGTGTAGGTAGGTTTATGAAAAGCTTCATGGAAAGATGGAGGTTTGCATTGGAACCTCGTGATATAATGCTTATGATCTGAAAAAGACTTTTATTTATGATTCCACTCACTGATCTTTGTAAAGCTCATGGTTTGTTTTCCGTGTTTCTCTCATAGGTAGTAGAAGAATCCAGGTTGCGAAGTTGGTCAAGGTCTGCCACAAGTTTAGAAATAGTACTTAAAGAGATTTGTAGTCAGGGTAGTGTCACGCTAGTAAATGTAATTTAAATTTGTAAACTAGTTTCCTAAATAAAGCATGTGTAACCATTTGTTCCATTAAGATTTTCTGCTGTTGTAGTAAATAATGTTAAAGAGAGAAACTAGTAAGGTAATGTCAATAGTTGTCATGAAAGAGTAGCATCAATTAACGTCACGCCTTCTCTTAGGTAAGAGTAGCATCAAAGAGTAGCATCAATGTTAAAGAGATACTATATTATGTCTAAATGTGTGGTGTATTATAGGAATCATGCCTCGTGGCAGACCGCACAAGCAACCGGTGGGGACTCAAGATGCTACCTCAAAAGCAACGGGAGAAGACCAAGGTGGGTCAAGTCATCTGCAAGTAGAAGCAGGAGGTAACAAGCAAATGATGGGAAAATTTGCTCGATATTTGGCCGAGAGCATAGGAGGGGTGTCAGTAGACCCCGAGAAACGGTTTGGTATTGAACATGTCTCTTATACACATCTAGATGTGTATAAGAGACAGGATCCCGAGAAACAATTTGGTATTGAACGGTTGAAGGCATTAGAAGCCTCAACCTTTGAAGGAACAATGAACCCAGTAGATGCAGAAGCTTGGTTCGTGATGGTAGAAAAATGTTTCAGGGTGATACGATGCCCTAAAGATAGAAAGGTAGCACTAGCCACTTTCTATTCAAGAAAAGAGCTGAGGATTGGTGGCGAGTATTTGAAAATAGAAGAAGGGGAAAGGAAAAGGTTACTTGGGAGGAATTTGGAAAAGCCTTCCATGAATAATTCTATCCCCAAACATTCTGCAATGCAAAGCGAAATGAATTTCTTAAACTCATAGAAGGCTCATTATTAGTAGTCGAGTATGAACAAAAGTATATCGAACTTAGCAAATATGCCACCAGCATAATTATCACACCCCCTCCTAGATTACCCTTCTTAATCTAGAAGTGAATGTGACGACGGTAGTTACCAACCCTTTTGTGGCACTTACTATCTAACTAACATTCTTAACCTGCTTAGATCCCTGGAATACATATATAACATTCACCAAACTAAGGAAACTTTAAAAATAACCTCAAAACACCAGGGATCAACAACAACATAATTACATCATATTAACACATACAGAGTTCAGCGGTCCCAATATACTTTACTAGTCCCTAATATGAGCAACACATATGTACAGACATTTACGGAATAAACATTAAAACTTCTCTCTAGACTTTGGATTTTTAACTGGAGTCCTTGAGTGGCAGAGCAGTAGGACAGCTAACCTCTAGGGAGATGACCACTATCTGGGAAAAGAAAAACATTTGAAAGAATGAGCTATTCGCCCAGTGAGTGACTTAATAAAAACATAAATCTCATGATTAAACTGAAAGCTAGAAAACAGAATATTGGAACTAAAACATGCCAAGCAAACATGTACATAAAACTTTTAAAACCATTGTATTTGAAAACATGGCTAAACTGATTCCCGGTTGAGAGAGAACCCTCGTGGTTCAATCTCAACGTCGGATATCATGTTCAAGAGAGAACCCTTTTGTTCAATCTCTCAAACATAAGCCTTGGATGGGGTGAGAACCCTTTTATTCAGCACCTTTTAGACGATGCTAGGAAAGAACCCTCGTGGTTCAATCCTGCTGAACTGATTAACTATCATACATGCACGTAAAGCAAACTGGATCCTGATATTAAGGATCATAACTGAAGCAGGGTACCACTGCTTATCACTGAACTGAGTGAATTATTATAATACCTTCTCTAAGTACTTCAATACTAGAATCATAACATAACTGAAACCGGGTAGTACAACTCAGATACCTTCTCCTTGTACTTCAGTATTGAGCTGAAATTACCTGATAGAAAAACATTTTCATAAAACAAGCTTACTAAAAGCTTGATCTCATAAAACATAGTTTTCATAAGAATATCATTTGCTAACGCATGCTCAACAACATCAAGAGCACATATGCTTTAAAACACGAATTAGCAAATACTTGTAAATTAAACAAGTCAATCAGAATCTTCTTTTGAAAAACTGACCATGGTTCATACCATTGTACCAAAGCTATATTTCAGTAACTTTTGTAACTAGCAGCGTTTATAAACTTAAGGAAATACGTTGCTTGGAACTTCTTGTAAAGATAACCAGCATAAAGTAACTGTTAATAAAGCATGGATTATTAAAATTATTTATAAACCATTTTATACATCATTTATATCACGTCAACAGATTCTTCCAAGTTTTCTTCCTTAAGGCTTGAATAGCCTTTTCCAATGGGAAGTTAAACACTAACAAATAAGCATACTACTTAGTGTTTACATTAGCCTTCCTTTTAGTCCTACTCAATAAATCAAGCTCACATGCCAAACCATCACATTTGCCTCCTACCATTCACTACTTTGAGTTGCGGACACTTAGCCAATTTGGAGGGATTTGGTGTCAAAAAGAATGCACTGATAACGGGAGAAAGAAGCACGTTATCATAGTGCTAAGTTCTTAAAAATTGCTGGCTTGCTAGATAAAAACGTGTTAAATTGCATCCAAAAAGCATCAAATTCATAATAATGCGGTTGCATGCGTTCAATCGCATAGGAACAGTTGATTTTTGTATTTTTATGCAGAATATGCGTTGACGCATGGCGGAAATTGTGATCATAGGAAAATCATGTCGAGCACAGCACAGATTACCACAGAGGCTTTGCGGTGGTTGTGTTCACAAACATCTGCTCAAGAAGGATTGCCGCAACTTGGTCGGTGCAACATGTGGGCGCATCTTGGTGAAAGGCGTAATTAATCATGATGGGACAGAAAGCTGATGACAGTCGAATCTGAATTAAGTTGACAGCCACTAACGATAACAAGTACATCCAGCTTTTCGGTGACAAATATTTGGCGTACCAGTCAGGGAATTAAAGCCATCCCATCTATGAAATCATGAGAGAGAAGTTGCCTTTCACCCTGGAAGTTCTATAAATACCAAGGGCATCCTTCAGAAAAGGGGTTCACAAGTTCACAAGTTCTGTTCATAGTTTAACCTTGTTCTTAGATTTTCTTTTATTTTAAGGCGAACGCGAGAGAAGGAGGTTGTGTCGACAGATCGTTCCGGTAAGCTTGGGAGAGCACCGGAAGCTTCAAGATCAGAGAGAGATTGTCGACGCCTATGGAAGCAAGAATATCTTTTGAACCGAATAAAGATTACCAGTGTAAAAGCCTCGGTCAACAAGGGATTGCTACCAGGCTCTCTACCTTTATCTTCCACTGTTATTTTGTACCCAAACTCATTTATCGAAATGGAATTTACTTCTTTATATCTGTTCACTCGCTGTTATTTACACATGAGTAGCTAAATCTGTTGAATGGGCTGAGAAGCATTTAGCTAGCACAACTGGGAATCTTCATTCTATGCGATTATCTTGTATTATGTATGCTTCATTCGTCCATTAGAGATACTCGGGAGGGTAGTCTAAGGACAGGATCTAGGCTTGGGAAGGTCAGGTCAAAATCTAGGCTCGAGAGAGTCAGATTAGAACGCATAATCAAGAGATAGGAGCTTAGGAATAAGCATTGTTTGTTATTAGCGCATCGCATGCATCCTAGAGATAGGATATGATTGTGTGCAGTCACCTTGCCTTTGTGCATCCTGCATCATCGCATAGGAAAAGAGTAGAGACTTAGGAATAAGCTCTATGGACACCTTTGCATTCAACACATGCGTCCTAGACTTAAGAGCTTCGCATTTGCATTGGAAAATGACTTGCTCTGCACGGTTGTAGCATGATCGCATAGTCTGATGCATTCCCAAGTAACGCTAGCTAAAGACCTTCTCAACCCATTCATCTGCATACTCAGTGCATCTATCACACAATTCGACTTTTCTCAAATCCGCCGCATTTGTTTACTTTTCAGTACCGCAATCAACACCCTCAACAACTATTGATTTATTTGGTTACCACAAAGTTTTCCTAAAAATTACCACCGCAACCTATTTTCCAAGGTCCCTGAGTTCGACCCTGGACTTACCAGGAACTCAGTGGGGTTTGCACTTGGACTCCACTGAGAAAACTTGAGTGCTCAATGCATCTTCAACGTCGCATTTCCTCCATTATTTCACTTCATAAAATAACGCATCATGCACCCTTTGATGGCCTACACTCCCCACACGTAGAAAAATTTTGGAGCATCAAACTGCAGATTCAATTCCAACAATTCATAACTAAATTTCTAGAACTGATCTCAAGGAAATTCCTTCTACAAACTTGCTTAGAATCAAGTTAGAAACATTACCTTAAAATTTTAGCTCAAAATTTCTCATCGTTTGATCTGGAGATTCAAACCTTCATCATTGGCTCCAATTCAAGCAACTGCCTGCTTGTTCAACAACTACCAATTCAAACGTCAGAAATCTATAACTCACATTCCAGGCCTCATCTTAAAAAGTTTCATTCTACAAAGTTGTTTATAAATGAGTTACAATATTACCTCAAATGTTTAGCTCAAAAATCTTCATGATTCGTCCTGGAGCTTCAATTCTTCACTAATGGCCTAGATTAACCTAAGAAATGAACCCTTCGTCTTTATTTTGCTCCTCCGACCTTACTCCGGCGAGTTTTCCCTCCCGCAGCACAGCCACAGAAAATAGACACACATAGCTTTCGAATGCCACTAGAATTACACGAATAGCTATAACGCAGAATTTATATCTTCTACTTACAACATGCGAATAAATATGAATATAGATAAATGAAAAACAAGCTCATGTTGCCATAAACTTGTTGACGTGAAAGATGGAGATGGAATGTGGATGCTGTGTTATGCTTATTTACACTTTGTGTGATACTACTTCTAGATGTATGCATTATTAATGAAATGCTTGTAGTATGCTATGCATTGTCACAAGTTTCCTTGCGCTGAAACCAAGTATAATTCCAACACAAGTTTCTCAGAGTAATCTGAGGTCGAACACAAGGATTGTTGTCGTTAATGCGTTACGTTCATGATACAAGCGACCGGTTTTTACAATTAATGAAAGATTGTGTGTTTGTACAGGAAATTAAAGTGCGATAAAATAAAGTTGCGATAATAAAATAAAAGTGCAATAAAATTAAACCTAAACTATTATGATACAAGATACAAGATACATGATACATGATACTGAGTTCGAGACTGACTGAGAAGTTTACACAAAAGATCGTGGTATACGATGGCAAGTCTTTATGTATGAGTCAGAAATAGAAAGAATAACTAGTAAAAGCATCGCAAGTTAGTTAACTGCGTTAAAGATGTAATTAAGGTTCCACTTTCCCTTGACTTACACCTCTCGGTGATCGGCCGCGTTCCCACATCTTTGTGGTGAAACAGGGATGAACGTAATGAATGCAAGGTTGCTTCCATCTCTAGAAGTACTTCTCACTTTAGTTAACGCATTCTTCCAACCTTCTCTCGACGGGCAGAATGGCATCTTCACTTCTGCTCTCACAGGTGCAGATGCCGTCTAGCATGCTTTAGCTAAACATAATTATTTCCTTAACACAGATTAAGTTACTTGCTTAATTCTTACTAATTACTAGGGGATTAAGAAAACATCGTGGAGAATGTGAATCATGGATGAACGGAAATAGGCAGAGAGATGATATTGGAAATGATCAATACAATTAATATTAAGATTAAGTGTCTGATACATGGTATGAATGATAGAGATTAAGAAGATGAGTACAAGTGATGAAAAGAGATAGAAACAAATACAGAAGAGTGTCAACATCTTGACACAGATCTGGACAGTGGTTTTGCTTGCCGGTGTGTGAAATGGATGAAGAGATGAGCTTCCCTCTCAAACTTGCTCGTCCGTAGAAGTGACCTTGGTACAGAGCTTCAACGGTGGGGATTGAAAGGATTTTCCCTGAGACTCACCTCTCGGCCTTATCTCTTAATTCTTCCCGGATCTACTCTGATCAGCTCTTCAGACCAGTCTCTCTCTCAATATACAAGTATCAAATATGCCTGTATCAAGTATATTTTGCAAAGGAATTGCAGAGGCTATTTATAGGCATAGCTTTGACTCTTTGCAGTTTGGACCCCACTTTATTGTTAAGGCAGTTCCTGAAATGGTGGAGTGAATATTCCTTCTGTTACCCAATCAATCCTGTCAGAAATGCACAACGGTTAGCTGTACACACGTCTGAATCCTCACAATTGCGTTGCTCTTTACATCTTCGATCGTTTGCCCGTATGTGGTGTTGTTTTTTATTACCGCATGCGGTTGAAGTTAAGCTCTGGATCGATTGTCGCATGCGTCATCATTGCATTGATCGTCTCTTCATTCTTGATTGGGCGCAATGCGACGGAGATGCATTGTTCATTTTCTCTTTGAGCCATGAATGCATGCGGTGACTTGATTTCCTGCAAAATAGAACTGAAATCTCCTTTTCTACCATCGCAATGGTGTTAGTGGGTGTATCTACGACAATTTATAATTCTTAAATTTCTTAGCCAATTTTCATACATTCGACGCAACTTTTCTATCCTTTAGCCGCAATATCTAAATAAAATAGTATAAATAACTTGTATTTCTACAAGTTATCAATAGCCCAAGTAGTTTGTTCAAACCAATTAAATGAAGTCGGCCATCCTGCTTACCACCGCCCAAAATCCTGCATGAAAACTCCTTGTGCCACCTTGCCTACTAATGTGATAAAGGGTTAGGATTTAATCAATTTTCCTTTCCTAACTCCACTCATAGTGTTAATTCAGCACTACACCTCAAAGAATTGCATGACCTCATCCATATGTTCACTATGCACTCCAACGTCAAACATGACCCTCCAACATTCGACTAGCCACCCCATGCTTGGCTTGCTACCCGATTGCAAACTACCACCCACACCTTTCCTCATCTCCAAGCCCATTGCATGAGCTCCATCCTTAGGCAACATTTAGTGAAATTCAGCCGATAAATTCATCCTTCATTCACTTTGCCACCTAAGACATCTATCACATCATGGCTTTCTTCTTTCTTCCATTCCTAAGACATGATTTCATCATAGCTCATTAGAAGACATCACATTACCTACTCTTACTAAAAGTAATTAGGGTTCGGGTTTTACATACAGGATGCAGGATTCTAATAGGGGTTTGTTACCCTTCAGGCATGGAATTATTTTATCTAAGGATCAATTTCCTAAGACACCTCAAGAGGTTGAGGAGATAAGATGGATTCCCTATGCTTCTGTTGTAGGAAGCCTGATGTATGCAATGTTGTGTACCAGACCCGACATTTGCTATGCAGTAGAGATTGTCAGTCGGTATCAGTCTAATCCAGGATTTAATCACTGGACAGCGGTCAAGACAATCCTCAAGCATCTTCAGAGAACGAGAGACTACATGCTCGTATATGGAGATAAGGATCTGATCCTTACAGAATACACGGACTCTGACTTTCAGACTGATAGAGATTCTCGCAAATCGACATTGAAGTCAGTTTTCACTCTGAATGAAGGGGCTGTAGTTTGGCGAAGCACGCGGACTCCATTATGGAAGCCGAATACGTAGCCACTTGTCAAGTAGCTAAAGAGGTTGTTTGGCTGAGGAAATTCCTTTCTGATTTGGAAGTTGTTCCAAATATGGATTTGCCTATCACTCTTTATTATGACAACAGCGGGGCTGTGAAAAATTCAAAGGAGCCTCGAAGTCATCATCGGGGTAAGCACATCGAACGGAAATATCACCTGATCAGGAGATTGTGCATCACGGTGATGTGATAGTGACGAAGATAACATCGGAGCACAACGTTGTTAATCCCTTTACAAAGGCCCTCACGGCTAAAGTGTTCGAGGGTCACCTAGAGAGTCTGGGTCTGCGGGACATGCGATATCTTGTCTAGGGCAAGTGGGAGATGATACTGGGGTATGCCATAGTTTATTGTATACTATACATTTTTATATTGTATTGTACATTAGTCTCCCGAGTCATTAGGACAAGTGAGGGATTGTTGGGATTGATGTCCTAATTTTGCCGGAGTCTCGTTGTTTTGTAAAGATACACATTGTTTGATGAATAATTGTTATTTAATTCTGGTATTTACTCATATCTAATAAACAAAGCTCCTTGGTTATCTTATGTGAACTTAAGCATGTATATGTGAATTACAAATTGGAATCATACCTTAAGTGATAAAGCCTAAAATAGTCTGTAGTATAAGATTAAGGTGGGATACCTGATCCTGGTGACACTACGGATATGGCCCGCTTTGTAGAGGTTTGTCAAGTGTTGTAAAATACTACAGATGGTAGATCCTGACCATTCATGTGGAGATGTATGAGCGGGGGGTTTTCCTATACAAAGAGTTTATATAAGACCTGACCAGGAGATGACTAGACTCTGTATATAACGTCGTTGATACTAGAGGACTTACATCTCACTAAACGACCATAGGTGACACGACCTCAATCCTGAGTGTGTTGGAAACTCCTGCCTTTGAGGGCGGTCCTTTGTTAGTATGGTGAGAGACCGATGAAATTGCCAGCTCAACATGCCTACCTTTTTAGGGATTTGTCTGATCTGGGAGCGGGAACTCAATCCACGAGATGGAATTCACTTCTTCTCGAAGCAGAGATAAGTAGAAGAGATGCTCCCTTAAGGGTGATTCCAGGGCTTGCAATAGTGGCCATAGCTTCTCTTTGGAAGATAGGACTCAGTCATAGTAGGACTATGACTTATGTTCTTAGAGAGATCAGTGGTACTTAAGGAGTTAGATGTAATTACAGGGGCATACCAGTTATTGGCGCCAGCTATACTTACGAGCGATCTGTGAAGGGTTGTCGCACTATTGATTGGTTAAGATGGACACATAATATATCTGTGGTAAGGAGAGTTCAGCTGTCGATCTTTAGTGGAGTGCCTGGCAGTTAACGGATGGTGGATCCCGTGACTAAAGAGTTTAGTCAGTTATTAACATACCATTGGAGCTTCGAGCTACAGGTCCATAAGGTCCCCTTAGTAGCTCAATGGATTCAATTGAGGATCAGTTCTTGGTGTTGATTTGAAATGTTCAAATTGACAAGAGGTATTTTGATTATATATGATATGATCAGTATGATGTATCTATTTTTAGTAATTTTTTGTCAAAAATTGTTTTGAGATTTCTCTCTCCGAAAAAGAAACTCATAAAAGCTGTCAAGCAAATACGGATTTACTAAATGACAACTTGAGCAAGCTAGACGATCGTGTAGTGTTTTGTAAGCGATAGACACAGTACTAAGCGATGAGTTAAACAATCGCTTAGCTTTTGCTAGACGATCGGTTAGTTTTGCTAAATGATTAGGCATCGACCTATACGATAGGTTTCAGACATCTCCACAAGCCACCGATCGTGTACCGATTGTTGCTTCCTCCTTCATCTGCCTAAACCAAGTCCACGCAGAGCCACCCTCTAGATTCTCACACGAGAATACCAAGGTACCTTCTTGTGTGGTGTCATACTCAATTCGACACTGTCAAGGTTCTGTGGAGGTCGTTTTGTTTGTTGGGGTGTTCGTGACCAAGGCGATCGTTGAGGACGAGTGTGTAGAGTGTTCGTGTTATCTAGCAGTCATGTTGTTCGAGCCTTTGGTTGCTGTGTTCGAGCATTCGTGAGCAAGGAGCGTGGAGATGAGTCGAAAACGTTGTAGCTTTTCTCCTTGTTCAGTTTTGTTTCATGCTGTAATTTCTGTAACAATTGCATAACTGTTTGTTTGAGTTTACGACTGTAATTTTGTAATGTTCATACATGATTGTAATTTGGAATGATCTATTTTCCGCTACTCATGGAAATCTCGGATTCGATTTCCTTCACAATCAACTATATGATAACCCTTCACAAATCGCTCGTAAGTACAGCTGGGCCAATTTACCGTTTGCCTCTGTAGTTACATCTAACTCCTTAAGTACCACTGATTCCTCTAATGAAAAATAAGTCATAGTCCTACTATGACTGAGTCCTCTCTTCCAAAGAGAGGTGTGGCCACTATGTTTAAAACCCGTAATCAGTTCTTAAAGGAGCAATTTATCTACTTACCCTGCTTCGGGAAGGAGTGAATTTCGTCTTGTGTAGCTGAGTTCCCAGCTCCCCAATCAGACGAATCCTCAAAAAGATAGGCTTGTTGAGTTGGCAATCTGGCCACTCTCACCCATACTAATCAAAGGATCACCCTCATAGGCAGGAGTTCCCAACTCACTCAGGATTAAGGTCATGTCACTATGGTCATTTTAGTGAAATGTAAGTCTCATTATCAACGGCGTTATATAAAGAGACTAATCATCTTTATAGTGTCACCTATGGTCATTTTAGTGTTAAACATTTTTATTTTATCAATAACAATGACTTGTTGATTTATATCTTATTTGAAAATCCAATAAACGCATCCTTGGCTATAATCTTGAATGCTGTAACTTTATGTAATGACATAAAACAGGATCAAATTGACAGTATATAGCTAAATGGTTAATATAGTATATGGATGAATTGGGTATCTCATTCTGGTAACACTATTGGATGCGGCCCACTACTTATAGTTGTTACAAGAAGTTGTAAGGTCTACAAACGATGTGATCTACAAATCGTTCATGTTGAGACATGAGAGTGTGGGCCTCCTATGCAATGAGTTTGCATATAGACTGGATGACGAAAATAGTCACTTTTCTTTATATACGGTCGTTTTTACCTGTTAAAACTGACTATTTCATTTATTATATAACCTAGGTTAACTCGATCTTAATTCTAAGCTAACTATGAACTCCTGTTTGTTCGGGATTATCCTTTAATCTACAAACGGTGAGAGTAGTCCAACAGCACTACTCAATAAGCTTACCATTTTGGGGATAAAACCGGATGAATAGCTAGGGACATAGCCTTGCAAGATGGAATTCACTCCTACCCTATTTAGGGTTAGCAGATAGGTCGTTCTCTTAAGTATTGATTCCAAGTCTTGAACAATCGGGAACCCGCCTTCTCATGATAGAGAAAGGATTTGATTTCTTAGAGATATGAATCAGAATTGTTCATTAGAGGATCATTAGGAACTTAAGGAACAAGATGTATTCACAGGGATAAAACGGTATTTTTGACCTAGCTATGATTACGAACAACCTGTGAAGGATCGACTTATTGATTATGGTTATGGACATAATATATCTACAGTGAGAGAAGTTCAACTATGGGCTATAGTGGAGTGTCCCATTAGTTAACGAATGTGGGTTAGATCGGACTAATGAGTTTAGTCGATTAATCTCGAATCGTTGGAGCCCATGATCTATAGGTCCACGAGGTCCCCCTAATAGCTTGTAAATGGATAAGCTTTAGAGTAGCTTGAGAAATTAATCTGAGACGTTCAAATTAAATGAAACAAGAGAATATATATTTAAATATGATTTAAATATATGAAGATGATTATTGTGCAAAAATTAATTTAATATTTGATATTAAATTAATTTATGAAATTAATATTAGAAAATCATTTTTCAATCAAAATGGTTTTGAAATCATTTTGTGTTTTAAAAGAAAAATGAAAATCGTTTATGCATGTTGCACAAAATGGAAAATGCACTTTTTCCATTATCTTCATCTTCATGCTCACACAAAAGTCATTATCTTCTCTTCATTAATTCTCCAAGCATGAGTTGCAAGCCATACACTTCATTTCTTTGCATGTTCATCTACAATACATAAAGAAGTTTAGAGTCATTTGAGAAGTGGGAAATGCAAAAATTTTGAGATAAAATCTCTGTGAGAAGAAAAGGGTTCTTCCT
This sequence comes from Benincasa hispida, assembly GCF_009727055.1. Taxonomy (NCBI): domain Eukaryota; kingdom Viridiplantae; phylum Streptophyta; class Magnoliopsida; order Cucurbitales; family Cucurbitaceae; genus Benincasa; species Benincasa hispida. The sequence continues at coordinate 35,004,824 of NC_052350.1, forward strand.
ATCCGGCTACTGTGTGTTCTTCATTGTTCTTCCTTTTCAAGCTGTTCTTAAGTCCCACAACTCTACCTAAAGCTCCAAGATGATAGTAGAGAAGGCTTTGAGGTGGCTCACGGTGATTTCTGGTGAAGACAGCCGCTGTATAATCAGATCCTTGGAGAGTTCTTCAAAGGTATGATCTTGAAACCCTCTTTTTAGAAGAGCATGCTTTATTTTCTGCCAAAATTAGTGAGTTTGAATGCTTATAGATCCTTGATACTTCTGTTGCATGTTATTTAACGCTTTCAGTAACATCTACAAAGCGGGTCGTATCCATAATATCACTAGGATAAAGTATCCCTCCTTTATCCTTATACTACAGACCATTTAGGTTATTACTTACGGCATGATCCACTTTTATGTCTCACATACATGCTTAAGTTACATGAAATAATCACAGATCTTAGTTTATTGGATATGAGTAAATGCAAATAAAATAACATTTATTTTATTAATAACAATGTGTACAAAATGTTTTCAAACTACGAGACCACCAAGAGAATTAGGACACCTATCCCAACACTTTGAACATGTATCAAAACAAAATTTTGGTTCTGATGAGGTAGCATTGTTATGCTGTTGAAATTTTTGTTGATGTTTTTAAAATTTGTTTTTGGGTGAATGTCAACTTAGCTTTCATAAGATCCCTTAAGTTGTGTTTATTCTAGGGTTGTCATCGTATGCCTATGCCCTTTAAGAAAGAACAAGCACAACATAAATTTTGTGCTCAATGCTGCTTAATTTTGGTGGATGCATACCAAGAACGTAAATAGGTCTTCAAAAAAAGATTTGGTTAGATATTCCACGTATGACCAAAGACCTGAAAATGATTTTAGAGGAGCCAAGTTCAATATGATTATACTAGCAATAACAAGATCGATACTATATAAAATAGGATCTAAAGCCACCAAAGAAGTGACAAGAGTCAGAGCCATACTCCCAAGTTCGAATCGAAAGGCCCAACTTACAAACAGTCGTCCACGATGTCCCACTTTGGAAGTGGGGGCTAATGTTGTGGATGAATTTGGGCCCAACTAAATAAGCCAAAATCAGGAAAAGATAAGATAGGATAAGATAAGATAATTTTATCCTAGCTTATTTGAGATTAGAAAAACTGATATCTTAATTATAATAGGATTAAGATAAACCCTAGATCAAATCCCTTATAAATACACCATTATAACTCTATATGAGATAACTAAAAATTTCTGACTTCTTCTCTATTAGAAAGTTCTAACCTTTTCTTTGTTTTATAGGTCCTCTCTTTCTTAAATTACTAATTTACCGTTGTTGTCAAAAGTCAAGTACATTTTTCCATGTCTAGATTTTGTTGTCTAGGAGAAAAACAAATTTAAGAAACAAATGTTATGATTATGTGTTCTAATAATGATCCATCAGGAAACACAGCAGTAATAGGCTTCACTTATCAGCAATAAACAAATGACGCAATTTAAAGATGAGTTTGGACTTTGTCATGGCTTTGAAAGCAATATATACGACCACACTCAATTTCCTTTATTTCGCCTCCAACAATGACAACATAGTGACAACAATCGGAGTTGTTTGTTCTTCCCCCGACAACCCTTGATGGTCGAAAGCAACAAACAAAATCTTTCCAGATACCAAACAAATCAAGTATAGAGGACAAGAGCGAGAAAAGTGCGCCAAAATCAAAATATGCAAGAACTAGAAAGTGAATAAGAAAATGAGAGCAGAGAGAGAAAATGAAATAGAACGAGAACGAGAGTTGAGGAAGTGAGATGGAATTAGAACAAGAGTGAGAAAAGAAAAAATAATTCGAAAAAGGGCTCGGAAACACTAGCAAAAGATTAGAGACTTTGTTTTTAGAAAGGGTCAAATTTCCTTTTTGAAAAAAGAATTAAGTTCATCTCTATAGAAAAATCCCATGGACCACTTTGATCAAATTATATGTTAGCTCCATGTTAAATGTTAGCTCGCATGTTTATATGGGCCTTCAAACTTTCCAGTTGTTTTTAATACATCTCTATATATTATTAGACACGTTTTTAAAAATTTTAAACCAATTGAATATTAGTTCGAAAGTTTAAAAATTTGCTACATATTTTCTTCAAAAAATCAAACACTTATTTGGCACAAAATAAATGTTCAGAAATATATTCATCACTTATTCAAATTTTTGGATGTGCCTTGAAAGGTAAAGGACTAAAACTTATAGTTTAATGAAACATGTTTTTTTTAACCTAAATAAGAATAAATCGGAAGTAATTGACATGTATCTATTTCTTTAGATTCAAATCTCCATACTTAGTCTTTTGTACTAAAAGAACCAAATCGAATATGATTTTCTTATATCTTGAAATTTTGAAAAGAAAAAAGCTAATTGAATGCCAAAACAAGTACTCGTAATTTAAAATCACTATAGAAATTAGGGCAAATATCAACTTACACTCCTAAATTTTGGGATATTCGATAAAACATCAAACTAGTAATTGTATCTCTTTAAAACCTAAACTTTCATAATTGAATCCATTTAAGACCACACGTTACTAATTTACAACTATTTTTACTTGATTCCATTTAAAATCTCGCCAAAGTCACCTAAATAAAATTATTCTTATAAAAAAGTCCATCAATTTACCAAAAAGAAAAACAAGCATGTAATTCTTTTAAATAAGTGCATAAAAATAGAGAAAGACGAGCAAATGAAAATATGCTCAAATTTTGAAAAATCATCGTTAAATATTTTATTTTCACATTTCTCTTTAGTTTACTTTTTTATATATAATATGGGGAGAAGGATATCAAACATCTAACCTCAAGATTGATAGTACCTCTTTAATTTACATAATCCTTGCATTAAAGAAGTCTTGTTCACTTGAAAAAGTTATGCATTATCGCTCCTAAAATGAAATTCAAATGAAGAGTCCAAATTGATTCATTAATAAAAATTTAAGATTTAAATTTATACAAATCATCAGTTTTAAGTTTAAGTTAATTTAACTTCCAACCTTTAGAAATATAAATGGATTCTTTCTTTAAAAATAATTCAAAATCAAGTAGAAATGCATGAAAATCAAAGACAAAGACAAAGTGACCCTATAATAATGTGAAGAGAATAATTCAATAGATCATCATCAAATTATTGAATTGTATGTTTATTGAAAGAATTCAACATAGAGAAACAGAATGTATCTAGGAAAGGGTATTTTCCACACTCACACACATGGTTTGTTGATTCTCTTCTCAGCATCAAAGTATGCAAAGAGTTTCACTTTTTGGGCATATCATTCTCTAAACTTTTTCAAAACTAACACAAACCCTTCAATGGGATAACAACATTTTGAAGAATTTTTAGGAAAAAAGTCAAAGCAAAAATTGAAAACATATGATTCCACAAACAAAGTTGCATTTTCATTTTGGTTAGATTTTAAATTCCGAAAAAAAATTAAAATTTAGTCCTTGAAATTTTAAAAGTCGGAATTTAAATCTTATACTTTGATAAAAATTTCATAAATAGTCCATATTGTAGAGATTATTTATGAGAGTTCTATCAAATCCTAGGGACCTAGAATCTAATTATGAACAATCATTGAGATTAAATTCTAATTTTTTCCTAGTTATAGGAAGAAAATTTGCAATTTAATCTTTCAATTTTTTTTAAATATATTTTTGGTAGCAAATTTAGAAATTGAATTTCGATTTAAATAATTGTTCGAAATATTGTTTGATAATATATATATTTATAAATCATAAAATTAGTTATTTTTTTGACACTATAAAATCAATTGTAGTACTCACTAAATATTATGATGGATATAAATTATTTTAATTAATTTATGGTCATGTTTTATGTTAAAATTTTTGTACAATGATTATTTTGTAATAAATATAATATGATTTAAAGTACATATTAAATTTAACAAAAAAAAATTGAGTCTATAACAAATATTATTTTTATAAATTTTTTATTATTTTAATATAATTATGCATTTAGAATTTTTAAATTCAAAATCATAACAACGTCGTTTTCTCAAGTTTACACTATTTGGATCACAAAATTCAAAAATGATATTCAAAATAGAATCTAGATTGCTTATCGGGTACATCGCTGAACTTAATAAATTTGATAACACAAAATAAAATCTAAATTGTCTATTGAACAGACCCTAAACCTTCCTTTAATTCGATAATAAAATCGTTGAATATTGAGGCTGAAATTTATGGAGAAATTCTTTTGCAATCTATTGAAATTTGAGATGCTTCCCTTATTTGAAAATTTACACGACTGGACAAGATTATTGTAGTTGCATTTGCAATTCTGCAATTTTTATCCTTAACCATCATAAAACATGAAAAATATAAGATCAAACTCCCAAAATATCAAGGATCAAAATTATCTGACATTCTCACAAGAATTTTTTCTATTCTCACATGACCAATTCCTAAATTAAGCCAATAGTATGTCAAAATAATTCAATCATTTTGGTTTTTAGAGGCTTAAGTCTCATAATTGAGACTTACAAGAAACCTAGAGAGTAACTTTGAGATCAAAAAACTTCTCTTTCCAAAAAAAAAAAAATGGAGTGTCACACCCTTGACATTATTAATCGATGCCTTTGGGAGTTTGATCTTATATTTTTCAAGATACTAAGTTGAGTTATGAAGTTTGACATTCATATATTTGTGGACTTAATATGCATGTAGAGTGAGAAGTTTGTGTTTAGGGTGGTGTATAGTTGATTAATTATAAGTCGAGATATCTGGTACAGTTTTTTTTAATCTAAAGAAGTTGTTTGTTAACTTTTTATTCAACCATTCAATTAAACATATATTTTCCTAATATTCAATTAAAAACTTCACATATATTTTACAATTTTTTGCATATAACTATTATACTTGATTTAGATAAAATACTCTTATTTTATACAAATAACAAAATTATAATTTTCACATGAGTGGAATATATGAAAAAGAAAAGAAAGGAAAGGTTGGAAAAAAAAAGAAAAAGAAAGAAAAAGGCGAGCAAGGGGTTTAATATTTAATGGCATCTTATGTCAAATGTAAGTTATGATTTATATTGGATGAATGTTGCCCTCTTCATAAACATGACTTAGAAAATTTTAACAACATTAAAATGAGAATGCACATTTAAAAAAAAAATTATTTATTTGTTTTATGAAAAAATACATCTCAATTTTTTTTATGTACAAATGTATGTGTATTATATAGTTTTTCTTATGAAATAAGAAATGTTATTGTTATTATTATTCTTTTGTAACTACATATGTATTGTGGGGTTAAAAGAAAATATGGAATGTGTTAATGCTATTGTTTAACATGTCGTTTGGTGTTTTATATATATATATATATATATATATATATATATATATATATATATATATATATATATTATATATTATAAAAAAAAAAAAAAACTTGAATTATGGCCTATTGGGATAGTCCCGGGAAAAAATACATTTCAAAAAGTCATTTTCATTTAAACACTTTTTGCTCTAAAAGATGATCATTAAACATTATGAACTAATAATTTCCATCTTGTATTAAAAAATACTTTTACTTGTTGAGCTTTTTTTTTTTGTTTGTAGTTTTTTTAAGTGCATGATCGATTAAGTTGGTTGTTAAACTTAATCGTCAAAGTTAGTTGTTGGAGATGATTGATGGAGTCGGTTGGAGGCGATCACCAAAATTGATCGACAAATGTGGTCTTCACCGGAGGTAGCTGTCATCGAAGTTGCCCACTAGATATGGTCGTCAAAGAATCAATGATTGTTGTCAGAGTTGGTCGTAGGTAATGATTGTCGAATTAATTGTCGAAGGTAATTACCAAAGTTTTGGCATCAAAAGTGGCCATTAGAATTGATCACCAGTGTGGTATTTGTCAGCGGTAGTTGTCGCACGCAGTGGCATTAGAGCATGCCATCAATGATGATTGTTACCAGAGTATGGCGAAAATAGTCGCCGATGGTGGTTGTTGTGAGAGTTGGTCGTCAGTGGTGATCGTCGAAGTTGACCATTAAAGGTAGTCGTTGAGTTTGGCATTGAAGGTGATCTTTGGAATTAGCATAGATGTGGTCTTCGCTAGAGTTGGGCGCCAGAAGTGGTTGTCGGTGATGATCATCAAAGTTGGTTGCCTGAGGTAGTCGTCAGAAGTAGTCATTGTAATTGATCGCCATATGTGGTCTTTGCCAGAGGTAGATTTACCGTAATGTGCTAAGAACAAAAGTCTAGAGAGATAGGGGACTCAAGGATGGAGATGGAGGCCCGAGATGACAAGCAAAATGCTAGTAGGACCCACAATTGACTAATAACTATCCATGACCTTAGGAGACTGATATGAATAGATTAGTCAGAATCCATGACTTTAGGAGACTGATATGAATAGATTAGTCAGAATCCATGAAAGAGCTTAAAAGATTCATGGAAAACCTTAGCAGGACCCATAAGGGAGATTAGAAGACTCATGTGGGAGCTGAGAGGACCTAATAGAAGCTTGGAGGACCTCATTAATATCCCTATATGATTTTGGTAGGACTCATGAAGAATTTAATACTTGAAAATTTAGTAGCCAAAATAAAATACACGAAGTCCAATGACCAAATTACGTGCCAGTAATTATAAGCAATAAAAGAGAATAAGAAAATTCATTACGATCGATGGTTTTTACCAAACGTAGGAGGGAGTTAAAAAAAAATAAAGTTAAAAGACTAGAATATACATTTTGAAAGTAAAAAAAAAAAAAAAAAAAATTCGTTTTTTTAAAATATAGACACAAATACCAAAAAGAACCTAAATTAACTTGCATAAAATTAAAGCTAATAGTAGCAAGTCAACAACCACCATAAAATTTTGGATGGGTAAAAGCGAGAGAAATGCAGAGGGAGAAAAAATATATTTTTTAATTTTCTAAAAGAAAGAAAGAAAAAAAAAAAAGATTTCTGCTGATTGAAGAGGTAAGTATTATCCAAAAAGTAGAAAATCTGAGAAACAAAACAAGGTTTAAACTTCGTAGTAATATAGAATAGGATTGATGGATACGGTATTAATAAAAAAAGCTAAGATCATAAGATGAATGATTCTCAAAGTGGTCCTCTTCAAAAAGCAGCTGCCACTGCCACTAATGCAATGCCAGCAATGGCTGACCCATCAAAGATGCTTCACTATCCGACATCCTCAGTTTATTATCTTTAATTTAACTTCTCATTTCATCAATTTCAATGCTTTTCCAAATAAATTCTCCCTCATTTTTCACTTTTCCCTCTCTTTCACTCTCCCAAAATATTCTCCGGGTCGACCCGGATTCAAATTCCGGCCTAAACTCTATTTTCAACCTCAATCTTGCCTCTACTTCGCTTTTTTGAGTTGGGTTTTCTCTTTTCCCATCTGGGGTTTGCTGTTTTTCGTCAAATCATTGAGCTTCTTTCCCCCTTTAATGGCGGATTCTTCTGGATCTTCTTTGCTGAAATTACTGTGTAATGTTGTTTATGAGCTTCCCCTTTTCAGTTTGAGCTGAAAAAGACTCTTTACCCATTCCCCCCCTTCTGATTCCAAGTGGATTTCACTTTCACTTTCACTTTCACTTTCTCGTTCCCACTTTTTGTTTTGGTTTCTCCCTTTTTCTTGTTGTTCTTTCTTTTGGGAAACTTTGAAGATGTTGAACAGCAAAATGGATTGTTGCTGTTTCTTGCGATGCTTCGTTGTTTTGGTTGTTTTGTTCTCAGTGGTTTGTTCTGTGGCGGCCATCGGCGCCAACTGGGGAACTCAATCGTCTCATCCGCTGCCGCCGGAGACCGTCGTTGGGATGCTGAGAGACAATCAGATTCAGAAAGTGAAGCTGTTTGATGCTGATTATGGAACTCTTAGAGCTCTGGGGAAGACTGGGATTGAAGTGATGGTTGGGATTCCAAATGATATGTTATCCACTTTTGCAAACAGTGAGAAAGCAGCTGAGAAATGGGTTGCAAAGAACGTCTCTGTTCACTTTAATGACAACAATGTTAACATTAGGTGAGTTTTTTTTTTTTCTTTCTTTCATGGCTTCTTGTTTTGTTTTGTTTGTGTGTTTTTGGAACTTTGGCTGACTTTTCCCAATAGAGTTGCTTTCTTTGAGTTCATTATAGTGTCTTAATCAGTTCCATATTTGTTGACTTATCAATTTGATTTTCTTTTTCCTCATTAATTAATTCTAGTAAGGTTAGATGTCATATCTGAATGATTGAGATGAATTTTATGTGTAGAGAAGTGGGAAAGTTATGTGATTGGTGCTTGTGTGCTATGGCAGACAGGTACAAATGTTCAACCATTGTCACTAGAACTCCTATATAATTAAGAATTAGCATATCCACCTAATAGAGTTTCAACTCTGCAAGAGAAAAATTTAACTGAGTTCTTGATCAGCTCCCTCGTCTTTTGTGGCTCTTGTAAGACATAATCTTAAAAACAAGGATGAGAGGACCTTTCAGTAGTCATAGAGCTGAGACTTTAATCATAGTTGGCTTACAGATAAGATTATCAGCTTCCTAGACCATTATTTTCTCTCCTCTGTAGCTTTCTTTTGTTTCCTTTTATATCCATTAAAGTCTGGGCTAGCTTGCATTTGTGCCCTCCCTGACTATTTTTATCGGACACTTTGCGCTACTAATTTGATTGCCTAGGTAACTTGGAGGATGATCAAGTTTAGCTTGGTCCTACTAATTTGAATGCCTATATTGAGAGATGTAACGCCCAAGTGTAAGAGAGTACATGGATGATACTCCAAAGTGAAGCGTGCATAGCTTGGAGCAATTCTATGTTGGGTGACCTTTTATGAAATTTGTAAGTGAATTCCGAGGTCATCAGGTGCCAAATCAATTTGGAATTTCTCGAATGATCCTTCCTTTTACCATGTTGTTCTTTGTCCTGATTTTTGCGCTATGATCTGTACATAGTGATTGAGTTTCCTCTGCATGTTGCACACTTCAGCCTCTATTCAAGTGAAAGAATTCTATTATTTTTCAGATGAGATTAATTGGAAGAAGCTCTCTCCCAACGAATTTTACTAACTGCTTATAGCAATCTATCCTCTCTAAAGTCACTTGTCTAATGAGGCAAGCAGAGTATAACATTTCCAAGCTACCTTTTTCACAAAAGTTAGATAGACCTGGTTTTCGGTCATAGCCTGAAGCTACTCACTCAATTCCGCCATCTGGAACAATTCCCATTAGTGCCTATTATTTGTAAAATTTTAAATCAAGAGGCAGAAATCTTCCATCCTTCTGATCAATCCTCACCTTAAGTCCGAAAGATTCTAAAAGACTCATGAACAGAGAGTTTGGATTAGAGTCTTACAATTGGTCATGGTTGAGGTAGAACGATGGTGCTGCACGACATAAATGGGAGGACTGTGATATGTCATGCAGGAAACTCAAAATGTTTTGCTCACATTGCTCAACTCATGGTTGATTTCCATGAAACTACTCCCCTTCTTTGAAATGGTCCGAATGATGTAACCCCATCATCCTGTCCTTTTCTGCCCAAAGAATTTTTTATTTTTACCACAACTTTTTTATAATGAAAAACCACACTTTCATAGAGGAAATGAAAGAATATACAATTGGGTAAATACAAAATGTCAATCTCAACCAATAGGAGCCAAAACTAAAACTAAAATCAAAGGCCCCACAAAACTGAATAAAAATACTCTGACTAGTAACTTTTCATGTAAGGAAGTTCATTTTTTTCCCCTATCAAATTCCTTGTTTGGTAGTCGAATTAGAAAACATCACTATTGCTGCTGCTTAAGAAGGGCAGAAAACCATCAGTTCTTGATTGTGTCTCTGTTACACTTTCAAGCCATTGTGAAACTTGAGAAGACTAAGCTTTGTGAGAATGTAAATATATAATATGTATGGATTAATTTTTTTTAAAAAGTAAGTTTTCTGGTTACCTCAAACTAAGGAGATGAACGTTTCATAAATTGCAATTTTATTAAAGACGCTGTATTTTATTATCATGCAATTACTTGCTGGAAAAGCCTTTCTTGCTTTGATCGATTCAAATGAAAAATAAAGAAGTTCTCATCTTATCATGTATGAATATGCAAGGTCGAATACATTACTGGCTTGCTTGAGCAGCTGTGCATGTTTCATGCCTCATGTTTGCATGTGATTTTTGTGTATTGTCCTGTACTTTTCTTAAGCTGACAAAATGTCATGCATTCCTTGATTTAATTCTAAGTCACCAAATTACTGAATTATGAATTTTCAGGTATGTTGCTGTAGGGAATGAGCCTTTCTTGGCAACTTACAATGGAAGCTTTCTCAGTACAACCTTTCCTGCTCTACGGAATATCCAGAGAGCCTTAATAAAAGCTAATCTAGGCAACCAAGTAAAGGTAACCTGTCCGCTGAATGCCGATGTCTACGCATCCTCAACCAGTTATCCATCGGGTGGCGACTTCCGAACTGATATACATGATTTGATGCTTGCCATTGTCAAGTTCTTGAGTGATTCTGGTTCTCCATTCACAGTGAACATTTATCCCTTCATCAGTCTCTATTCCGACCCCAACTTCCCTGTTGAATATGCTTTCTTCGATGGCAATGCATCACCCATAGTCGATGGCCAGACAACATATTTCAACATGTTTGATGCAAATTACGATACCCTTGTGTGGGCGCTTCAGAAGAATGGCTTTGGAAACTTACCGATCATTGTTGGGGAGATCGGTTGGCCTACGGACGGGGATCGTAATGCAAACCCCATCTACGCCCAACGATTCAATCAAGGCTTCATGTCACACATATTAGGCGGGAAAGGAACACCAATGAGGCCGGGTCCAATTGACGCCTACTTATTCAGTCTAATCGATGAAGACGCAAAGAGTATTGATCCAGGGAACTTCGAACGCCATTGGGGCATATTCTACTATGATGGTAGACCGAAATACCAGCTCAGTCTTGGAAATTCAAACAACGGATCCTTGGTTGGTGCGAGAGGTGTGCATTATCTGGAAAGAAAATGGTGTGTGATGAAGCCATCTGCTCACCTTGAAGATTCGCAGGTTGCGCCAAGTGTCAGCTATGCATGTTACCATGCTGATTGCACCAGCCTTGGGTATGGGACATCATGCTCAGGCCTAGATGCGAGGTCGAACATTTCATATGCATTTAACAGTTATTACCAGAGGAGTAATCAGGCAGAGGATGCTTGCAAGTTTTCAGGGTTGTCAACAGTGACAAATAATGATCCAAGCTTTGGGAATTGCAGGTTTGATATAATGATAGAGCCATATTATGGAGGGGCAGAAGGAAGATCAGGATGTTGTTTCACAAGGCTTTTAATGTTGCTTTCTGGGCTTGTTCTTGTTTTGTTGACAATTATGTGAATTCTTGAGGAATTCTGGATTCTAATTTATTTGTATGTCTTTAGGTATCTTTTGATGTGTAGAATTGAATCATTGATGCTGAAAATGCTGAAATTGTTTAAATTATGTAGCTGCCTGAAAGCTATGTTTACCCATTGAAAGAAATGGGATGGAAATGTGGGACCCACTGTTTAAGATTGGGGGAATTATTCTCCATAAAGATCCCCTGGAAAGTTGTCAGCAATTTTATTGGTTTTTATAGAAAAATATTAATTTATACCTCTAAAATTTAGGAAGTGTATCAATTTAAACTCTAAACTAATAATTATATTCATTTAAACATTGAATGTTTATAAGTGTATTAATTTATATTCTTTATTATTGTGACATCTCGAGTTTAGGAGGAGATATAATGAATTGAAATCACATCGAAATGAAAGGAGTCCTGAAGATATGAAAGTAAGTTTAAGAAAGGTTTAAAAAATTGAAAATCGCTATCTATATCAAGAAGGTGTATCTTCTTTTGGTGGTTCAATCATAGGAACTTCAAAGTGTGTTTAGTTTGAAGCAATCCTATGATGGGTTACCTCCTAGGAATTTTCTTATGATGCATTTGAGTGGTGAAAAAGCATGCTGAAAGGAAAATTGTTAGTTTGTGGGGACAGCTTTCACTTCTACGAGCATTCAAGGCAAGTAAGGATGACCTAATCAGGTTACAAGGAATGCAAGGGAATGCCAAGGCAATTGGATTCCAAATCTTAGTCTGAATCCTGGGCCTGAGGCATTAAAATATATTAGTTAAATGTACTACTTTTGAAGCTTTGATATGGTTTTGATGACATATTAATTACATTTAATTTAGCATATCAATTGTATAGGATATACTTCATATTTTGTATAATAGTTGACCTGCATATTGTAGACATCGTATTTGGTCCGACTCGATTTTAAATCTATGTTTTAAAATATTTTTTTTTTTGGTAACTTTTACATATTAATTGCCTATATATAAATTAATAATGAGCATATTGAGGAGAAAAATTAAGATGGGAGAGTGATAGGCAGAGTACAATACAAGTTGAGATTAGAGTGAAAGTGAGAGAAAATTTAATTATCAAAATATGTTAGAGAATTTAATATTAAATGTAATAGTTTTATACTATGTTATTAGATGTTAATTTAGTTTTAGGTTATTTCATTTGTAAAAGTTCATTGAACCTTAGTTTATAGTATTTAACTTTGTTCTTCTTCTTATTGTAAAAGTGATTGAGAAACTTTAATATGAATCTCCAAATTGCACCTCTTTAGACATCTCTCTGCCTCTCCTTAAACTTCACATGATATCAGAGCTCAATCTTGGACATTCTACATCTTTCTTGAAAATGGGTCCTCAACCACCATTGGAACTTCAACCTCCGACCGTTGTCACTCTTTCACAATTATGGTAATACTCATCCTCTATACACTTTTCTTCAACCTCTCTAGAATCATTCTCCTCTTCTTCACCTCTTAAAATCTTCTTCATCGTCTTGTTCTTGCCTCTTTTAATTCTAAATCTCATTCTTCTTCTATTTTGAGATTTTTTTTTAAAAAAAAAATCAGAATTGTTATAGATGATTTTGGACCGAATGACATAATTGACATTTAAAAATGATAAAGTTAAGAAAAAGTATAATATAAGTCAGTGGAAATTGAAGACCAAAATAGGCTAAAGAAAAAAATAGCTGGCTTGGATCATACTCAGCCTCAGTCGAGCCTTGAAATGCCTAACGGGATGTACATTACGCATGTCCCAACTTAAGAAAGCATCTTAGGACCGAGATATGGCCCAAACAAGATGCTCAGCCTCGGCCTTGCCAAACATAAAATTGGGCCCACCTTTTGGCCTGGTTGGTCGTCTAATATCCTTAAACGATTCTGAAACCCTAGGGAACAACCTAGGTCAATTTTTCCTATAAATACATTCCTTATGACTCCATATAAGGTAACTTAGAAGTTCTGATTTCTTCTATACATCTCTAGTTCTTACTCTCATAAATACACCCGTTGGCTTCATATAAGGTAACTTAGAAGCTCGATTTTTTTTTGTACATCTCTAGTTCTCACTAACTTCATTAGAGCCCTTTGCAGGTCCTCTCTTATCTAAATTAAAAATTCACAGTTGTTGTCACGTGGAGGCCAGGTACCTTTACCCTTAACCAAAATTTGGCATAAACAAGAATCATGCCTAAACTTCTTTATCTCCGTCTTCTCCATCAAATACATCTTCATCTTCTTTGTTTTCTCCTCTAAATCGGTTAGTGAAAATTTTCCAACTCTTCACCAAAATATATATATATATATAATATCTCTTGTCCTTTTGCTGAGTTTCTTGTACTTTGTTGAGCTAGTTATGTAGTTTTTATTGTTTTTTTCTGGGTAGCTCTACCTCCTCCACATTCTTCAAAATTTCCAAAAATCTCATATGCATACTTCTTTATCTTATTTCAATTTGTTGAAACACCTCAACATCTATATTCTACCTAGAGATGTCCACGGGGCAGGGAGCTGGGGGGCTGGGGATGGCTTTCCCGTCCCCTGTCTCCACTACCCATTTTATTTTCCATCCCCACAAAATTCCATACAAGGATCGGGGTGGAGATTCTCCACGGAAAAATCGTGAGCATCGGGTCCCCTGCAAGGAATTTTTTCCTGTTTGGATTTTTTTACAAAAAAAAAAAAAAATAATTAACTTAAATCACTATGTCAAATTTTTTTACTTAAATAGTTAAATATCCTACTCATATGTGACAGATATCTGATTAAAGTATTTAATTTTCATAATTTCTAAAAATTAAAATTTAAATATTACAACAATATATCCTAATCTCTATCTAATAAGAAATAAATATATCAAATAAAAATTTATATATAATTAATTAACTATATAATTACATATATATATTATGTTATAAACATAGTTTGTATATATACATAAAAACTCATTGTGATTTTATATATTAAAACCTTATATAAAAATTAGATATGTATAACTAGGGCGGGGATAGGATCGAGATGAGATCGAAGAATATATTCTCCGTCCCCGTCCCCTTTTAGTTAACGAAAAAAAAAATTTCCACTCTCTAATAGGGATTCTCTACCTCATTCGATGTGGAATCCACGAGACTCCAGCCCTGCGAGTTAAATGGATATCTCTAATTCTACCTATTTCTTCTCATAAAAAAAAAAAGTTATTTTATGTGTCAACGTCAAACCCTAAGCCAAAATGGATGATGTTTTTTCTTTGCTTCCTCCGAACTCTTTAACTTTTTTCGTATATTAAAAAAATTAAAAATAAATCTCATATTCTCTCTCTTATTTTCTCTTATCCCCATAAAATCAAATCAAATTTCATATTCTCTCATATCCTCTTTCTTCTTAATTTCTCATTCCTTTTATTTTCCTATCAAACTAATCTCTCTCCTTAATTAATCATGTCTTTTTTTCTCTCCCTTCATTTATTTCCTCTCACTCTCAAATACTACTAATCTCTCTAATTTAAACCTTTTCTTTTTCTCAATTTTTTCTCACCACATTTCTTATTACTTTTTATATCCTTCCTCTTCTCATTTTTTTTTTCATAAATGAGCAAAAAGAAAATGAAATATTTTTAGTTTAGCCATGGAGAGAAAAGAGAGAAAAAGAGAGAAGAGAATGTGAGAGAAAGAGGGAGAACGAAAAGGGGAAGAGAGGAGAGAAAATAATCAAATAACAATGGATACTATTATTCCAACGATTAGACCTTTCTTGGATATAAATTATCTATTTCGGATTTTTCATTTTTGTGGTACGGAAACGAAAAGACTGGAATACATGGCAAGGGATGAGAAAATCTCTCCTCCCGCTCAATGATACATGAATGATAGAATATTTCTTTGGATCAAAAGTTACTTTACTTTCCTTCGGTCTCTTTACTTAATTTCAGTGAAGGGGAGGACGAAATTGTCCGAACCCTTGTTTTTTAGTTAGGTTTAAGTCTTGACGAGAATAATATTCTACAACAAGCAATTCATTTATTTTCAAACTGACCCATTTACTATCTATTATTTGATTGACTGATCCTGTATATTGCAATGGCTGAAGAGTCAAATGTTTTGGCAATTCCTGAGGGGGATGAATCAGATAATTTTGAATAAGTGGCTTTTAGGGGTCCTTATATTAATTATATATATATATATATATAGTTTTTTTTCTTTTTAATTCACGTATATATGGATTTTCTGATTAGATGAACCTTTTAAACTTATTTATGAAAACTCATGCATTAAATTTGCCAATTTTAAATATGGGACTCAATCTAAATACACTTATTCTTCATAACTCGAATAAAAAATGTAGTTTTTCCTTCTTTCTTTATTATCTTAATTCTTTTTCTCATCCAATCTCAAAATATCTCAATCTCTCTCTTCCTTCTCTAGATCTCGAACATTTTTCCTTCGTTCCTTTTCTCTCTCTTTTCTAAAAGAAAAAAAAAATCTATTTAAAATTTATGTAGAATCTTGTTCATCAATTATCTTCAAGCTTCGAGTCGTTCAACTGCCACTTACGCTTGTGAGGATGTTAGAGTATTTAGCATTAAGGTCACTATTTAATGGTAGTGCGAAAAGTGAACCCCATTTAATTACCTTTAGTATTATTTATTTGTGTTTTCTATCCGTACTAACACATGGAACCCAAATCCAAATTTGTAATAAAAAATCCAAATTGATTGATGAGCGGAGCGTGCTCAATCCAATTGCGTATGGAAATTACGTCGTACTATTACCGCTATAGTTATCGTAACCTTTATTGTTACTGTTTGAGTCGAAAAATTATGAATTTTGACACTTCTACTATTATCGTTACTATTACTGTTTCGTTTGACTTTTAGAGGTAAAGGTAACGATAACGGTAACGATAAATGTGACAAAATTTATAATTCTAAGTAAATGCGATCAAAAACAATTTAATTATATTTGCGATTCAGGCTCATTATACTTGATCCATCAATAAAATTTCATTACGATTATACCAATTTTAATAAACGTGGTCTAAATGTAATAGTTTTACCGTAGATGTTAATTTAGTTTTAGGTTATTTCATTTGTAAAAGTGATTGGCCCTTGTTCGTAATATTTAAGTTAGCTCTTCTTCTTATTGTAAAAGTGGCAAACGAGGCTCGACTCCTCGAATATCCAGCGAACCAGATCCAATGACCGATTTCAGACCCAACAGGGCTCACGCACAGTTCCGACAACCCACTACCCATGTGACTACTCCGACGAACAATGCTCGACTCCGGTGAAGCTCCGGTGACGCCGAAACAGCAGTCTTCTAAGGATGGAATGATGGTTTGTTGAGGAAGTGAAGGAAGGAAATTAAAAGAGAAGAGGAAGAGGTTTGTTGAGAGAGGAAGAAGAAAAGAAAGAGGAAAGAGGAAAGAGACAGTAAAATTGGTAAAGCTTAATAGTGATCCCATTTATTTAATTTATTGTTTGATTGATTTTAATTTTAATCATTTTTTTTCAAATCTTCAAAATAATGTTTCAAATTGGTTTTATTTTTTTAATTAAATTTGCAATTTGGTATTAATTGAGATTTTGCTAAAACAAACTTCAATTTTGTTGATTATGTTTTAATTTCCGTTTTCTAAATTACATTGCAATTTAAGTTTTCAAAAAGAAATTCAAAGTTAAAAGGGTGTCAAACCCTCAATTTATTTTAATGAATTTTCAAAATTTGTTTCAATTTGAAGTTTGGGTTTGAAATTTTCATAAACAAATATTAACTCGACGTTAAATTTGAATTACGTTGAAGTTTAATTTTCAAAATACCAAAAACTTATTTTAATTTGAAATCTCTAAATTTGATTTTCACCTCAATTTATCAAAGTAATTTTAATTGGAAGGGTTCACTACTCATCATAATAATTGATTCATATTATATTATTGTCAAATGTTTTAATTTTAAAATAAGAGTGAGATTTAGTGAGAAATTGTTAAAAATTAAATTTTGACATATAGGTGTTAATTTAATGTTGTATTTTAAAATTGGATTTCTAATATATAATAATTTCTGTTGATGAAATTTAAATAAAATTGACTATAAATCATAGTTCTATCTAGATTGAGGTATTTAAGTTGACTATAAGGGGACACATCTACTTGCAACTATTCAAGTAGTCACATTTCATTTAATTTCATTAAATTGTTTTAAGTTTTCTAATGGCTCCAAATCACTCATGATTATTTCAATATTTTATATGAATTAATAAAATTGGGACATTTTTAATAAAAATAAACAAAATTTTCACTCTCAAATGAATACATATTTAATAAAATAATATGAATAACAAGAATAAAATGTTTTCAAATTGGTATTGTAGGATATTGGTATATTCTCTAAACGACCCCAAACCTAACTTTGGTTAAGTAGACCATATTCTTTCTTTTAAATGGATGACCAATCACACCTCCATAATGATTGGTGGCAACTTTCCAAATCTTTCACCTCGAAAGAGAGCTTTAGGAAAAGATGTTGGTTGCTCTGCGTTGTATTGATGTTGCGACACATATCATATTTAGAAACGAAAAAGCATATCCATGATAGATGATATGCCAAATATGAAGTATATCATTGACATTTCAATTGTATATCAGTACTTATTTAAAATGTTTTTAAAGTATATTCTTAGTTACTCAATAGTGTATTCTCATTCCTTCAAAATGTAATACTAAGTATTACATTGATGTAACAATAGTTTATTGATGCCCATTCAAATATCATTTAAAATAGAACATTTATGTACCAATAATATATCATTAGTTATCAAAAATTCATTTCAAACACATCAGTAGTTTACATTAATATATCAACTCATATAATGGAATTTCAAGTATATTATTAGTATATCAATAGTTTATCAACACTCATTTAAAATTTATTTCAATTCAATAGAGTATCAACATTCATTAAGAACTCATTTCAAGTATGTCATTAGTGTGCCTTCAAAAAAGTATATCATTAGTTTATCAATAATATACCAACATTCATTCTAAATTAAGTTTCACGTGTAATACTGTAGTATTAATAGTATATATCAAAAGACTAAATATCTTAAACTCTGAAAAAAATAACCCTCCTTAAAATTTGAAGACCGGAGACTGTAGACTTAGGATACAAAACTTCGCTCAAGTTTTTGAAGACTTTGAAGCTGAAGCTTCAAGAAGACTTGGAAAAAATTCCTTCAATGTTTGAGATAAAGATAGAAACTATACTAACCAAAAACAAATCAATACAAATACGAATTTCATTCAACGAATTAAATTTCTTTGGAAATCTCGTAAAATAGTCTAATAAATCTATGAACTTTCATTTATAAGCCTCACCCATTTTAAAAAAGATAATAATAAATAAACTAAATTTTTCGTCTTCCTGAACCTGAAGTTTTCAAATTTTTAACTAATGGATGTCTCTTTTTTTGAAAAAAAAAATGTCAAATAGATGATGACTTATTATACACAAAATTAAACATTGTGTTTAATAAAACATTTAATTAAAAAATTCAAGTACGTTAAAAACTCTATTAGATACAAAATTAAAACTCCAACAACCTATTAGACACTTTTTATTTATAATTTTAGAGACCATATAGATACGAATCTAATAGTTAATTGTCTAACCTTGTAATTTAACATCAACATAAGAGTCAGATATATCATAAGTTAAGTGTCTATCCTTGTGATTTAACAACAATATATGCATATTGTTGAACTTAAAAAAAAAATTGTACTTTAACTTTATATGAAGCTTTAGGCATGGGAATAAGAGTGGGAATGGGTAAAGGATACCCATCCCTTGTTTGGTACAAATTTTGAAGTTTTAGGCATCCATGCATCCATTATACCCATGAATGATACCCATAGAAAAAGATGTGTTTTCTTTGTTCCCATTCTATCTCCTCTTTTAATGCATTTCTTTATTTTTTTTTATTTTATATATTATTAAAACTAATTAATTAAATTATTTATTTATATGAAAATTAAATTTATATTTTATTAAAACCATATTAAATTTTAAATTATAGTGTATGATTTTAACTACTCATATTTAATGAATTAATTAATTTAATATATAATATATATATATATATATAATATATATATATTAAACAATTTAATATATCCTTAATATTTATTTTAGTTTAATAAAGTAATTTATATGTACACATATATACCTATTCTTATTTTTTAATAAACTGTTAATAACATATGCTTGTAGTTAGTTGATAATCATTATGATTAATATAATGTAAATTTAATTTTTAATAATTATAATTAGTTCATTATTGATTAATTAAAATTCATAGCTGTTTTATTAATTAATACATCATAATTATATAAGTTCATTAAATTGATCCCATCAAATTATGTAATAAGCAACTTTAATGGTAAATTGCTCATTTTACAAATACTTGCAAATAATAATTTAATTAATATTATTATTTGATTGTTAAATAATTAGTTTTTCTCAACTTTGAACTAAATTTATTGTTTATCAATTAATCTATTAAAATTTTACAGAATTTTCATAGATTAATCTTACAAATTAAATACAAAAATAATTTATTTCCATAAAATGCTAATAACATTCTTATGCACAACCAAACACAGTCACCCTTGGTTTCCATTGTTCTTATTTAGGCTTATTATTCCCAAACATTATTAATTTCTGGGTATCTATAAAACTTTATACCAAATGGTCCTATATGAAGTTGTGCCCATTTACCAAGTTGAACATAATTCAACTGACTTAATGTTTGTACTATCAATCTCAAGATCAATATTACTGTTTGTTAAAAGTCAATAATTTAAGAATAATGTGGGCCTAATAGAATAAACCTTTGACATGTCAAATGCTAAAAAAATAGATGTACTAGAAAATTTCACAACATAACATAGATATGAATATTCAATTTTTGAAAGAGACAAAAAAAAAATGGATATATATTTGATGTTGAAATGATTGTTTATTAATGACATTGACCATTGTTCTCCGAAAACATTGGTCCACCAAAATAATAAATTTCTTAAGAAAAAAAACATTCCTTTTTCCATTTTTTGAACCATATAGTTAGTTTGTTCTTCCACTTCAATCATTCCATTTGTCAGAGAATGAATTATTTCTGAGTTTACTTTAAGCCTTTCCCTTTTAACCCATTTCCCATTTTTGGAGAAATGGTGAGATGGAAAGTCCAATGGCTTCCAGTGGAGGAATTCTCAGAGCCGAAGAATTCTTTGTGTGTGAGAGAGAACGAGAAACAAAGCCCTTAAACCAACAATTTCTCTCTTCAAATCACACAGAGAAACAACAGAAAGACAAACTTAAATCGTTTGTTTTTCTTGTTCTTCCTCTAAATTTTTCTTACCATTCAATCGCGAATCTCTCTCTCTATCTCTCTTTATCTATTTCGTTTTCTTATCTTTAGCAGGCTTTTTCATTGATTGTTCATAGTTGTCAATACCTTTCCCTTTATTCCCTCTTTTGATCTTTGTAGGGGAAAGGTAAAAGAAAACATTGTAGGGATTTTGAAACCTAGTTTCGAATTTGGGGATTTGGGTTTTGCTCGAAATCGCTGTGAAAAGTGGCTATAATCATGGATCTCGAGCGCCAGGTTTTTGTGGGTTTGTTGTTATTGTCATTTTGTTTACCTGGGTTCTGCAATTTGGTGTTTGAAGTTCAACATAAGTTTAAGGGTCGAGAGAGATCACTGAATGCTTTGAAGTCTCATGATGTTCGTCGCCATGGTAGGCTTCTCTCTGTCATTGATCTCGAACTTGGTGGCAACGGACACCCTGCTGAAACAGGGTTAGCCATTTCTCTTATGATATTTTCATATTCTTAATGTTTATTTCCTGTGTTTTGGTCTCTGATTTTGATGGTTTTGATCATACATTTTATTTGTGGGATGTGATGATCCTTTAGTCTTTGTTATATTATGGTTTCAAATGGTTCTAGAGATCAATTTTTTAGATGGTTTCATGTTGTCTTAGTTCGTTAAATCAGAAATCTGGACTATGTTATTATGCATAAATTATGTTTTTGATCATTGAAGCTTGGGTAGGATGACACAACATAATGCCACACCATTCTATTCAAATCATGACTTTGTTACTTAGGATTTATAACTTTCAAATCATTTCTCTTCAAACCCATTAAAGGAAATTTGTTCTGTCACCATCAACGGTTGAGACTTCTACTTATTTCCTTAAGGTCAGAAGGTCAAATTCCACTCCATATTTGTTGTACTCCAAAAGATGAAAAAGAAATATGTTCTTAGAGACCATTTAGAACCATTTCTAAAGGTTAGGGATCAAAGTTTTGGATTTCCAAACCTAGGGATTAGAAGGAAACTAAATCCAAACTTTTGGAGACTAGATGATAAAATGAAAAAGCGAATGATTCTCAAATGGGTTACGTTTACAGCTTACCTCTCATCTTTCCTGTTAATTCCTTTGTGCACTTGGGATATTAAATGGTTTCTTTTGGTGATCCATAAAGGTTATACTTCGCCAGAATTGGCCTTGGAACTCCTCCAAACGATTACCATGTGCAAGTGGATACAGGGAGTGACATTTTATGGGTGAACTGTGTCGGTTGCAGCAATTGTCCGAAGAAAAGTGATATTGGTGTATGATTCTTCAACATTGAAATTTTCTGTAAATTGGTAACATCTGGTGGATCATGATGAAAAATAACCATCGATTGTTCACTTACAGATAGAGTTGCAACTGTATGATCCGAAGGGCTCCAGCAGTTCAAGCTTGATTACTTGTGATCAACCATTTTGCTCGGCCACATACGATGCTCCGATCCCTGGTTGCAAGCCAGATCTACTCTGCCAATATAAAGTTATCTATGGGGATGGAAGTGCAACAGCTGGATATTTTGTGAAGGATCATGTTCAACTCCAACAAGCAGTAGGAAACCGTCAAACTAAAGTAACTAATGGCAGTATAATATTTGGGTAATTCCTTTTTCTTTTCCTTGGTGGGCTCCTCTACTTTTATTACCTAACATTTAACAACCTTAACTATGCACAATTTTACTTGCGAGCATACAATGTTATTATTGGAAAATGAAAAGTATCCTACATTTGTATAGATAAAAGGGTAAACTAGACCAAAATGTTTAGCATTAATGTAATGGTGTTATAAGGTTATAAATACAGTCTCTGAATCATATATGAATTAAGATACAATTAAAGAAGGAAGTTATTACTCAGATACTGAATGAATTGTGGATGAACCGAGAAATAATCTACATTTATTTTAATAAGAAACCTCATTAAGCACTTACTGCTATAGTCAATTAACATAATAACTGCTGGCCTAGAAGGTCTATTTTAATCCTTGTGATATTTGCATCTGGAAAAGGGTTGGGTAGGAAAGTGATACCGATACCTGATCAATCAATTAAACAATCTCGTCATACTCCGAAATCTTCATTTATATTGTTGCTTCTTTAATGATCGTAATAGTCTAGGCTTAATTTGGTAAACATTTAGGCTCCGTTTGGTAACAATTTCGTTTTTGGTTTTTTGTTTTTGAAAATTAAGTCTATTTTCTCCCTATTTCTTACAATGATTTGCATCTTTCTCAAGTACAATGATTGAATTCTTAGCCAAATTTCAAAAACAAAAACAAGTTTTTAAAAGCTACTTTTTTAGTTTTAAAAAATTGGTTTTTTTTTGAAACCATTGGTAAAAAGTAGATAATAAAGGGAGAAATTTGGATATGGAAGAAGTGTTTATAGGCTTAATTTTTAAAAACAAAAAACAAAAAACAAAAAACAAAAAACAAAAAACAAAAAATAAAAAACCAAATAGTTACCAAACGGGGTCTTAGTTTTTGGTCTTTGATGTTTGAAAATTAAACCTATTTCCACTCAATTTCTTACATGGTTTGCATGTTTCATAAGTATAAGGGTTGAATTATCAGTCAAAATACAAAAACAAAAACAAGTTTTTAAAAACTACTTTTTTTAGTTTTCAAAATTTAGCTTGGTTTTTTAAAATATTGGTATAAGGTAGATAATAATTAAGAAATTTTGAGGTGGAAGGGATGTTGTATAGATTTAATTTTCAATAACTAAAAACCAAAAAAGAAATGGTTACTCTACGGGGCCTGATCTATTCAAATGTCTCCTCCTTGCTTTGTTTCAAATCCTGCAACTCTTTCTCATTACAAACACTTGGACTTATTTTGAATCGAGATATATGATGTGTCTAGCTTCACTTGGACTTATCTCTGTTTTTTTTTTTTTTTGGTGGGAAGTTTCGAGATATGGCTTCCAATCTAATCCAGTGTTTAATGTACTTTTATTCTCTTTAATTGAGCACTTGTTGATCATTAAAAGTTTCACCTTATGTAGTCGGAAAAATCTTAAGATCATACAAGTTCAGTTAACTAATGCTGCTTTTACTTCTTTATCTCAAGTTGACTTGTGTGGTTTAGGTGTGGAGCTAAACAATCTGGGGAGCTTGGTACGTCATCCGAAGCACTTGATGGAATACTTGGTTTTGGACAGGCTAATTCATCTATGATTTCTCAGTTGGCTGCAACTGGGAAGGTGAAAAAGATTTTTGCACACTGCTTGGATAGTATATCAGGGGGTGGGATTTTTGCAATTGGAGAAGTAGTTGAGCCAAAAATGAAAACATCACCAGTGGTACCTAATCAGTATGTGAACTACCTCTCCAAATCTTATTTGTTCTGATCTTCACACATTTTCAAGCTGCTTACCCTCCTTATCAATCATATTTTGTCCCTTATGATGCATAAAAAATTAAGAAAAGATGTTTTGTATGAGTCATTTTCGTACATGTTTGTGAACATTTTGAAATTGTTAAAATCATTTCTATCGCGTTATCATATTCAAAGTCACCCCGAAACGTGTCTTTAAACACTCAAATACAATTTAATGTTTAACTTTAGAGTTTTACACACTTTTCATGTCATCAAAATTTGTTTTAAATGATTAAAAGCATGTTTTAGAATGATTTTGAAAATAACAAAAGTGATTTAACCATTTCAGAATCACTCCAAGCATGCCCTTATTTTGTCCCACTAACTTTGGCTATTCCCCCTTTTCCTAACACTTGTCCAATAAGAATTCCATGTCACCATTAAGTTCGTATTTACTTTTCAAAATTGAAGAATCCCCGTCTTTCGGAACTGGCTTTAACTTTTGAAGGTCCTACAAAGCGTGTCGCATGCTTCTGTACTTGACATTTTTAAAGTTTAAAGACTAAACCAAATAGGTACAACAACCAAACTTGACATTCCAAGTTTATGATTGAACAAAGTTCGTTTTTTTCCACTCTCCAAAGTTTGCTTCTTGTGTACAAGAATTTAGAAGTCTTCTACTTATTACAATGAAGTTTTTTACATTTTACCTTTTTTCCTTCTTCCATCTACAAATTTCAGGGCTCACTACAATCTTGTTCTAAATAGAGTTAAGGTAGGGGGCACCGCTCTTGATCTTCCTCTTGGAATATTTGAAACTGTTTACAGAAGAGGAGTAATCATTGACAGTGGCACAACACTAGCTTATCTTCCTGAGAGCATTTACCTGCCATTAATGGAGAAGGTACTGAGCAAAAATTTTGCTTCTTTTTGTAAGCATTTATGCAACTAAAGTCTAAATTCCTTTTTCCTAAAAAAATATATAACTTGTGTTGTAGATCTTGGGTGCCCAACCTGGTCTGAAACTACATACTATTGATGACCAGTTTACTTGTTTTCTGTATGATGGAAAGTA
This sequence comes from Benincasa hispida, assembly GCF_009727055.1. Classification (NCBI taxonomy): domain Eukaryota; kingdom Viridiplantae; phylum Streptophyta; class Magnoliopsida; order Cucurbitales; family Cucurbitaceae; genus Benincasa; species Benincasa hispida. The sequence goes on from NC_052350.1 coordinate 35,030,042, forward strand.
AGATGCTTACTCTTATCCTTATTGTTTAGTACTCTTACAACTAGACATATCATTTGATGTTTGGAATGTACATTATGTTCTAGCATTTTCGATTTTGTTGATGTTTAAATATCATTCAATGACAGTGCTGGGAAGAAACTTAATAGCAGAATAGTGACCTGATATATATAAAATATTGTGTTTGAGATGTTTTTAGTCTTTCTTGGATTGAAAACCCACCTGATCCTTCTAGTCACACAATCCAATTACTAAGAGGAAAAGAGGGTGATGATTTTCATTACATTATTTAGAGGTTTGACAACTTTTTAGAACAGGACATATGAATAGACCATATTTGATAAAAAAAGTTCGAATGTCATAATCACCATTTTATTGTTCAATTTTAACGTCATCAAACAAGTTTTTGATCGAAAACTTTTGAAAGATTAGAGACGGAATTCGACATGTATGCTCTTGGGACTAAGTGTTGTATATGGGGACTTCCATTCAATCTGTTGAAGTGAAAATGCTGTCATTCTTGATATTGTTCGACTGTTCTGAAGAAATTTTGGTCACTTTTCTATTTTGTTTTGTACTATTTCAGTGTGGACGACGGATTTCCAACAGTGACATTCGAATTTGAGGAGGCCCTAATCTTGGTTGTTTACCCTCATGAGTATCTCTTTCAGATTCGAGTAAGTAATCTACTTTTTGTTAACATTTTGACTGTTTGTTTTTATTATAGTCGTTCAAACTTTTGGACCTTAATATGCTTTTAGTTTACAAGTTTGTTTTTTCGTTCTAACTTTTTGGGATGAAAACAACTTACAAAACTATTTTTTTACTTATCAAAATGGCCAAGTTTCAAAAGAGTTTTCAACAAGTAGATTTTAAAACCGTTTAAATCTTATGAACTTTGCCTGAAAGATCGTCTTAATGTTTGACATTGACTTCTTTCTTTTTCTTTTTAAGATTATTTAACAGAAACATGATATAGATACTTGTTTGCTAAGGCCCCATTTGGTAATGACTTATTTTTACGTTTTTTTGTTTTTAAAGGCTATGCTTATAAAGACTACTTCCACCTATAAGTTTCTTCGCTTTGTTATCTACTTTCTACCAATGTTTTTTAAGCCAAACCAAAATTTAAAAACTTAAAAAAGTAGTTTTAAAAAACTTGGTTTTGTTTTTAGAATTAAATTAAAAATTCAAATATTTCTTTAAGAAATATGAAATAACATAAATTTCAAAAACAAAATCGTTAACAAATGAGGCTTAAATTATCTTAAGAGTATATTTTCATACAAACAATTATTTAAAAATCACAAGTCATACGTAGTAATAGTGGGGTTAAGTACTAAAGTTCGAGAACACGTTCAAATTTTTGTTAAATAATCAATAAAAAATCAACCACAATAACTTAAATATATTTTCATAGACTAAGAAACCATAAAATCTATTTTTTTTTACAAGAAACAAATTCTATTAATGATAAAATCTTAAAACATGAGGGTTATGAATAATGAAGGTTCTCTATGTTTTGGGGTGTGCAGGATGATGTATGGTGTGTTGGATGGCAGGATAGTGGAGCTCAATCCAAAGATGGAAAGGAAGTCACTCTCTTGGGAGGTATCTTCTTATCTTCATTATCATCAATGTCTTACCATATGTTTATACTGTTTAGGTTAAAATATCATTTCAATCCTTGTTCTTTTGATAAATCTTGAATTTAGTCCTTACAACTAGTTTATTGTTGATTTTTCGGTAACTTTCTATTATCTATTAGCATTTTGACTATAAATTATGAGAACATATTTGCAAAGAAGTTATTATTCAATTTCGATAAAAATTAAATTTGAAGAACTAAATTTAAGATTCATTAAAAGTACATGAACCAAAATAGTAAAATTTTGGAAGTACGTGAATTGGGTTGGTATCTTAGCCAACACTTTTAGATTGCAACTTAGATGAAGGAAGTAAGTTAAAATATCATTTTGGTCCTTGTACTTTGGAAATTATTCAATTTTAGCCTCCCTACTTTTATGACCAATTTCAGTTCATGTATTTTCAATAAGCTTTAAATTTAGTTTTCGTTACTAGTTTATGGTTGATTTTTCAAAAACTTTTTATTATATATTAGCATTTTCACTATATATTTTAGAAACATATTTGCATGCTATTATATTTCTTTCCATGAAAACTATTATTATTTAACCAATTTCGATAAAAGTTAACTTCCAAGGGACTTTTAAGGCTTATTAAAAGTATACAAGGACCTAAAATTGAACAAAATTTGATGTACGAGAGTCAAAATTGTATTTTAACCAAGAAAAGAAAAACTTAATCTAAACTTTTTAGTATATTGTTTGACAATTTTAAAACCAACTATATGATGACCATTATGGTGCATATTTTAGTAGAATGTTAGCTTGATTTCCTTTTTCATGGGTTTTGAATTGCAGACTTGGTTCTTCAAAACAAGTTGGTTTACTATAATCTTGAAAATCAGACCATTGGTTGGGTTGAGTACAACTGTGAGTTTCTATCTACCTTAAAACTTAATTTCCTTTTTGCTTTTTATTCAATCATTTTCTTATGGGAGTTGAAATAAATTACTTGAAAAAAACTCAAATGAATCTAACCTAAACCATTTTGAAGAAAATAATTATTTCTAGATCGAATATTAAAATAACTATTCTTCACAATTTTAAGATTAATAGACCAAATATGCTATGGTTGGATTGAGTTGCGTCATTGTTTAACTAAGGCCACTTGCAATGTTGACAAAGGAAAGAAAAACAAAATTCATCTACCTAGGATTTAATATCCTATGGGTTTTCTTGACGCCCAAATATTGTAGGATCAGACAGGTTGTCTGTGAGATTAGTCGAGGTGTGCATAAGTTAGTCCAAACACCCGTGGATATAAAAAAAATTCTTTTAAAAAAAAAATCAATAGCTTGTTTAAGATACTCAAACCATCTTTTAACTTTTCAGTTTGAAAAATTATGAAAAGTTAAAAAAATTATGAGGTAAAGAATAAGCTTACTTTTTATTCATTGGCTATATATTTGAAGGCTAAGATATGGTTTGATGGAATGGGATTAAATTGATAAGAATAGAAGGAAATGTTAGATTTTGACCATATGTGATGCATTGGTGGATTGAACAGGCTCTTCAGGCATAAAATTGAAAGATGGAAAATCAGGAGAAATTTATACAGTTGGAGCCCACAAACTGTCTTCTGCAGAATCCCTTGTAGTGGTTGGGAGACTACTTCCATGGTGCTTGTTAGCTTTCACCTTCTTTTTTATTCAATAGATTCTTTACAACAGGCACAACATTTTTTTTTTCTTTTTCAATTTTTGTTGTACCATAATGTAATCCCCCAAAATGGAAATAACTAATTCCTTTTCCCCAGAAAAGAAAAAAGAAATCCTCAGTTTTCTTTTGTTGTTTCTTTGAATTTGTTGATATTGGAAGAGAGAGATTTGTTTGTGAGTATATATATATTTGTGAATGAAGACAATGGAATGGTTGTTGTAATTTGCTTTAATGCTAATACTGAATTGATACTTATGTTCATCTCTCTTTTCACTTCATTGTTTTATTTAATTGAATTCTAAACTCCCAAAAAAAAAAAACATTTTGTTAGTTCAAATCTGGCCTTAGATGGAGATGGTTAATCCATTACTATAGAATTTGTTTTTTTTTTTCCTTTTTGAAAAATATCATTAAGTATATCAATTTATATCTTATTACGTTTTGTTTAGAAAAATCTTGTGTGAAATTTATAATTGTATCAATTAAATCCTTAAATTCAAATAAACTTAAATTGATCAATTTAAATTCTTAGTCAAAATTTCTTTTGAGAATTGTTCATGCATTGATTCTAATTGGCCATTTTGTAAAACCGACATTTGAAGAAATCTACACACATTTGAGAATCAATGCATGAATGATTTAAAAAAATAATTGTAAAGAAAAGTCTAAATTGGTTGGCTTATAAAAATTTAGGAGTATAATTAACTCAATCATAATTTTCATACAATATTAGTTGAACGACATATGGAGAAGAGTGTAAAATTGATACACTTACAAAAGTTTGAAGTCTAAATTGATAAAATCACCAATTCAAGGTTTTAATTAATACAACCCCCAAAATTGGGGTATAAATTGATGTTTGCCTTTTTTCAATATCTGTAAATATTTTGACCAATTTACATGCACCTCAACTAATCTCATAGATATATAAATGAAGCATATCTTTTGCTCATGTTAACTATCATAAGCGTAGGGATACAATTATAGATTAAATTTAGGGGTGATTTTACTTTTTAGAATACAACTAACCATTATAGTTATATCATGCATCCAAAGCTAAGGATGTTGGTCGGTTCGGTTTTGTGAATTTTCGAATCAATTAAGAAACAAACCAAATCAATCGATTTTGTAAATAAGAGATCCAAACCGATGTCTAATAAAAAACAAAACCAATTGATTGGTTTTATTTGGTTCAATTTATCATTGGTTTGATTCTTGGTTTTTAAAATTATATTTTTTTCTTCTAAATTTTAATTTGTATTTTCAATTTTGTTTCGAATGGGTCCTTTTTGCAAATTTTAAATTAAAATTGGGTCAATTTCTTTTTCTATAGATTGAAATTTGACATTTTTTTTTCTTGACACTTTTTAAATTAAAAAAAAAACATGTACACTCCATATTTATTTGTCTTTTTTCTAAACAATAAATATAAATACACCATAATAATTAAAACACTAAAATATACCTAATGTTAAAGTTGATTTTTAAGCGTATATATACCTTCGATTCGGTTTTGATTGGTTTTTCCATTTAAAATTCGATCCAAACCAATATTTTTTGGTCTTTTCCAAATACAAACTAATATATCTAATTTTATACTAAAAATCCAAACCAAAACCAATGGGTTGATTTGGATTGGTTTGATTTTTCGATTTTTCGGTATTTTTGTTGTACTCCTATCCAAAACTAGGGCAAAGAAAAATCCATGATTACACACATACATTATTGTTCGACTTTGACTAAAATATGAAATTTTCGTCGTAAAAAATATACATTAATTACACACGATGAGGTTTCGTGTAATGTAGTATAGAGAACATACCTTAGTATTGTTGCATTTACAGTGTGGCCCTCAAAAACTGTACAACAAAATAGAGGATAGCCAGCAGCAGAGCAAATTGGTATGCATCTCTTTGGAAGTTGTCCTCACCTTGAAAGAACTACATACAATTCCGACGGTAAGTGATTAACGGTATGTTTGAAAATGCTTTAAATTGGAGTAATTTAGGTTCTGTTTGTTAACTATTTTGTTTTTTATTTTTATTTTTTAAAACACTTTAAACTACTTTTTGAAAACTACTCTTTCTAGTTCTCAAAATTTGACTTATTTTTTAAATCATTGGTGAAAAATAGATAACAAATGAAGAAATTTGAAAGTGGAAATAGTGTCTATAAGCTTAATTTTTAAAAATAAAAACAAAAAACAAAATGGTTATGAAATGAGGGCCTTAGTTAAGCACTTTAGTATAAGCAAAATTTTGTTTGATTTAATATTAGGTTTTACTTACAAGTGATTTTGAAGTACCCTTTTTAAAATGTTGTCACACACTTGATTATTATCCCTAAAAATGCTACCTATTACAATTACTCTTAAGTTAAATTACAAATTTAGTCATTGAACTTTGAAATTTATATTTATTTGGTCCTTAAACTTTAAAATTACAAAATTAGTCCTTGAGCTTTCAAATTTTTAAAATAGAAAATCTACTAGACACAAAATGAATGTTTAATTAGGATTCCATTAGATATGAAATTCAAATTTATATCTAATAGAACAATTAATTTTTATAAATTTCAAATCTGTTCAAGTCCTATTAGATAAAAAATTTAAAAGTTTGATTTATTAGACCCACTTGAAAATTCAAAGACAAAATATATACGAAAACAAACTATATGTCACTCTGATCTTGACAATTTTGAGTGAGGAGTGCTTTTGATATTACAGAGGGAATTTAAATGAGAAGCAAACATGATTATAAATTAGCTGCTCTACACATGTGGTTTGAGTCAAATTTGAGAGGTTCTCGGGTAAACTATTTCGAGAATGAATTTCTATCTTAGTTTTTAAAATTATTTTTGAAACAATAGAAGGTAAACTATTCTTTTAAACTCCCTATTTGACAACTATTGTTTAATTGGGTAATCATTCGATTTTTTAAAAATAAATTTATTTCTTTTCAATTTTTTATGACGATTTTCATTTTACTTGAATAAAAGAGTTGAATTCTTAGCTAAATTTTAAAAATAGAAACAGATTTTTAAAAACTATTTTTCTTTTTTTTTTTTTTTTGTCTTCGAAACTAACCTTTTAAAATATTGATAGAGAGTATAAAACAAAGCAAGAAACTTTGAAGAGATGTTTGTAGGTTTAATTTTCAAAAAATTAAAAATAAAAATTAAAGGGTAACCAAAGAGTATCTACGTTTTTTATTTTTGGTTTTTGAAAATTAAACTTAAAAATAATTCTTTTGTTTTGCAATTGACAATTGAACAGGTAATGAATCAACTGGAAAATCAATAACAGAAACATTTTGTTCTTAATCAACTCCAGCAGCATCAAAGAAAACAAATGAAGGTACCTAAAATTAAAGAGTTACTGTGAAGTAATAAACCTTACCTTGTAAAATAAAAGTTTATTTGTTTTTTCAACCACTTTCTACCTATGATTTCAAAATCAAGCCAACTTTTGGTAACTAAAAATAATCAGTTCCATAAACTTTTTTTTGTTTGTGAAATAACTTAAACAAATTTAAATTTCAGAAAGAGAAAACTAAAAATAAATATATTATCAACACGATCTAAGAGAACACAACTTTTCCAAAAACTAGAAACAAGAAACATTATCTCGAAAAAAATAATCCCTAAAAATGAGAAAGTACACCAACAAGCTATTACCAATTTAAAGACCTTTAAAAAAACAGAAAAACAAACACAAAAAAAAAAAAAATAGAAAATCATCATCAAACAGACATGTTTTTCTCAAAAACCAAACAAAACACAGTTACATTACTAAAAGACCTAAAAAAGAGACATAAGTAACCATAAACAAGTAATGGTTACCAATGCTATATTTTCAGAAGTTAAAAAATAAGAGGAATAAAATAGCGCATTGGTGAAAATGGGAAGATTAATTTAGCTTGACAAAGATAGACAATAAGATGGATAAAGAACACTAACCTTGGTAGGATCACCGGAAGGGTCAGGGAACATTTCCAAGTTCTGTTTCTCGGTAGAGACTCGACCGGTGAGGCTGCTGACAGAATCAGCCAAGTCCTTTCCCGCCTCGGCGGAGGCGAAGAGATAGCGTGAGGCCCAAAAGAAAGCTTGCGAAATGGCAGAAGAACTCGATACGTCCCAACGCTCTTCGTGTTCGATAACTTGGCCACTGATTTGGTTGAGAGTGAACTGTGAATCAACTTTGATAATGAGATCTCCTCCTATGGCTGAAACCAAGGATTTAGGTTTCCCTTTGATTGTCCACTTGATGTTTAGTATGCTTGTTGACACCATCACCATTTCTTGCACACTCTGTCGTTACAAACCATACTGATTATGACAAAATTACATGACGGCTGGTTGAGATTTGAGTTAAATTTCTTTTTTAAGTACACCTGTGAGGATGGGGGATTGAACCTCCAATCTTTAGGAAGAAAGCGCATGTCAATTATCATTGAGCTAAACTTACTTTGACAAAACAAACGGTGTAGACTTGAAAACCCGACGGTGATTCGAACGTCTTACCTTTTAGTTGAGGTTTTAATACGTTATTGAGCTACACTCAAATTGTCAGACGAGAGAAAGTGAGGCTGCTAACATCTAGCCTGTGTTTAGTATATTTGAGTCTTCTTAATGAAAAGAGTTAAATTACTAGGAGAACCAACGGTGAAGACTTAGATTTTAGTTGCTCTTTTCACTAATAAGTCTCAAATATATTTAAAGTAGGCTAAGTATTAGTAGTCTCATTTTCTCTCTCTAACTAACTTGAGTATAGTTCAATAAGACATTAAAATCTAGATCGAAAGATAAGAAGTTCAAATCACTTATACATGCATCTCTAGTTCATCTTTCTATTTATTTCCTGGAATATCTTTCTCTAAAATATCCACATAAATATGACTATAATGATAAAGCCTGAAAAGTATATTATTTGAATTTTAAAAGTACATAGGTCGTTTTTATAATTAAATTCTAAATTTGTGATTTGATGATTGCTGCGTGTGTGAATATATTTATATATTATTAAACAGAAGAAACCTAGAAACGTAGAAAACGTTATCAAATATGTTTTTACGTTTTGTTTTTTCAAAAAGAGAGCTACAAGTAATTATTATTATTATTATTATATGATTATTATTTTTTAAAAATAAAAGGACCAGAAAATAGAAATGTTATTGAATTAATATTTTTAAACTTTAGCCATGAGTTTGAAAAAAAAAAATCTAGAATATAGGTTTTCTTTAAAGGAATTCTACAATATAGATTAATTGTCAATTACCATTTTTAAGAAAAAAAATTGGTTATAAAAAATCATAAGAAAGTAGTTATTTTATTCTTTCTAAAACTTAGAAAAGAAAAGAAAAAAAGGTTTTAATTTAAAAACGATATGATTAATTATCTAATCTAATTCTAAATTGGTTTAAATTCATTTTCGTTTTTCAATTTAAAATTTTATCTATTTTTATCAACTTCCAAATTTTTCATTTTAATACTTGAATTTTTTTTTCAAAACAAAAAATTATTTTAGTTCTTAGACTGACAAAATGTCATTTATTTCAGTCTTCCAACTTGAAAAAACTAACCAAGTTTCATTTATAAACTATTTTGCTACCTAATATTTATTTATCCAATACCCAGTATGTGGCCTTTTTTTAGAGTATTCGACATATGTGGTTTTAATATACATGTTCTAACTTCTAAGTCACATTTTAATTATTCTAAAAAAAAAGTAACATTTTAATTTGTCAAAAAAAAATGTAAAAACATAAATGATTATTGATTGTTTTCTAACAATAGAGGACTAAAATTTCTCGAAAATAAATAATTATATAAAGATAGAGGATTAAAATAATCCTTTCATTTTTAATTGTTTCTTTTTTAAAATTAAAACTATAAATCTAAGCCTAAGTTATGAAAACTAAAAGGAGTGATTTTTAAAAATTTGTTTTTCTCCTAGAATTTGATTAAGAATTCAAACCTTCATTTAAAGAAGGTAAAAGTCATAATAAAGAAGTTGGGAAGAAATCATCTTAAAAATTAAAAATAAAAATCTAGGAATCAAAATAAACATTTTCAAAGTAGGAACAAAACGAACCAATTTGAAACTCTTGAACCAAATTAGTATTTAAACCTAAAAAAACTAAAATCTAAAAAACTCAAGACTGATTTTAAAATTACAATTTGATAACTATTTATTTTTTAGTTTTTTAAAATTATGCTTATTTTTTTTAACTTGATTTTCAATCGGTTACCAAAGGAATCCAAATAACTAGCCTAAATTATCTAAATAACTAAAAATAAAATTCCAACCTTATACGTTTTAATAACTTTTTCACTCAAATTCGTCCTACTGTAAGGGCATTTTCTTTGCACAGTAAAAAAAAAAAAAAAAAAATGAAAATTTAATAGAAAAAAATTGCTACACGACGATTTGTGCTTTTTTTTTTTAATTAAATTTTTTAATATTGTAATACTCAGAAAAAGGCATTACCGTAGTTGGATTCTCAAGCGCACTGGTTGCCCAGAGTTGTCTTTTATACTTTTCTCGACCCGTGAATTTCCTAATCGGATCCTGCATTTCACAATTTCAACTAAATTTCAATCACTTTCCCTCTAAATTTCATCTTCAAAACAGTTCAGAACAATCACAACAAAGCAATTGATCGATGAAATCCATAAAAATTAGGGCAAAAAAAATTCGATACCTTATACTTGACAAAGACCGCAAAATTTCCAAGAGATCGATCGCCTTGGCGAAGTTGAAGAATGTCTCTAGCAAGTTGCCTAGCGGTAGATTCAACCAAGGGACTACTGATGCACTCAAATTCGTTGCAAAGCTCACCGAAATCCATGCCGTCTACGATTTTATCAGCTTCCGATCTTTCGACGGCGGATTCCGCCGTCAATTGATCGGTGCTGTTCGAATCGTTCGCGGCGGCTGCAAAATAGAAACCCTGAACCTATCAGAGACATTGAGAAATATCGTGATTAAAAAGAGAAAAGTTGTGTGGAGAAAAAATGCAGGCCTCTGAGAGAAAGAGCATGGCGGGAGTGAGGAGGAACGGCGAGAGGCGTGGCGGCGCCAAGGCGGCTCTTGCGGCGGAAGAATGCGGTGGCGGCCGCTGGAGATGGAGCGGCGAAAGCAGGAGAGGAAACGCAGGTACTCATCTCTCCGTCCCATTGTGATTACAGGCTCTAGCCATTAGTTACTTGTGGTTGGATTTCAGCCTCTAATTCCTCTTGATTTTTCCTTTTTTTTTTCCCTTGCTTTCTTTTAAATTTTTTCTTTTATTTTTCCTTTTTTCCAAAAAAAAAAAAAAAAACATGTGGAAACATGAATTTAAATATTTAACATTTTGATCGATGATATACCTCTTAATTAGTTACAATACTGAGTTTGACAAAACAACGATGAATTCTATCTTAGACCTTAGAAATGGTAATATGAATTTTATCCTAGACTTTATTATTAATTTAAATCTCATTTTGCATTTTAAAAGTTTGAGGTTTTTACATTGTAATTTCATAATATATATCTTGGTTTCATAATATATTTCATAATATATGCGCCAAGGCGGCTCATATAAGTAAGTCAAGAAAAATCTTTATGCAATCTTGGTTGCATTCGACCAAATATTTTTGTTTGTTTGTTTTTTTAATTTATTTTATTTTTCTATATACAAATAAGAAATATGGGATTAGATATAATCTAAGCTGTACCTAATCACTGTTAATAAATTAATAATTTAGACCGACTTTCAAAAGTATGTTATTTGTTTATCAAATTAAGTTGATATTTGACTAACACTAGTATTATTGGAGTAACAAAATGTAAAAATATGAAATTAAATTAACATTTTATAATTTTAAAGTTCAAATACGCAATAGAAAAGTTAGTAGACTAAACAGGAAAGTTCTCGATAATAGAAGATGAAATTTAAACATTTTTATTTAATTAAATAATTGGAAATAATATTTATTCTTTCATTATTCAAAAATCTTCGTAATATGGTGGTGAGGAGGGACCATGTGTGACCAATTTCATTGGTTAATGTAGGAGACACGTGTGAATATGTCATTGGTTAATGCACATAACGAATAAGATGGACTTAGGAGCTGATTTTTAAATCAAAGAATGGTGTGAATCTGTGATACTTTTGTCAAGTCTGTATTTGTGGTCGTGGGAGGGGGACAAGTTTATTATAATTTATTCTATAACAAATATTTAAATTTTATTTTAGTAATTAAATTATATATTTATTCATTATTTCTTTTTGACATATTTTAAGTTTCATTTTAGTGTAAACCTAAGCATGGTTGAAGCAAATATCATTAATTATGCGGTTAAAAGTTTGAAACCCTATCCCGCATATTGTAAGACTCTCGAAGGGAAGGTTTTCTGAGTTATGCTATCTTTTATTCTTTAGTTGAGAGAATATCATGCGAACTTCAGATAGTGGAATCTGACTTGGTGTATATCATTTGTATTCTCAAAAAGTCATTTGCTAACATGTCAAAAATTGATAAAGTGATGGACGCTTTTGTTGTGCTCGCTCATCGTCTGGATGTTTTTTTTTTTTTTTTTGTTAATTGTAAGCTTTCATATAATTTTATAACGCATGTTGCTATTTAGTTGTTTTGATCTCCCAGTTCTTTCCTCTAATATTGAAGGTTAGGAGGCTCGTTGGAATTATGTTTATCACAATGAGATGTTTATGCACTTAACGATGATTTTGATTAATTGTAGTTAGTTTGTGGTTTGATATTCTTTTTTAGAAAAATAGTGCACGAACAATGTTTAAAATTTAAGAATAAAAGTTGAGTAAGCATTAAAGTTTGAGAATTAAAACATTAACATTTAAACCTTTTGAAAAGTACCAATAATATAAATTTTTTAAGGAAAAAATGTCTTTTTGATGTCTAGTTTCTATTTAGTCTATAGGTTTCAAAATGTTACATATTTAGTTCTTAAATTTTGAGTTGGTTTCAATTCAGTCCCTAAGTTTCAAAATGTTACAATTTTACCCTTAACATTTGAGTTTTGCTTCAATTTGATCTCTATGTTTCAAGATTTACACTTAAATTCGACTTTTCACTAAATACTCACTTTTCGTCTTTAGTACTAATTCATGTTAATAAATTAAAGATCATTAAAAGAACTATAATTAATTAAATTTCACTATTTTTATCACATTTTAAATTAAATTCAAAATTTCACTTCATTTATTTTTAATTAATTAATAGAAATTGACGTCAATGACTGAAAGTGAGTAGTTAACTAAAAATTGAGGTTAAAAATGTAAAATCTTCAAACTTAGAGACCAAATTAAAACAAAACTAAAATCTCAATAGTAAAATTATAACCTTTTGAGACTTAGGGACTAAATTGAAACACAACTCAAAACTTAAAAACCAAATGTGTAACTTTTGAAATCTAGGGACCAAATAGAAATTATATCCAAGATCGAGGGATTGAAAATGTATTTTACCCATTCTTTTAATAATATTATTGTTGGAAGATGAAAAATAGCATGTTTCAGATCAAGAGCAATTTAACACAAGACAGAGATATAGTATCTCTTCTTTTATATGTGTGAAGCAAGACAAGTTAAACAACAATAACAAGAAGAATAACAATGTAATAAAAGGGTAAGGACAAGAAAATGTAAATGTAGGAGATATACTAGTTTGCCTCAAAATTGAGACTAGGTATTAGTCTTCTGTAGTTGCAAGTTATACTATAATATGAAGATTACAAAGGGCTCTCATATAACATTACAAATCACTCCTCAAAAAGCCATAACTACCTTGATTTCTAGCCATCACAACGTGATAGTTGTTCATTAGAATTACACAAAGAATAACCATCAAACCCACCTAGGAATAGTTGGTGATTGAGATTATGCGACTTCTTTACTCTCAAAATTGCCCCACAATCAACGCACGGGTGCAGAGCAGGGCACGCGATACTAGCGCATGGGATACCTGAACGCCTACGAGACGTGCGCGCAACTCATTCGAAAGCAGTTCAAAAATATTGTCATGCATAGAACCATGGCGATGAATAAGGAAAATCGACGGACATATATTTTCAACTCACCAAAAAAACTACAAAAATAAGGATTTTATTTTTTAAAAAAACTGCGACAACTTTGCAGCACTACAAATATTAAGCATTTAAAGGGACGTTTGGGACAAGAGTTATCATCAAAATATAATAACCACCAATACTATTTCAAAACTCCCATTTGCTATAATATTTCCTATTTACTATTTACTACAATTTTTACAATTTTGCATTCATCATTTTTTATTATTTGCTATGGTATTTACTATTTCCTTCTCAAACTAAAATAATTTATACCTCAAACACATACTATTATAACTCAAACTAAAATAATCTACACCCCAAACGCAAACTATCATAACCCCATTATAATAATCTAGGACTATAATAACTAATTCATTGCCTCAAATACCGCCTAACAATATTGAATAAGTGCTCACAATGTCAGAGAGATATTTGTGGTAGCAGTGAGATCATGTTACGTTTAGCTTTTCACACACTACAAATATGTAGTGTGTTCTTTTTTTGATTAACTGATCTTGCAACAATATTGTTGCTCTACAAACCCAATAATTAACTGTTATATTTGAATAATGAATCAATTAAGAGGCAACTAAAATTAAGTAGCTCATTTTTAACATGTAACCTCAAATCAATGTTGTCAACCACTTGTGTTATTCTACGAGACTAAGAAAAAAGTTAAGAACAAGCTTGCATAACCAGGTTTTCTAATCTATTTGGATTCACTTAGGTTGTACCAATTTTCATGCATCCTATTTAATTACGTGATAAAAAAAGTTTTAAAATATTCTTGTTAAAAAATAAAAGTTTATCAGATGATAAACATCGAATGGATAATGAGTGGGTTGCACATGGGTGCGCTAGGATGCACCTGAGTATTTTTCTTTCTAAACTTCTAATATTGTTGTGTGATGTTGTCAACTTCGGATTATCACTAGAAGAGAAGAATCCTCATCTTCGTGCAACTCATCCAATTGTCTAAACATATAATTTATCACGTGCTTTTTTGTTTTTATTTATAAAAAAGTATTTTTGAATTTTTTAGGTTAAAAAATACTTTTGGTTCCTAAACGTTTATGAAAATAACAATTTAGTTCCTGAACTTTGATACGTAATGATTTAGTATATGAACTTTCAATTTAATAATAATTTAATATGTGAACTTTAGTATGTAATAATTTTAGTCTTTGTTCTTTTAAAGTTGCAACTATTTAGTCCTTGATGTGAAAAAAATTATCAAAATTAAATGTTACTTTTTATTATTTTATGATATAAACTTTATATTTTATAAAACTATTGAGTTTCTAATTAGTTTATCAGTTTATTTATGTAAGAAATCTCATCAAATCTTAACATCAATTTCTATCATAAAGACTAAATTGTTGTAAATTTTAAAGTGCAATGACTAAATTGTTTCTTAGCAAAGTTTAGAGGCTAAATTGTTACAAAATTAAGAGTACAAAAACTAAATCTTTTCAAACAAAAGTTAATAAACTAAACCGTTACTTCTATAAAACTTTATGGACTAAATGTGATTTTTAATTTTTTTTATTGTGTGATTCGAGTGTGTTGCCGTTGCACAACCGTCTAAGATGCACCAAGTATTAGAGCATGTTCGAAATGATTTTTTAAGTGCTTAAAAAATATTTTAGAATTATATATATATACACACACACTTTTAAAGGGTGTTTGGGGCACTGAGTGGGTTATAATAGTTTGTGTTTGGTGTGCAGATTATTTTAGTTTGTGTTTGGAGTGCAAATTATTATAGTCTATGATATAGTAGTCTGTGTTTGGTGTGCAGGTTATTATAGTCTCTGGTATAATAGTCTGCGTTTGTTGTACAGATTATTATAGGCTGGGTTATAATAATCTGTGTTTGGGGTGCATTATAATAGCCGGTTATAACAGTATGTAAACTAAATGCATGTTATCTTAGTATATATCACAATTAATTCTACTTTTCCGTATATCAAAGGAAAAAAATTTAAAGGAAATATTATATTTTCACGAACCTAAATAAATTTTTTTGTTCCACCAATTTGTATAAAATGTGTTGAACGTTGCATTGTCCATTCCACCAATTTTAACCTTGTTTGACGTATCAAACTTTGTGAGCATGTAACAAATACAATTTCATTCTCTTCAAAGGATATTAATCATTTCCCAACACATTAATGTATGTAGAGATAGAGAAATTTCACAAACAGCAAAAAAAGAAAACCAAATCACATTCATGTTCATGAAATAGTACAAAGTCAAACATAAAAAATATTATAGAGTACAAGTCATAATTTAGATATGTCAAAATTAAATATGAAAAAGCAGATGATGAAAATAGTTGGTCATGCGTTGTCTATAAGAAAAAGCTCGCAATACTCCAATTTCATATCTGCTGGAACAGACAAAAAACTCTTTGTATTATGCACATTGCAGAATATGATATTCATAAGCTTCACCTTCTGTTAGGTTTGCAGTTCTGGAATATCGTTAAGTTCATTCACCTGTCTCTTATACACATCTAGATGTGTATAAGAGACAGGAAAATAGTTGGTCATGCGTTGTCTATAAGAAAAAGCTCGCAATACTCCAATTTCATATCTGCTGGAACAGACAAAAAACTCTTTGTATTATGCACATTGCAGAATATGATATTCATAAGCTTCACCTTCTGTTAGGTTTGCAGTTCTGGAATATCGTTAAGTTCATTCACAACCTTGGCACGTAGCTCAACCTCTGTTGCACGCTGCTCTTTCAGCCATTCAGAAATGGACTTTAGTTGGTCATTTGCAAAGTCCATTGTATTCTTAAAAACCTCAACCAACTCAGACGATATCCATAATGCTTTCTTTTACTACCCCTTGATGAATTGCCTCCTTTGAAACCAAGTGCAGTCGGGATTCCATCAAGCTCATCCAGTGACAGGTCATGTGTTGGGTTGTATATCCTAAAACTTGTAGTTTTGTAAACAGTAAACATATATGAAGTTTATTCAGACAAGTGTTGTTGATTGTTTAATAACTCTAAATTCAATAAACTACGAGTCCTTGGCTATTGTCATGAATACTTGGACTTTATGTGGAGACATAAACTTGATCAAGTTCGAGTAAAATAGCCTAAACCGTCTATAGTACTTGGATTAGATTGGGTACTTATTTCTGGAGATACTATTGAATACGACCCGTTTTATGATTGTTACAAATGTTGTAAAGTATCATAAACGATGTGATCAGTTCGCTCATGTAGAGATATGTGAGCGTAGGTGTTCTACACGATGAGATTGTGTAAGACAGACCACGAAATAATCACTGTTACATATTAACCTATTTACAGTTAACACTGATTAATTTTACTTCTTAATGACCTAGATAACTTGATCGGAATCCTGAGCTATCTATAAACTCCTATTTATTAGCGATTGTCGTTTGATCTGCATAGGTGAGGATAAGCCCAGTGTCGCTGCTCAATATGCCTCCCATTTCATGGATAAGACCGAGTAGATGGCTGGGGACATAGAATTTGCAAGATGGAATTCACTCCTACCTATTTTAGGGATAGTAGAAAGGTTATTCCCTTGAGGGTTAATCCCAGGTCTTGAACAAGGAGCTCTATCCTCTCATTGGCCTGAGAGTGAATGGATTTAGTGATTATGATCCTAAATCAATTGTTCATTAGAGGGATAGTGGTACTTAAGGAGAAAAGATGTAACTCAGAGGTATTTCGATATTTGACCTAGCCGAGGTTACGAACAACCTATGAATGATCAACTTATTAATGACGATTATATCAAATGGACACATAATATATCTACAGTGAGGAGAGTGCAACTATAGGCTATAATGGATAGTCCTGTTAGTTAACGAATGTTGATTAACTAGGTTAAAGAGTTTGACCGGTTAGTCTGAGATCGTTGGAGCCCATGATCTGTAGGTCCATCGAGTCTCCTTGCTAGCTCAATACGGACAAAATTGAAAAACTATGTGAAGTGAGAATTTGAAATGTTCAAATTCGGTCTTAAGGGAATATTGTATTTTATATGAGATATATTTTAGAATTATTTATTTATTTATTTATTAGGGTATACTTGATCATTAGCATGAAAGTTTTTTTTTTTTTAACTTGATTAATGTGATTAATCAAAGCTAGGTGTCTAACACAATTTAATAATTTATTTATTTTTTTATTTAATTGAAATTATTTTAATTAAATATTTTTCTAAAATTTGAAAATTGTTTTTCATTTTTTTTATTAAAAAATTAGTTAATGGAAAAATCCAATTGTTGGATTTTCCCACTAACTAAGTGGACATTGAAGTTACATTTCCCAAGCTTGACACCTAGAGATTACATGCTAATGGAGTTTGAGGTGGAAGACATGCAAATGGGATTTTGCATGTATTTTCTCTACAAAAGACTTTGTTTTTTAATTTTGCAAGACTAATACTTCCACAACTTTTGACCTAAATTCTTCCACCACAAATTTTCTTTAGACTCCTTCTTTCTATAGTGAAATTCTCTTATTTTCACTAACATAACGGTCCTACAACTGTGTTCTTCAACTGGAGAATAGCGAAATTTACCGTTGGTGGTGTTGATCGAGCTCGGGAGAGGAAGTTTGCTGTGGAGTCTTCAAAGGTTGTATTCTTTAACCCTTTGCATGCTTATTCTTATTTTTAATGAAATTAGAATTTGTCGCTTTCATCACTTCCATTGTGCACGAGTTTTTTTATGTTCCATCATCATGTTCTTGTGAATCGCCAGTAGGAGCACCTTCATGCTTACGCCCTAGCACATTTGAGGCCATGTCACCAGGTGTCTCTGCCCCTTCTCTAGTTGCCCGGTCCTTGGGCTAAGTCATCAAAATATGGGAATGACTTGTTCATAAGCCCTTTTGCTGTATGATGGCTCTACATGGAGAGTATGACTGGTCAATATAACGGGGGATGATGAATGAAAAAAATGTTTATGAAATTTTACCTTCACCCAACCATCGAACGTCTCTTTCTCCACAGTTATGCATTAGAATTCTTCATTCCAACCAAACCCGCCGCATATCGGTTCTAGCATTTCTGCTATAGCTTGGTACGTTCTTTTAAGGCTCCTTACCCTACAATCTATGGTGGGGTCCCTTGTACTGTACAGCCAAATATCCTATCAGCCAAATATCCTATCAGCCATCATACGCTGTAACTGTGTCAGGTACCTAGGGCGAAAGGTCCTATTGTTTGATCTCCATCCACCAGATTCAACCAAAGTCACCAAACATTCCACCTGCTTTGACTCTTCCTCCCTCGTCCAAGTGTGCTTTGGAGCTTTAGAAGAACTTGCCATCCTGCTACATGTACCTAGTACAATTTAAGTAGTAAAGAAAGAAATTGTAAGGTAATGTGTTATTTACAATGTATAAGGTAGTAAATCTAATTATATTAAGAAATTTAAAAATTGATTTACAAAATCGCATACATGAAATTAAAAAAATACATTGTAAAAGCCACAAACTAAGCATGAAGCTACTGATTGTTATGTAACTCCCAATCAGAAGACATATTATGTGCCAATTCATCTCTCCATTGTGTCAATTTGTTTGAACTCTCAATATAATTGATCTCGTCCCCACCAATGGTAGTAGAATGTGAGTCCACCTCGTCTAGATCCTCGGGCATTTCGATAGTATTCATCTCTCGATTAATAAGATTATGAAGAAGACAACACGCTGTGATCGTCTGAGTTTGGACTTGCACGGGGTAGTATAATTTTTCGCAGAGTATTGCCCATCTCCCTTTCAACAGCCCAAATGCCCTTTCGATGACATTCCTCGCAAAAGAGTGTTTCACATTAAAAACATCTCTTACAGTTGTTGGTGCATTTTTAAGAATACGAGAATTAGTTGCAGAACCTTCCCACCCAGGTAAGACAAACACGAAATCGCCATTCGTGTCACAAACACCAAGAACATTTGTGGCGATTTCACCCTTCCTCGTCTTGTACCTTGGTCGATCAGTGGCACTCAAATTGGCCTTTATGTACGTACCATTTAAGGCACCTAGACAATCTTGTACGAACACAACGTATGAAATATTCATATACATAAGTTATCTAAACTAGACATGGACAGCGCACCAACATTTTTTTAGTTTCACTATACCTCAAACCATCTCTATCTCGGATCTGTACAGGAGGTTGTGATTGGCAAAGGTTTTTTCAATAGTATTTCATGTAGTTGTAAAACGATGTTGGGAACGGAGTTGAAATGCCTAGAATCTGTTTCACCTGACCTAATAAACTGTCTACGAACTACTCTATTCTTAACATCATGGGCTAAGATATGTAGGAACATGGCGAGCATCTCCTCAACATCTACAACTTGTGTTCCCACTAATCCGCCAGTTGTCCTTAGTAAAGTACATAAAATGGCAAAAACATCTTCTATCCATTCACATGCTTTCACGACAACTTAAATTAGACTCATGGATTAGCCGAAACATGCTAATTGCCTAATATGATGTCTAATATGATGTGGAGGGTATTCTATCCTCCTATGGTCATTGAGTAACAACTCTAGTATTAGCAATAATTGACGTTGGATAGTTGTGAACATTGTTAGTATGGTTACTGGTGGGTTTTATGTCTTAAAACTCGTGGTTTGTAAAAAATAGAACTTATTCTGAAAATTCAATAAGTTGTTATTGAATATATTGTTTTTTGGAAATCCAATAAACCAAAGTCCCTTGACTATTATACGAGTACTTGAACTTTATGTGGAGACATACAAGTGGATCAGGTTCGAGTAAATAGTCAAAATGATCTATAGTATATGAATAAGATTGGGTGTCTTAGTCTGGTAACACTATTCGATGCGGCCTACTTTGTAGTTGTTACAAAGAGTTGTAAAGTACTACAAACGAAGTGATCCTAATTCATTCATGTTAGGACGTGAGGAGTGGAGGTATCCTATGCAAATGAGTTTTGTGCAAGATCAGACCACGAAACCAAGTCACTCTTACTTTATAACACTGTTTACTGTTTAAGATTGACTATTTCAAAGCGATGACCGAGATAACTTTACCTTAATCCTGAGCTAACTATGAACTCTTGTTTGTTAGGGATTATCCTTTGATCTGTAAACGGTGAGAGTAGACCAACTGTCTCTACTCAATAAGCTTACAATTTTGGGGATAAGACCGGATGAATAGCTGGGAACATAGGGTGCAAGACGGAATTCACTCTTACCCGATTAGGGATAGTCGAGAGGTTGTTCCCTTTAAGTGCTGATTCTGGGTCTTGAATAAGAGGCCTCACCCTCTCATTGGCCCAAGAGGGATTCGATTTGTTGATTGGATCACAAAT
>NC_052350.1:35051198-35053053 GCF_009727055.1 Benincasa hispida
ATATTTGATATTAAATTAATTAGAATTATTTAAATTGTTTAAATAATTAT
The DNA here is from genome assembly GCF_009727055.1 of Benincasa hispida. Taxonomy (NCBI): domain Eukaryota; kingdom Viridiplantae; phylum Streptophyta; class Magnoliopsida; order Cucurbitales; family Cucurbitaceae; genus Benincasa; species Benincasa hispida. Next base: position 35,051,249 of record NC_052350.1, read on the forward strand.
TTATTAATTTTATTAAGAAAGTTAATTTATGAAATTAATTTTGTAAAATTAATAATATTTTCAATTTTATTAAATAAAATTGATTTATGAAATCAGTTTTGATAAAATTGAAAAAGAAGAAAGAGAACACAAAAATGGAAAAATTGGATTTTTCATGTCTTCATGTAGTAGCTCACTAACAACCCACATCTTCAACCTTCATTAACTCCAAGCATGAGCTGCATCTCATGCAGTAAATCTCTTCGCATGAATGTCTACAATATATTGAAGAGAATGGAGTGTTTTGAAGGGAAGGCAACCAATCAATTTTTCTAAAAAATTAGTGAGAGAAGAAGCTATTCTTGGTTGCTGCTGTGAGTATTCTCCAAATTCCCTTAATTCAAGCTTATTTTGAGTCCCACTACTCAATTTAGAGCACCAAGAGGATAGTAGGGAAGATCTTGGGGTGGTCTACAACAATATTCAGAGGAGATTTGCAGCTGAATTCAAGCTTAGAGAAAGTTCTTCAAATGTATGTCATGAAACTCATTTATTTCTGCTAAAGCATGTTTTCTTTTCTGCCAAAATTAATGAATTAGAGTGTTTATGGATCTTGGTTTCTTCTGCTACGTATTGGTATATTCCAACACTTACTACTTCTTGGGGGTCCATTATACCGTAGATTACGAAAATTGGCTCTTGAAACATTTTTTCATGAGTGGTTTTTCAAATTTACGCAAAATATAATTTTAAATGCATACAAAATTGTATGATATAGCTTAGCAATAGTAGTAATAGTAGCTTGCAATACTTTTTAATATTTAACGTTAAGATTGAAATTTTTATCTAAATTTAGAGTGTAATTGCATAAAATTGAGAGGGTGTTTGGAACTAAAATATAAAGAGTTTGGAACTAAATTTAAAAAGTACATTAGTAAAAGTATATTCTCTACATACAATTTTGGAATTATTACTACTATTACTAAGCTATATCATAATTTTAGTTCCAAACTAATGTACTTTTAATCTAGACAAGAATATACATATCATGGAATTTTAAATGCATGCAAAATTGTATGATATAGCTTAGTAATAGTTGTACTAGTAGCTTGTAATACTATTTAATGTTTAACGTTAACATTGAAACTTTTATCTAAATTTTGAGTGCAATTGGATGAAATTGAGGGGGCTTTTGGAACTAAAATCTAAAGTACATTAGTTTGAAACTAAAATTAAAACGTATATTAGTAAAAGTATATTCTCTACATACAATTTTGGAACTATTGTCTATTACTACTCTTCTCTCTTTTCTACTTCTTTAACAAATAAGTTTAAATCGTTATCTACGGACTTTTAAGTTTGTTCACATTAATCCTTAAAGATAGTTAATTTAGATATAATTAGTAGCGGTTACTTTACTAATAATTTATCAATAAAAATTTTTGTTTGCATTTTTATCAAATATGTTCAACTTATTAATTTATTTTAATGAATAACAATAACCATATTCTATTTCATGCAATGTTGTCGAATAATTCCATTTTTTAATATGAACACGGAAACTAAAATTCTCATTGATAAAACAGTCTTGATTTTAGTAGGTTTCATTTTAGGCTCATGATTAAATCTTGAGTTTTCAATGAAAAATAAATCAAGAAAAAGAAACATGTGATGAAGCCTAACAAGTATTTAGGAAGAAAATCAACAAACAATTGAAAGAAAAGATTAATATATAACTGAAAGAAAATCAACTGCAAAAGCATAATTAATATATAACTAAATTATTTTAAGTTTATAAATATATAGGATAAAAAGTTTAAATGAAA
>NC_052350.1:35054606-35090390 GCF_009727055.1 Benincasa hispida
CACATCTCCACATGAATGGTCAGGATCTACCATCTGTAGTAGTTTACAACACTTGCAAACCTCTACAAAGCGGGCCGTATCCGTAGTGTCACCAGGATCATGTATCCCACCTTAATCCTTATACTACAGGCTGATTTAGGTTATCACTTAAGGCATGATCCACTTGTATATCACATATACATATTTAAGTTCACATAAGATAACCAAGGAGCTTTGTTTATTGGATATGAGTAAATGCCAGAATTAAATAACACTTATTTTATTCATTGAACCATGTGTATCTTTACAAAACAACGAGACTCCGGGAGAATTAGGACACCAATCCCAACAGTAAGGAAAATAGGTCTCGTTTATAGAGAAGAGAAATCAAGTACACCTTGGAAATAAGTAGGTCTCATTCATGGGTAGGTCATGAGTAGGAAAATAGGTAGTAAGTACACCTTGGAAACACCACCTAGTGAAATAAAGTGAATAGTATACCATTGAGATTGGGAATCAAACACATCAATTCACTACTGTCAATCACATCAACAAGGTACTTGCAAACCACTACTTGCAATCAAACTAGAGTAAACCAAATAAGTTAGGAACCAAACAAGAGTTATGACATAGTTGCAATGAGATTGGAAAAAAAAAAAAGAAGGAAGCCAACAAACAATCAACTATCCTAATATTATGCTTAGACAGTAAGAACCAGTCTTAGAACAACGAAATTCTTTCTTAAGTTTGTTCAGAATTTTGGATAATATGATGTATCATGGTAAATCAGATACATTGATCATTAGAGTCAATGAAAAAAGAGTCATTGAAATAGTAGCAAAATAATCAAAGACCGATAATCAAAGACCAATAATAGAAGCGGTGTAAAAGAAGTCATTGAAATAGTAGTAAAATAATCAAAGACCGATTATCAAAGACCAATAATCAATGACCAAGAACAGTAGCAATGCAAAAAGAGTTATTGAAATAGGGCAAAATAATCAAAAACCAATAACCATATACCAAAAACAGTAGCAATGCAAAAAGAGTCATCAAAATAGGGGCAAAATAATCAAAGAACAATAATTAAAGACCAATAATCAAATACCAAGAACAGTAGCAATGCAAAAAGAGTCATCGAAATAAGGGCAAAATAATCAAAGACCAATAATCATATATCAAGAACAAAACACTGAAATCAAGCATAGAGACCATAATCAGGCAAAAATAGTCATTGAACAGAACAGATATATTGATCTCAGAGACTGATAATCAAAGACCAAGAATATAATATTGAAATCAAGCATAGAGAAAAATAAGCTTACATTTTGTTAAAAAAAAAAAAAAGAAGGAAAAAAAATATACAGTGGCTCATCATTGGCTGGTGAAGAGAAAGAAGACTCCATTGGATCTGGTAACCCTACCAAGATCTGAACACCATCCTCTATTCCCTACCATGCTCCAAACGAGGATCTCCATCCTCTACCAAGCAAGATCTTAGCTCCAACATGGTTGTACGATTCAGACTCAGATAGACAAGAGAGACAACACAAAAGATTGGTGAACCGAAAGAAGCGACAAGGGGAAACCCTCGTTTGGAGAAAAGAGAGCAAAGAGAACTAAAAGAAGTGGCGTTCAGAACGAAAAGATGAAAGAGGACGGATTACGGATCTAGAGAAAAATACACATCTAGACTACCAAACGTACCGTAGTCTAGATCTACAAATGATTTCTTCAAATCCGACCAAAGAGAACCACAATGGCAGTCGATTGGCAGGAATGGAGAAGAGGAAGCTCCAAAACCCACTAGGAACGACGCCAATTGGGAACAATGGTGAAACCCTAAGGAGAAGAGATGGAAGGAAACAGAGCAAAATAATCGAGCGCTAATAGTGTTGGGTTGTATGTCCTAAAACTCGTAGTTTTGTAAACAGTAAACATATATGAAATTTATTCAGACAGGTCTTGTTGATTGTTTAATAACTCTAAATCCAATAAACCACGAATGCTTGCCTATTGTCTTTAGAATTGGTGTCCTAATTCTCTCGATGGTCTCGTAGTTTGTAAACATTTTGTACACATTATTATTAATAAAATAAATGTTATTTTATATGCATTTACTCAAATCTAATAAACTAAGATCCGTGGTTATTTCATGTAACTTAAGCATGTATGTGAGACATATATGTGGATCATGTCTTAAGTAATAACTTAAATGGTCTATAGTATATGGATAAAGAAGGGATACCTTATCCTGGTGGCAATACGGATACGACCCGCTTAGTCGATGTTACAAGTGTTGTAAAGTGCTACAAATGGTTTGATCCTAACCATTCATGTGGAGACATATGAGCGGGGATATCTTATACAAAGAGTTTGTATAAGACCGAACCACGAGATGATTAGTCTCTTTATATAACGCCATTAATAATTGAGACTTACATTTCACTAAAATGACCATAGGTGATATGACCTTAATCCAGAGTGAGTTGGGAACTCCTGCCTGAGGGCGGTCCTTTGATTTGTATAGGTGAGATGGCCAGATTGCCAACTCAACAAGCCTACCATTTTGGAGATTTGTCTGATTGGGGAGCTGGGAGCTCAGCTACACAAGACGAAATTCTCCTTCCCTGAAGTAGGAGTAAGTAGATAAGTTGTTCTCTTAAGGGTTGATTTCAGGTATAGTGCCCACACCTTCTCTTTGGAAGAGAAGACTTAGTCATAGTAGGACTATGACTTATTGTTCATTAGATGAATCAGTTTGTATTTAAGGAGTTAGATGTAACTATAGGGGCAAATTGGTAAATTGGTCCAGCTGTACTTACGAGCAATTTATGAAGGGTCATCGCACTATTGATTGGTCATATGAACACAGAAATATATCTGTAGTGCGAAGAGTGCAGCCGTCAGTCTTCAGTGGAGTGACCAACAGTTAACGGATGGTGGATCTCACGATTAAAGAGTTTAATCAGTTATTCTTGTATCGTTGGAGCTTCACACTACAGGTCCATAAGGCCCCTTGGTAGCTCAATGGAATCAAGTTGAGAATCAGTTTTTGGGTTAGTTTAAGTGTTCAAATTAACAAGAGGGAGTTTTAATTTTTATATGATATATTAAATTGGTTCAATTACAATTGATATAATTGATTTGATGTATTAGGTACATTAATTAGAGGAATTGATATAAATTATGATTTACATTAAATAAAGGAAAAAGAACTATGATTTAAATATTACATATGATGTGATATTAAACTATAGGTTATAAATATAATATGATAAGTTAGTTATTATATTTATTTATAATAAAAATAATTATGAGATAATTGTTTAGTTGGTTTTTTCTTTTCTCCATTAACCGTGAAAGTGGGAGGTTATTTTCAGTTTTACTAACTGAAGAATAAAATGAAAAAAGTTTTCATTTTATGAACGATCGCTTCATTATTGATTTACTAATCGATCGCTCACGAGAAACTATATGATAGCCCTCATGAGAGACTAAACGATCGAGCGAGAGATTACTAGACGATTGCTCACGAGAGCAAGAGATTGCTAGACGATTTGCTAGACGATTGCTCACGAGAGCGAGAGATACTAAATGATCATGTACCCACTGTCTATATGATAGACAAAACCTTTCTCCCACTTACTTGGTCTTGTAGTTCGATCGTATACTTCCTCCTTCCCTCTACAAAATTCACACAGAGCCCACACCTCCTGGATTCTCACTTTGAGAATACCAAGAGTACCGAGTGGTAGTGTCAAGGGTTGCTGTTCGAGGATCAAACTGTTCGTGATTGTGACAACAGCGAGAGGTTGCTAGACGATTGTTCACGAAAGCGAGATATTGTCGGTCGATTGCTTACGAGAGCGAGAGATTTTCAGAAGAAGAGTTCTTCAAAGGCATGTCTCTCAATTCCTTTTGTTTTAGTAAGAAAGCATGCTGTAATTTTCTATACAATGCATAACTATTCTTGTATGTTTGTGAATGCGTTTATTCTTTCACAATGGGCTTGGAAAGATCTTGTTTTCACTCACTGGTTCTCTTGAATAAGAGATCCTTCAATTGGTAATAGAGCCAAGTTGTTCCGATATTCCAAATCCATTGGTGTATTGAATTGCATTTACATTCTTGGTGGCTTTTAAACATATCTACATTATGTTTAAGTGTTAAATGTATTTGTGGATGTGGATTAATGGAGTTTCTGGTATGATTGCCTCTAGTTATTTCTTTCTTTTACATTTCAAAGTTAATTGTAAAGGCCTCTGTGTTTTTGGACATATTAACTTGCTATCAAGTCTGTAATTCAAAGAGTTTGAGTTTGTATGAGTCGCTTGTGATGAAGCTTCAAGGCATGGAGATGCAGTTTATTCGAGCAAGAAGAAGACCAAAAGATGGTTAGATTGTGTAACCCAGGCTAAAGGAACGAGTAAAGTGTTTACTCAATCGGTTTATGTTGTCTACTCGATCGTGTAAACGATGGGGGTAAACGATCATTGAGTATGGGATACTCGTTGCATGGTATGCACGCGCACTAAACGATCGTGTACGCCAACATGCTTCATTGCATATCCACTGGCTACACGACCACTCGATAAGTGTTACTCAGTGCTTTCTCTTCGATCTTCTAGATGATCATGCTTCATCGCATAGCTGTCGTCTATTTGATCGTTTAGCCTGGCGATTGTACGATCGAACGGCCTTCATGGTTCATTGTATAGTCAAAGGTACTCGATTGTTGCTACACGATCGTGGTTACTTGACCAACTTTACTAGACGATCACAAGGAAAAGCTACAAGATCAGGGATCGAGGCTTTGCCCGGGTGGTTCAAGACCTGGTTCGCCTATATGAACCAGTTTACTCGATGGTTTGTGTTATAGATAGTTTTCCTTTCCCTTTTTTTTAGGCTAATCATCCTAGTCCATTAATTTTGGTGAATGTACATGAGATGTATGTTTAAATTATATGTCATATAGTTTTAAATCCCACCATAGGTTATTGGTGACAAAAATTAGTGAACGTAATATGCGATGCATGTCTTAAGCTATGCATTAATTCTCATGCATAGGTGGTCATGCGTTGGAGTGAAACTATGCGTTTATGAATGTATGCGATGACCATGCGTTCCCATCACAAGTTTTCTTGTGCTCACGCCAAGTATAACACGAACGCAAGTTTCTCGGGTGATTCGAGGTCGAACTCATGTATGAATAAAAGAATGTTGTAGGGGTTTTAAGCTACAAACTACTCCTACTCCTAACTAACAGACAAAGCATTGGAAATATGAATGAGAGGTAGAGACACGACAACATTTGACACGTAGTAAATGCATGGAAAAATAGATAAAATGTGAAGATATCTTCATGAAAACTCTAGGCTTGACCGCAAGGGCAACCTTAGCCAATGCAAGCTTATGCGATCATGCTACACACACTTGTGCCTAACTTTAGGACGTATGCGATGTATATACAAAGTGTCGAGAGGCCTCATTCCTAAGTCTCTATTCCTACTCATGTGCTCCCTCACATAAACAAGATGACTTCATACCACCGTATCCTATTTCTTTGACACATGCAATATCCTTTCCGTAGGCTGCATACGCTGTGTAATAGCAAACGGAGCTTATTCCTAAGTTCCCCATTCTTGCTTATGCGTTCCAATCCGCTCTCTCGAGTCTTAGATTTGGTTTTTAGACTACTCTCTCAAGTATGCCTAAATGATGAATGATGCGCTCATAAGACAAGGTAACCGCATAAACTTGACTGACGTAAGATTATTCCTATCTCTAGTGAATACTTGCTTACATTGCTTAATGCGACCAACCATTTACCTTCCTGAGCAGTTAGTTGTTGCTGACTCTACTCATAGACAAGCGTTGCGTCTGCCTATAGACAGACATTGCTACAGCTTCACACTAAGCAAATAAGGTTTTCTCACAATACTCACACAACGCACACCTCCTAGTGATTTGCTACATGCTTCATATTCCTATGCCGCATGATTAAGTGTGCGATACTCTAGCAATCTCACTAAGTGATGCAATGAAAGTAAAGATGCTAAGTAAATGAAGATGGAGATGGAATCGAAGGAAACGTAGAAATGCATTGATCACAAAATGTATTAATTTCTGAAGCCAAAATGTAATACAATACAATATAAGAAAAGAAGAGAAAATGAAAGGACCAGCTGGAAGCAATGTCTTGCTTCCAGCAGATGTGTGTCAAGGCTGTCGGTGGTGCCATGGAAGGGCGGTGGAGCTGACTCTCTCGAGATCTAACTCCGACGAAGGCTCCAGTCATCACTCGGAATGGATGAAGGAGATGAAGAACTCTCAAGCTTTCTTCTAACGCGTTCGTCTAGATCACAAGGATCCGCCCGAAGGCTGAAACTTGGATGATTTGAAATTCTGCTCATCAACTTCTATTTATAGAGCTTAATCGCCGACAACATTAATGGACCTGCTCTGATTCTGACATTTGCGGCATGTTAGTCCTTTTCTGAATATCTGCTGCTAACGGCGTGGTAGGTGAAATGTCAACATCATCTTTTGATTTTTTCGAGATATGCGTTGATGCTTCCATTCCACCAACCTTGTGGTGATCCCACTATTATGGTTCATCGTGTAGCCGCAATCTTGCAATGACCGCATTCGCTTGATTATCGCAACTTCTACACGATGACCACAATCGCTTGACGATCGCAACTCCTATGCGATGGACGCATGCGGTTGATTACCGTAACACCCATGCGTTGAACGTATGCATTCACGTTTGCAATGGAGAATTTCTCCGCATGCGGTCATCTATGCAATAGCTCGGCTTCCACGTCTGCATCTGTTTTTTTGCGTTAACTATAAAGATAGACAATTTAATGCATAATAACGCATAATAGTAAGTTAGCCGAGATTCTTAATGCTAAACAACGAAAACTCATTTTTTATGAATTCCTAACATAATTGCCGCATATTCTACTTAACAGCCCTCATAATTCTAAATAAAAGGCCTATGTCATCAGTTATGCATTTTTCGTGCATCATCTCTATATTGTAAGAGTTATGATATAATTGCTTGCATGATTAAATTACTTTAAGAGCATGTTCATGCATCATATAATATAAGAGTTATATTTATGCATGCATTAAGCATATTCATGCAACATCTTTATATTATAAGTGTTATAGTATAAGGGTGCATGGAAGCATGCATGCTTAGTTCATTACTTTTTATATAAGAGTTATATATAGTAATGAATGGACATTACATGAAGCATAACACATCGGTTAAATTTATAAGAGTTATAAATACCTAGTCTAGCTTAGCAATGTGAATGATTTTGTTTCCTTTTATAAGTGTTACAATGGAAATTAGAACTAAAATCAATAAGAAAGAGTTGCATGCGAACTTAGGTGAACTCATGTTTTAAAAGGGTTTTAAAATTTTATTGAGATAGACCTAAGTTCATGGTTCTAATAAGATTAGATACCTAAGTTTAATCTTTTGAATTGGTTTAATAGGATTAAATTGATTTTGATAAAAAGATTAAATTTGTATTAAATCTATCTATAAGGGACCTTTTGTCTAAGGCGGATTCTAGTTAGGTTGGGGTATTTAAGCTGATGGAAATAGAACACCCCTACCTGGGAACCTACCTGGAAAGGTGAATTAGATAGATTTACTACAAGCATGCAATAGTTGATCAAAAACTTTGTTAAAGTGTTTAATGAATGCTGATCCAAAGTTGTTCAACTTTCCAAAGTAAAAGTTACTTTTGGGAAAAACCTAAAAAGTCATTTAGTTAAAATCATTAGTCATGCTTTTTCTAAGTAAACTAAACCCTAGGTTATAAAATACTCAGTGGGAGGAAGAGATATATATGATATGTCAATGATTCCACTCACGTTTCTCCCTGAATGTTCACACCGTGAGATTCATGCTTGGCCTCGTGGTGCCCTTGGAGCATCCCCCTTTGGATGGATTTTGCATAGTTGGTCAATATCAAGGCGCTGTCTCTTATACACATCTAGATGTGTATAAGAGACAGCCTTGGAGCATCCCCCTTCGGATGGTGTTTGTAAGCCAATATCAAGGGTGATGGAGAGAGTATTTATAGTAAGTGGGTGAAGGATAAGAGTATTGATGCATGGAAAATGGAGCGTAAATATGCGTGCATCTTATGATATGTGTTGGTCTCCATGCATCGATGATCATGTATTGGACTAAGAAATATGCAACCTAGGTTTAAGAATATATGTGATGACCATGCGTTCCTTCCATAAGTTTTCTTGCTCTCTTGCCAAGTATAACAAGATCACAAGTTTCTCGGGGTGATTCAAGGTCGAACTCAGGGACTTGTAACTAAATGTTGCAAAGCAATGCGTTTGAGGCGATAAATAAAAGAATAAGGGAGTTAAAAGACTATGTGCTATTCCTACTCCTAACTAAACAGATTGTGCAATGGAAGTATGACTATGAGAATTGGTAGAGATGCGACAACTGTTAACGCGAAATAAGATGCATGGAAAAATAGATAAAATGGTGGAGATAAATTCATCGCATCATTAAGCTTGATCGCAAGGGTAGCCCCAACTAGCACAAGTTATGCGATCATGTTATACACAAATATACGCATGCGATGAATATGCCAAAACCGTCGATAGAACTTATTTCTAAGTTTCTATTCTTGCTTACGCGCACATAAGACAAGATGACTGCATACCACCATTCCTATATCTAGAGCGCATGCAATGTGTAAATAGTATATAGAACTTATGTCTAATTTTCTACTCTTGCTTATGCGATCTAATCTGACTCTCTCAAGGCTAGACTCTATCTTTAAACTACTCTCTCGAGTACGTCCAAAGGGTGAATGACGCACATATAAGATAAAATGATCACATAAAGCATGATTGTGTTGAACATAAGATTATTCCTATCTCTAGGAACACTGCTTACTTTGCTTAGTGAGTTCCACTACTTACCCTTTCGGGCAGTTAGTTGTCGCTAATCAGCTCATAGACAAGCATTGCGACCGCTCATAGACAAGCGTTGCTGATGCATTATTTTATGCGATGAAATAATGAAAGGAATTGTGGTGATGGAATATGTGTTGTGCAACAAGTTTTCTCAGTAGGACCCAAGTATAAATCCTATTGACTTTCCTGGTAAACCCAGGGTCGAACTTAGGGACTAAGAAAAACAATATGCGACAATAATTTTTAGATTACTTTGCGGTAACCAATAAATCAAAGAGTTGTTGGGTTGTTGTTTACAGTATAAAATGTATGCAGTGGAGTTAAGAAAAGAGTTAATATTACGAAATATGCGATGAATATGTGGGGGATGGGTTGAGAAGGGGTTCAGCTAACACTTTCTAGGATTGCATTCATGTTATGTGATAACGGGTAGAAATGCACGTTATCATAGTGCTAAGTTCTTAAACAATGTTGGATTGCGTTGATGAAATATGTTAAAATGCGTCTATTAAGCATAAATTCTATAATATTGCGGTCGCATGTGTCCAACGCATTAGAGCAGTTGATCTTTACATTTTTTTGCAGAATATGCGTTAATGCAATGCAGAGATTGCGATCATAGGAATACATTGGTCGAGCGCAACTTTACCGCAAGACTTTGCGTTGATCGTGCTCGCAAACATTCGTCCAAGAAGAATCACCGCAACTTGGTCAGCGCAACATGGTGGGTGCATCCGGGTGATAGGATAATTAAGAGCGATGGGATAGAAAGCTGATGACAGTCGGATCCAAATTAAGTTGACAGCCGATAACGGTCACAAAGTACATTCAGCTTTATCGGTAACAATCATCCGGCGCGTCAATCAGGAATTAAAGCTATCCCATATGTACAATTGGGAGAGAGAAGTCACCTTTTACCTTTGATGCCCTATAAATACCAAGTGCAATCTTCAGAAAAGGGGTTGATCAGTTAACAAATTCATCAGTGCTCTTTCATAGTTTCTTTTCCATTTTATGGCGGAGCAAGATAAGAGTGGTGACACTGGAGATTGCCTAAGGAAGCTCGAGAGAGAACCTTGAGGCATAAGAGCAGAGAGTGGGCCGACTCTGGCGAGAGCAAGAATATCTTTAGAGCACGAGTAGAAACAGTGTAAACATCTGGCAGTAAGAAATTGCTACCAGGCTCTTTACTATTCTTGCATTGTTATTTTGTACTTCATCTCATATCTATTCAATGGAAATTCTATTTCTACATCTGCTCACTCTCTTAATACGCATGAGTAGCTAAACTAGTTAAATGGGTTAAGAAGAACTAAGCTAACATGACCTAGGAAGTTCATCGCTTGCGATTGTCTTATTGTATGCTGTGCAAAATACCCTTTAGAGTTACTCGAGAGAGAATCTAAAGAAAGAACCTAATGTCTCAAGAGAGCTAGGTTAGAATCTGAACTCGAAAGAGCAAGATTAGACCTGCATAAACAAAAGATAGGGACTTAGAGATAAGCTTTGTTTGTCAACTTGCATCGCATGCATCCTAGGAATGGGAGTGATATTATGTGGTCGCATATTTGTGTGAACGTCATGTTGTCATCGCATAAATAGAGATAGAGGTTTATGTGTAAATCCTATAGACTTATCGCATGCGTTCTAGCCTTCGAAGCCGTAGCATTCATGCCGAGAGGTGGTTTACTATTGTATGCATGTTGCATGATCGCAAAGCATGAACACATTCTAGGGAGTGTTAGCCAAAACGTTTCTCAACCCGTTCACTGCATATTCATCATATTTCCCATTTACCAACTCTTTTCAAACTCTGCCGCATTCGTTATTTATTTTCATCAACGCAAACAATAAACCCAACGATTTATTTATTTAACTGGTTACCGCAAGTTTTCATAAAAATCACCAACGCAACTATTTTCACAAGTCCCTGTGTTCGACCTTGGACTTACCAGGAAACTCAGAGGAATTTACACTTGAATTCCCTCGGGAAACTTGAGTGCACAACGCAATCCATCAACGCATATCATCCATAATTCCATTCAATAAAATAACGCATCAAGTTTTTGGCATCGTTGCCGAGGATTTCGACAAAATAGTTGTTAACGGTAATTTTTGTAATTTCTTTGTAGAACTCTCAATCTCTGGCGAACTACGACCCGGAGATTGAGAGAACAATTCAAAGAAGACTACGAGACTGCCAACAACAACCACAATCCGATAAATAAAAGATGACAGAGCAGCCTAAAGGTGGAGCACCAAATGATAATAATGTCATGGCGAATCCGATTCTGTTAGCAAACAATCGCAATAGTCCTATTAGGGACTATGCATCGCCAAACCTCTATGATTTCTCTCCAGGAATCATGAGGCCTGCCCTCGACGGAAGCAGATTCGAGATGAAACCGTTGATGCTACAGAGGATCCAGACTGCAGGTCAATTTGTAAGAAGGCGTGGCGAGGATCCACATGCCCACCTCCGATGTTTTATTGAAATCTGCAATACTTTTGTGTTCCCGAACATCTCTACTGAAGAAGTTCGACTAATGTTGTTCCCATTTTCTTTCTGTGATCAGGCTAGGAAATGGGTTTATTCGCTCGAACCAAGAGAGATTACTTTTTTTGAGTAGGTAGTGGAGAAATTCATGAAAAAGTATTTTCCACCTACCGAGAACGCAAGATGAAGAAAGCTTATTACTAATTTTGAACAAGAGATGGATGAATCGCTCAGCGATGCTTGGGCGAGGTTTAGAAGGTTGGTCCGAGATTGTCCGCATAATGGGCTAACAGACTGCCTTCAAATGGAAATTTTCTATGACGATTTGAATCTTGCTTTTCAGACCGCTGCCAATGCGGCAGCCGCTTGTGGTCTGTTTGAAAAAACTTACAAGGAGGTGAAGAATATTCTGGACCACATCTCCAAGAACCATGAAGGCTAACGGGAGAGTGACCAGAGATTAAGACTCAAAGATTCTGACACAAATAATGGTGCCTTTGTTTCGTTGCAAGACCAAATGACTACAATGATGAATTTGATTCAAAGAATGGCGATCAGCAACCCAACACCGCAAGGTGGGCAAATTAACGTAATAAGTCAAAACATCGCAAGGTGTACGACTTGCGATGATGGGCATGTGATGGAAGATTGCCCGTAAAATCCATAGTCTGTATATTTTGTAAAGAATAATCCCTTTTTAAACACTTATAACCCCAGGTGGAGAAACCACCCCAATTTTGCTTGGAAGAATCAACAACAAAATTTTCAATCTGTGGCGCAAAAAGAAGGGTCACCAGGATTCTTCCAACGCAACAATGGTCAATAGAGCAACCAAGCAAGTAGCTTACAATGACCAGCACAATCTTCTTCTCTAGAGAGCCTATTGAAGCAATATATAGAGAAAAATGAGACAGTGCTTCAAAGTCAGGCTACGTCCATCCGCAACCTTGAATTACAAATGGGCCAGATTGCGAATAAGCTGAAGAGTCGACCGCAAAGGGCGTTGTCAAGTTCTACCGAGCTTCCACGCAACCTAGGGGGATCAGGTAAGGAGCAATGTCAGGTTGTGACATTGCATAGTGGAAAGACTGTGGAGGGAGAAAGGAAGGATCAGAGTAGAACAACTTCCATTGCATCTAAGTCTGAGATTATGGTAATGCAAGAAGAAGAAAGAGAGAATGAAGTAGTGGAACCTGAGGTTGCATCGACCTCAAAGTCAAATGAAACAGGAACCGTGAAAGTCCAGTTACCACCTTTCCCTCAGAGGTTAAGAAAAAAGAAAAAGAAGAGGGAAAGTACCAACGCTTCTTATCTATGTTAAAGTAATTACATGTTAACATTCCTTTTAGTGAAGCGATTGAGGAAATGTCTGCCTATGTCAAGTATTTGAAGGACATGGTAAATAAGAAAAGAAGCACTGGAAAATTTGCCACGGTGGCATTAACGCAAGGTTCCAAATCCATAATCCCACTGAAGATGAGCGATCATGGAAGCTTCACGATTCCTTGCTCCATAAGAGGATTCTATATTGGGCAAGCCCTGTGTAACTTGGGGGCCAGCATAAATTTGATGTCGCTGTCAATCTTTAGACAATTAAATGTGGGGCAACTTGTGCCCACATCAGTGACTCTTCAATTGACTGACAGATCTCTGGTTCATCCAGAAGGTAAGGTGAAGGACATGCTGATCACAATTGATAAATTTATTTTGCCAGCAAACTTCATCATCCTAGACTATGAGGCCGATAAGGATGTACCCATCATTTTGGGGCAACCTTTTCTATCAATGGGTCGAGTTCAAATTGATATGCACAAGGGAGAAATCACTTTGAGCATAAATGGACAAAAGCTCAAGTTTAATATAATTCGTGCCATGAAATTCTCGGATGAGGAAGATCTACAAGATTCTGATGATGACCTGAATTTGATTGAAAAAGAAAAGTCTGATGAATAGTGTGAAGAAGAGGATGCCAACGCATCTGTAGCTGCCTATAATGCGATTGTAGCAAAAACAAACAAAGAAGAAGGAATGATCGCAACGTAAGAAAAAGAACCAAAAGAAGAAAGAAAAACAACATAACCTTCCCTCTGGAACCACCAACACTTAAACTAAAACCTTACCAACACATTTGAAGTACGCATTTCTGGGGCAGAATGAGAAGCTACCAGTGATAATTTCCTCTACGCCCAACGCAGATCAAAAGAATGCATTAATGAGCATTCTCAAGAAACATGAGCGAGCAGTTGGCTTGACGCTCGCTGACATCAGATGAATTAGCCTCGCGTATTGCATGCACCACATTCGTCTAGAGGACGACCACAAAGCAAGTATTGAAAATTAACACAGACTTAACCCTGCGATGAAGAAGGTCGTCAAAAAGGAGATTATCAAGTGGCTGGATGCAGGCATTATCTATCCCATTGCAGATAGCACGTGGGTCAGCCCCGTGCAATGTGTGCCGAAGAAGGGTGGAATGACGGTAGTCCCTAATGAGAACAACGAATTAGTACCACAAAGAACCATCACTGGATGGTGCATATGAATGGACTACCACAAATTAAATGCGGCCACAAAGAAAGATCATTTCCCTCTGCCATTCATTGATCAAATGCTAGACAGACTAGCAGAGAATGATTTTTACTGCTAAGTTCTTAAACAATGTCGGATTGTGTTGATGAAATATGTTAAATTGCATCCATTAAGCATAAATTCTATAATATTGCGATCACATGCGTCCAACACATTAGAGTAGTTGATCTTTACATTTGTTTGTAGAATATGCCTTAACGCAATGCAGAGATTGTGATTATAGGAATACATTGGTCGAGCGCAACTTCACCACAAGACTTTGCGTTGATCGTGCTTCCAAACATTCGTCTAAGAAGAATCACCGCAACTTGGTCAGTGCAACATGGTGGGCGCATCTAGGTGATAGGATAATTAAGAGCAATGGACAGAAAGTTGATGACAGTCGGATCCAAATTAAGTTGACAGCCGATAACGGTCATAAAGTATATTCAGCTTTATCGGTAACAATCATCCGGCGCATCAATCAGGAATTAAAGTTGTCCCATCTGTACAACTGGGAGAGAGAAGTTTCCTTTCACCTTTGATGCCCTATAAATATCAAGTGCAATCTTCAGAAAAGAGGTTGATCAGTTAACAAATTCATCAGTGCTCTGTTCATAGTTTCTTTTCCATTTTACGGAGGAGCAAGATAAGAGTGGTGACGTCGGAGATTGCCCAGGGCAGCTCGAGAGAGAACCTTGGGGCGTAAGAGGAGAAAGTGGGCCAACTCTCGTGAGAGCGAGAATATATTTAGAGCACGAGTAGAAACAATATAAACGCCTGGCAGCAAGAAATTGCTACCAGGCTCTTTACTATACTTGCATTGTTATTTTGTACTTCATCTCATATCTATTCAATGGAAGTTCTATTTCTACAACTGCTCACTCTCTTAATACGCATGAGTAGCTAAACTAGTTGAATGGGTTGAGAAGAACTAAGCTAACATGACCTAAGAAGTTCATCGCTTGCAACTTGTTGTATGCTGTGCAAAATACCCTTTAGAGTTACTCGAGAGAGAATCTAAAGAAAGAACCTAATGTCTCGAGAGAGCTAGGTTAGAATCTGAACTCGAAAGAGCAAGATTAGGACTGCATAAACAAGAGATAGGGACTTGGAGATAATCTCTGTTTGTCAACTTGCTTCGCATGCATCCTAGGAATGGGAGTGATATTATGTGGTCGCATATTTGTGTGAACGTCATGTTGTCATCGCATAAATAAAGATAGAGGTTTATGTGTAAACCCTGTAGACTTATCGCATATTTATCACATGCGTTCTAGCTTTAGAAGCCATAGCATTCACACCAAGATGTGTTTTACTATTGTATGCATGTTGCATGATCAGAAAGCATGAACGCATTCTAGGGAGTGTTAGCCGAAACTTTTCTCAACCCATTCACCACATATTCATCGTATTTCCCATTTACCAACTCTTTTCAAACTTTGCCGCATTCGTTATTTATTTCATCAACGCAAACAACAAACCCAACGATTTATTTATTTAACTGGTTACTGCACGTTTTCATAGAAATCACCAACGCAACTATTTTCATAAGTCCCTATGTTCGACCCTGGACTTACCAGGAAACTCAGAGGAATTTAAACTTGAATTCTGCTGGGGAAACTTGAGTGCACAACGCAATCCATCAACGCATATCATCCATAATTCTATTCAATAAAATAATGCATCATTATGCAATCATGCTACACACATACAATAGCAAATCATCTCTCAATGCAAATGCTACGGTTTCTAGTTTTAGAACGCATGCGATATATGTGATGATGTCTATAGGACTTACACATAAGCCTCTATTCTTGTCTATGCGATGACGATTGACACACACACATACAAGGCGACCGTATAATACCATAACCTATCTCTAGGGTGCAGGCGATACATGTTGACAAACAGAGCTTATCTCTAAGTCTCTATCTCTTGCTTATGTAGATCTAATCTTGCTTTCTCGAGTTTAGATTCTAACCTAGCTCTCTCAAGTCTTAGGTTCTTTCTTTAGACTCTCTCTCGAGTAGCTTTAAAAGGGTGATGGGCGCAACATAAGACAAGATGATCGCATGCAATGAAAATCCTAGGTCATGTTAGCTAAGTTCTTCTCAACCCATTCGATAGATTTAGCTACTCATGCGTGCTTTTACGAGAGTGAACAGATGTAGATAAGCAAGTTCCATTTTATAGATATATAATCGAAATACAAAATGACAATGCAGAATAAGAATAAAGAGTATGGTAGCAATTTCTTGCTTTCCAAGGCTTTTACACTATTCTTCTCTACTCTGCTCAAAAGATAATCTTGTTCTTGCAAGAGTCGGCCCTCTCTCTTTTTTTCCACGCTTCCTAGGTTCTCTCTCGAGCTGACCAAGCGATCTTCCGACATCCTTTCCCTTCTCTCGCTCTACCTTCTAAGTATAAGAAAACTATGAACAAGGCTACTTTTATCTAAAGGGAAAATAATCTAACTAAACGAACTCCTTCACTGAAAGTGGCCTCTGGTATTTATAGAGCTTCGGGGTGAAAGGCTTCTTCTCTCTTATGATTGTACTTATGGGATGACATTAATTCTCTCTGATGCATCGAATATTTTTCACCGAAAGGTTGAGTGTACTTGCTACAGTAGTTCGTTAACGACTTGTCAACTTAATTCGGAATCGACCGCCATCAGCTTTCTGTCCCATCGTGATTTATTATGCTTTTCACCCAGATGCACCTACCATGATGTGTCGGCTCTAAGCGGAAACCTTCTTGAGCAGATAATCATGAGTGCAAATATCGCATAGCCTTGCGTTAACACAATCTCTTAATGCGCTCGGCTGTTGATTTCTTTGGATCGCATTTTCTGGCGTGCGTCAACACATATTCTGCACAAAAATACATAATTTAATTTTTTTAATGCGATGAACTCATGCGATCACCATAATGTGAACTCAATTCTTTTGGATGCAATATTGTATATTTTTATCATCGCAACCCTGCATTGTTTTATAACTTTGCGCTGTAATAACGTGCATTTCTACCTGTTATCAATTGTTACAGCCTCACACTAAGCATAGAGAATTAATTCACTATACTCGTGCAATGCACACCTCTCGGTGGTTTGCTACATGCTTCATATGTCTATGCCGCATGATTGAGTATGCGATAACTCTTGCAGTCTTGCTTAGTTCATTGCAATGAAAGTAAGGGATGATAAAGAAGAAGTTAATGAAGATGGAATCGAAGGAAATAAAGAGATGCATTGATTCCAAAATGTATTGTCAACATCATCTTTTTGATACTCCCAAGGTATGCGTTCATGCTTGTTTTCCGAAGTACCATCGCATTCCACCAACCTTGCGATCACCCTTCTGTCATGGTTATTACTTTGTAGCCGCAACATCCATGCGATGAACACATGCGATCAAGAGCCGCAATATCCATACGATGCATGTATGCGATCACCCTTGCGATGATTTTGGATTCATCGCATGCGATCGATTCCTACGATAGCTACAAAAATAGACATTTGGATGCAGAATAACACATAATATTGAGTTAGCCGAGATTTTCAATGTCTGTCTCTTATACACATCTAGATGTGTATAAGAGACAGACGAACTACTCTTCATGAAGATCAGCGCATGTGATCAACTTTGCGATGGTCTAAGATCAACGCATGCGATCGATTCCTACGATAGCTACAAAAATAGACATTTTGACGTAGAATAACGCATAATATTGGGTTAGCAGAGATTTCCCACGCTGATCGACGCAAGCTCACTTTTCACATGAATTCTTAGTATAATCACCGCATATTCTACTTTTTAGCCCTCATAATTCTAAATAAAAGGCTACAATAACTTGTATTTCTACCATCTATCAAGTATTTATAGTAAGTGGGTGAAGAATGTGTGTCAACATGTCCTGCGGTCTCCTTAATTGGTTTGTACCATGAGAGCTTCTTGCACGGCCTCGTGGTGCCCTAGGAGTGTCCCCCTTTGGATGGTTTGTGCAATTGGTCAATATCAAGGTGAACTCCAGAAATGGATAGGGTCGCTTTAGTTTTTGCTCCAATCGGATTTTTCCCTTCGGATTGGCTGCTTAGGGCGGAACTCTATAATCTAAAATGAAGGGTCACACTTAGGGGAAATTGTTAAACATGTTAATGATTTCTTGACCAAATCAATGATGGCTAGTCGTTATAGGAACAAGAGTCTTTTTGGTGTTAATGACTGGTTGAGAGTGTCTTAATTCAGATGAGGGATAAACTGACTACTCTTCGGTGGCTTTTGTCCTAAACCACTAAAGTGTCGTTGCAAAACTAGATATCACACAAGGTTCATTTAAATTTTGCTAAACCAAATTGGATTTTATTTTTCAAGAGTATTTGCTAAAATCTAATGTAGATTAATGTGTTTGTTTTTTCAGCAAATGTTATTGTTTGATTTTCCGTTAGTTACCTCTTTTAATTTGACCGATTACATACATTGGAAAGAGTTTGTTAAAATGTATTTCATGGTTAACGACCTCGAGTTTGTCATGGTTGAGGAGTGTTCTCAAGTCTCGACCCTTGATGCACCGCGAAATGCTCATAATGTATATGAGGTATAGATGAAGGCTAATTCGATGGCTCGCCTTCACATTTTGGCTAGCATACCTGATGCATTAGCCAAAAGAACTGAGAACATGGTCATTGCATGTCAGATCATGAACTCGTTGCAAGAATTGTTTGAATGTCAGTTCTCACTTTTTAAGAAAAAAGGGATGGATGACAAAGAAACCAGTAGTATTAGTTCCCAGGATATTCTCCAGCCTTTCTTGAATGTCAAGGGAATAAAAGAGAAAGCAATTGTTGCTGACTCAGATGAAGTTCATCGACAAGAATTGTTCTCTGAAATGGAACTTGGAGTTTATTTAGGATCTGATACTGATCCCACTACTCTTCAGAAGAGGAAGAAGTCTATAGGCAGTAAATGTAATTTATTTGTCTTGAAGACGTGTTTGGTAGAGAATGATTATTCTGCCTAGATACATGATTCAGGTAATACTAACCATGTAGGTTCTTCCTACCAAGGATTTAATTCCTAAAAATAGTTGGAAGATGGAGAGTTGACTCTTAGAGTCAGTACTGGTGAGGTTGTTTCAGCTGTTGCTATAGGCAAGTTGAAGTTACTTTTGGACAAGAAACATAATCTGTTACTGGATAATGTTTATGTAGCTCCTCATATCAAGAGGAACTTAATCTCAGTTTCTTATCTGATTGAACAAGGTTATACCGTCTCCTTTTCTGAGAATAAAGTGTTTATTTTCAAGAATGGTATGGAGATTGGTTTTGGTTTAATGGAAATTGTATGTACTAAGACCGTTAGTCATAAAAGCCTTGCTTAATACTGAAATGTTCAAAACAGTAGCAACTACAAAAAAACCAACGGTTTCTCCTAAGAAGAACACCCATCTTTGGCATCTAAGGTTAGGTCACATCAACCTCAATAGGATTGAGAAGTTGGTGCAATGTGGATTTCTAAATGGTTTAGAAGAAAACTCTTTGTCGGTATGTAAATCATGCTTTCAAGGCAAGATGACCAAATGATCTTTTACTTGAAAAGGTTAAAGAGCCAAGGAAACCTTAGAGCTTATACATTCAGACCTCTATGGCTCGATGGGTGTTAGAGCTCGAGGTGGGTATGAATATTTCATCTCTTTCATAGATGATTATTCAAGATATGGGTATCTATATCTAATGCAACATAAGTCTAACGCCCTTGACAAATTCAAGGAGTATAAGGCTGAAATTGAAAACTTGTTCGGTAAGAAGATAAAAACACTACGATCTGAACGTAATGGAAAGTATATGGACTTAGAATTCCAAAACTATATGATAGAACATGGAATCATGTCCCAACTCTCGGTCCCAGGTACACCTCAGTAGAATGGTGTATCAAAAAGGAGAAAAAAACCCGTTAACGTAGTTCGGTCCATGATGAGTTATGCTCATCTTTCAGACTCGTTTTGGGGATTTGCAATGGTGACTGCTTGTTACATTTTGAATAATGTTACCTCAAATATTATTTCTGAAATACATTTTGAGATATAGAAAGGCTGTAAAGGTAGTTTACGCCATTTCAGGATTTGGGGATGTCGGCCCACGTGTTTGTGGCTAACCCTGGAAAGTTCGAACCGCGTTCGAAAGTTTGCCTATTTATAGGCTATCCCAAAGAAACGAGGGTGGATACGTCTATGATTCGAGTGAAAACAAGGTTTTTGTACGAAAAAATGCTATGTTCTTGGATGAATACCACATCAGGGATCATAAGCCACGAAGTAAGCTTGTTTAAATGAGATTCCTAAATGAAACTACTAAAAGTTTCAACAAGAGTTTTGTTGAACAGACTGAAGACCAACAAGAGATGTTGATGTCGGTTCATCTAGTCAACCATCTCAAAAGTTGAGATTGCTTGACGTAGTGGGAGGGTTGCGAACCCACCGGAATGCTACATGGGTTTGACTGAAGCCCAAAACATCATGTTTGATGATGGAGTTGAGGATCCATGTTCTTATAAGCAAACAATGGAGGATGTTGACAAAAGATGAGTGGAATTTAAAGCCATGGATTAGAAAATGGAGTCTTATGTACTGTTTGTATTGTTATGTCCTAGAAACTATCACAGTTTGTAAATGATAAACATTCTCATAATCAATTACTTTGTTATTAGATCTCATAAATTGTATTGAAAGTCCTAAATCTATAATTAAGACCCATGACTATTGTATGAGTACTTGAACTTTATGTTTATGACTAAGAAGTGGATCGAAGTTCGAGTAAATAGCCAAAAATTATCTTGATACATGAAATGAGGTTGGGTACTTATTCTGGTAACAATCATTGATGCGGCCTACTTTTAGTTGTTACAAAGAGTTAATAAAGTGCTACAATACATTGGTGATCCTAATTGTACATGTTATAACATGAGGAGTGGGGGCGTCCTATGCAACGAGTTTGCATAAGATCAAGACCAAGAAATAAGTCACTCTTACTTTATAACGTTGTTTATTGTTTAAGACTGACTATTTCACGTAGATGACCTAGATAACTCAATCTTAATTCTGAGCTAACTATGAACTCCTGTATATTCGAGATTGCCCTTAGATTTGCATAGTTGGGGGTTTGCTTAATAGCGCCGGCTCAATAAGACTCCCATTTCAGGGGTAAGATCGAATAGATAGCTGGGGATATAGGGTGCAAGACGAAGTTCACACCTACCCGATTTAGGGATAGGAGAAAGGTTGTTCTCTCAAGTATTGAATCCATGTCTTGAACAAGGGCCCCACTCTCTCACTGGGCTGAGAGAGTTTAGTTTGGTGATTGGATCACAAACCAGTTGTTCATTAGAGGTTCAGTAGGGACTTGAGGAATAAGACGTAATCTCAGGGGTAAAACAGATATTTGACCCAACCGTTATTACGAACAACCTGTGAAGGGTCGACTTGCTGATTATGGTTAAAACATGTGAACATAATATATCTACATTGAGGGGAGTGCAACTATGAGCTTTAGTGGAGTGACCCATTAGTTAACGAATGGGGATTAATTTGGTCTAATGAGTTTAGCCAATTAATCTCAGATCGTTGGAGCCCATGATCTGTATATTCGAGAGGTCCCCCTACTAGCTTGTAATGAACTAGCTCTAGAATAGCGTGATAAGTTAATTTGAAACGTTCAAATTACAATTAAGGGAATAAGTAATTATATGAGATATAATTATGTTTAATTTTAGAATTAAACGGAATAGGAGAATTTATATATTTAAATATGATTTAAATATATAAAGATTGATATGTGTTAAAATTAATTTAATATTTGATATTAAATTAATTAAGTTTTATTTAATAATTAATTTATGAAATTAATTAAATTTTCATTTTTAAAATGAAAATAGATTTATAAAATCAAATTTTGATTTTTAGATAAAATTGGAAAAATTGGAAAACAAAAACATAAAATGAAAAAATGGATTTTCCCATTATCCATCACCAAGTAGCTCACACATAAAGCAACATCTTGGCCTTGTCTTCTCCTAGCATGAGCTGCAACTCATGCAACTCTTCTCTTTGCATGTTGATCTGTAATATAATGAAGAGATTGGAGTGAAAATCGGGCATGCAATCTATAGAGTTTTTGAGAGAAAAACTAGTTTGAAGAAAGGTTCTTCAACAAGGTTGCAGCAGTGAGTTTTTCTCCTTCATCCCTTGATTCAATCTTGTTTTGAGTCCCATAACTCAATCTAGAGCACCAAGAGAATAGTGGGGAAGATCTTGAGGTGGTCTACAACAAGATATGGAGAAGATAGTAGCTAGAGATGGAGCTTTAAAGAAGTTCTACAAGAGGTATGTCTTGAAACTCACTTTTTCTACAAAAGCATGTTTTATATTTTGCCAAAATTAGTGAATTTGAATGCTTAGATAATCCTTGTGCTTCCGTTGCTGATGATACAATCCTACATGTACTTCAATTCCCTCTAGGAACTTGTAGATCAACCTGATGGGGTCAAACCTATAGGGTGTAAGTGGATCTACAAGAGAAAACGAGATGTAGATGGAATGGTGCAGATCTTTAATGCTAGACTCATGGCAAAAGGTTATACCCAGGTTGAGGGAGTGGACTATGAGGAAACTTTCTCACCCGTTGTCATGTTGAAGTCTATCAGGATTCTCCTGTCCACAATCACATTTTATGATTATGAGATATGGCAAATGGACGTTAAGACTGCCTTTCTGAATGGTAATCTTAAGGAGACCATTTACATGACTCAACCATAGGGGTTTATTGTTCCAGATCAAGAGCAAAAATTTTGCAAGCTTAATAGGTCCATTTATGGATTGAAACAAGCATCTAGATCCTGGAACATTGTTAAGTGCTACAAATGGTCTGATCTTGACCATTCATGTGGAGACATGTGAGCGGAGGTATCCTATACAAAGATTTTGTATAAGACCAGACCACGAGATGATTAGTCTCTTTATATAACGCCATTGATAATTGAGTACATTTCACTAAAATGACTATAGGTGACATGACCTTAATCTTGAGTGAGTTGGGAACTCCTGCCTATGAGGGTGGTCCTTTGATTTGTATGGGTGAGAGTAGCCAGAATGCCAACTAAACAAGCCTACCATTTTGGGGATTCGTCTGATTGGGAAGCTAGGAACTCAGCTACACAAGACGAAATTCACTCCTTCCCCGAAGTAGGTGTAGTAAGATGAGTTGCTCCTTTAAGGGCTGATCTCCGGGTCTTGAACATAGTGGCCACCACTTCTCTTTGAAAGAGAGGACTCAGTCATACTAGGACTATGACTTATTATTCATTAGAGGAATCATTGGTACTTAAGGAGTTAGATTGTAATATAGGGGCAAACGGTAAATTGGTTCAAATTATATTATGAGCCAATTTATTGAAGGGTCATCACATTGTTGATTGGTCATATGGACAACATAAAAAAAAAAAAATATATATCTGTCATGTGAAGAATGTATTGTCGGTCTTTAGTGGAGTGACAATGGTTAACAGATGTGGATCTCATGATTAAAGATTTAATCAGTATATTCACATACCATTGGAGCTTCCTCTATAGGTTTATAAGGCCTTGGTAGCTCAATGGATTCATGTGAGAATTAGTTTTGGTGTTAGTTTGAGTGTTCAAATTAACAGAGAGAATTTGAGTTATATATGATATTAATTAAAATTGGTTCAGATTATATGTGATATAATTGATTTGATGTATTAGATACATTAATTGAAGGAAATGATATAAATATGATTTATATTAAATAAAGGAGAAAAGTACTATGGTTTAAATATTACATATGATGTGATATTAAAACTATAGGTTATAAATATAATATGATAAGTTAGTTATTATATTTATTTATAATAAAAACAATTATGAGATAAATTGTTTAGTTGGTTTTTTCTTTTCTCCATTAAATGTGAAAGTGGGAGGTTATTTTCAGTTTTAATAACTGACGAATAAAATGAAAAAAGTTTTCATTTTATGAATGATCGCTTCATTATTGATTTACTAATCGATCGCTCACGAGAGACTAAACGATCGAGCAAGAGATTACTAGACGATTGGCTAGACAATTACTCACGAGATTGAGAGATTGTTAGACGATTTGCTAGACGATTGCTCACGAGAGCGAGAGATACTAAACGATCAAGTACCCACTGTCTATACGATAGACAAAACCTTTCTCCTACTTCCTTGTGATGGAACACGAGACATACGCAGCGGAATAAGGATCTAATTACACTCCAATTGCTTTTAATTAAAAGGAAATTAACATGCAAATGAAGGAAAAAAACAGTAAATTAATAGGGATAGAATACAAACTTTGTAGCTCCCGAAAAGCACTTTTCCTCGCTGAATCTCGACCGAACTCTTTCGGACCACCACTAGAGCTAACCTACTATCCTCTGGACTCAGAATCGGTTGTGGGACCCGATGGATGAAGAACCCAAGAGAGAGAAAAGAGATGGAAAAAGAATTTTGGCAAAAATGAAAAGTTTTTCATCCAATTTGAAAGTCCAAATTTATAGAAAAGAGTCATGCAATATTTACATGAAATAAATTCATAAAAACCCAACACCTCAAAATCCACTATCTAAGTGGGCTTGATGTCTCCACTATAAGCCAACACCTAGCCCACTATCTTGTTAGTGGAATTATCCAACAAAAGTTTGGATTTTCCCACTAATTTTAGTCAAAGGGCAAAATAGTCATTTTGTCAAAGTCAAACTTTGACCAAAAAGTCAACATTTTGACTTTTATGATTTTTTTCATGTTGACTAATTTTAACCTCCTGAGCATGAATCCGCATTCATTTTCTCGAAATTCAAATCACATTTGAATATAAGGTCGGTCAAAGTTTGACTTTTCAAAGTCAAAAGTCAACTCTTTGACTTTTTACATCTTTGACCATTTCCATTATTTCTGAGCTTCTGAATATGAACGTATTCATATTCTTGATATTTAAATCACATTTAAATATTAAAGTTGTATCTGAAAAACTGAAAAAACCGACCACTATATCACATATACTTGTTGATTTCTCTCTCTTCATCTAATTCGAACAATTCGAATTATTCTATCATACTGTTCTAAGTTTATACCATATGAGCTAGTAAGGGAACCTAATGGACCTATAGATCATGGGCTCCAACGATCCAAGATTAGCTGGCTAAACTCTTTAGACAAAGCTAATCAACATTCGTTAACTCACGGGTCATTCCACCATAGTCCTGTAGTTGCACTCCCCCCACTATAGATATATTTGTGTCCATATGATATAACCATGATTAGTAAGTTAATCCTTCACAAGTTGTTCGTAATCTTGGCTGGGTCATAAAAACCGTTTGAGACTACATCTTGTTCCTCAAGATCTACTGATCCTCTAATGAACAATTTGTTTAAGGTCCAACCTATAAACCGAACCCCTCTCGGGCCAAGGAGAGGGAGGGGCCCCTTGTTCAAGACCTAGATTCAATACTAAAGGGAACAACCTATCTACTATCCTTATAACAGGTAGAAGTGAATTCCGTCTTGCACCCTATGTTCCCAGCTATCCACATGATCTTACCCCTGAAATGGGAGGCTTATTGGGCCAGCGATAATGAGCTGCCCTCACCTATGTAGATCTAAGGATAATTCCGAGTGAACAAGAGTTCATAGTTAGCTCAGGATTAAGATTAAGTTACCTAGGTTATCAATTAACGAAATAGTCAGTTTTATACATAAAACGGCGTTTAGAACGTAAAAAGTGACTATTTCATGGTTCAGTCTTATGCAAACTCTTTACATAGGATGCCCCCACTTTCATGTCTCTACATGAACGATTTAGGATCACATCGTTTGTACTAACTACAAAATCGGCCACATCCATAATGTCCCCAGAATAAGGCGCCCAACCTTATTCATATACTATAGACCATTTTGGCTATATATTTGAACTTGATCCACATTTATGTCACTATATAAAGTTCAAACTACATTAAATAACCTCAGGACCTTAGTTTATTGAATTCAAGATTACAATTTCAATAACAATTTTATCGAAAAACAAAACAGAATATGTTTATCAATTTACAAACTACGAGTTTTAGGACATAAAATTCAACAACTTAATTGTGTATTCGATCGTATACTTCCTCCTTCCCTCTACCAAATTCACACAGAGCTCACACCTCCTGGATTCTTACTTTGAGAATACCAAGGTTGCCGAGTGGTAGTGTCAAGGGTTGCTGTTCGAGGATCAGACTATTTTTTATTGTGACGAGAACGAAAGGTTGCTAGACGATTGCTCACGAGAGCGAGATATTGTCCAACGATTGCTCACGAGAGCGAGAGATTTCCAGAAGAAGAGTTCTTCAAAGGTATGTCTCTCAATTCCTTTTGTTTTAATAAGAAAGCGTGCTGTAATTTTCTCTATAATGCATAACTGTTCTTGTATGTTTGTGAATGCATTTATTCTTTCACAATGGGCTTGGAAAGATCTTACTTCCGCTCAGTGGTTCTCTTGAATAAGAGATCCTTCAATGAATACTTGGACTTTATGTGGAGACATAAACTTGGATTAGGTTAGGTACCTATTTCTGGAGATACTATTGAATATGACCCGCTTTATGATTGTTACAAATGTTGTAAAGTGTCATAAACGATGTGGTCAGTTCGTTCATGTAAAGACATATGAGCAGGAGTATTCTAGACGATGAGATTGTGTAAGACAGACCACGAAATAATCTGTAACATCACGCATATTTTTTTTATATAATAATGTAATTTCAGTAACGTTATCCTTGGTAATTCAATAATTGCTTGGTCGAAGGGCATTTTTGAAATTTTGGATCTCAAGTATAAATACAGGAATTTAAGTTTGGCGGAAAAATTAAAATTATTAAATTTTGAATTTCAATGTGAAGGTTATGGCAGGAATTAATTTTCCTTTCGAAACGGAAAGAAATTATTATAATTACACTTTCCTTTTTAATTATTATATTTTAAAAGCCCCATCAAGTATTATATTTTAAAACCCCCATCAATCCTACATTTATTAGTATCTTTTTTTTAAAAAAAAAAAAAAACCCACCAACACTCTACTTCTTCTTCCTCAAACGGCAAAACCCCCCCAATTTTTTCTTCTTCTTTCCTTCCAAACCCATGAATGTCATTTCCCTCACTGCCCAGTTTTTGCCGCCGCGTCTCCCTCGCTACCATTCCGAACGACTTGCGCCTCCCTCACCGCCATTCAGATCTGAACGTCGCGCTTCCTTCACTCTCTCATTAGACTCGCCGCCACGCGAGAGAGATTCCTCGTCAATCGCAGCACCTCACCGGCTCAGATTTGACCAGTTACCGCTTCTTCACACTTCGCTAGACCCAGAACCGTCGTCGGCTGTCTTCTTTGTCGCCGTCGGACTTGTTCTAGGTAAGGTTGTGGTAGCTCAATTCGATCTCTTAGCCATTAACGTTGGGTTTCGTCATTTTGATTCACAGTTGTTGGGTTTTTATTTGAAGGTGAGTTTTAGTGAAACTTGGAATTTAGAGGGAGCACCGTTAAAGGAAATTGGAAGTGACCTTCATCCTTTGGGTAAGTTTTTGAATATTTTGGACTTGGGTCTGAAGTGTTGCTGTTATGGTTGAACTGAAATTGTTTGAGTTGTTTTCAGTGTTAGAGCCGCTACTTCTAGTTACCGTTATAGTTTGGCCGTCGGAGCTTCGTTATCCATAAAGTTTCGATTGAGGTAAGTAATCTTACCACTGGAACTGCCCACGGGCCAGGCTTTAGTTGTATGCTAGCGTGATGAGTGTATGTTATGGTAAATGTTAGCATGTTGATTGACAGTATGACCTGAATCAAAGTATGTTCTGGCACGAGTTCTGATTTGTTTACATACACACCTAAGTACCTTGATCGTTAGTGATGTGATAGTAGTGTTTGTCATATGTCATGTCTGATCTGCTGGTGTTGAGGCTACTTGGCATGTTGTGGACATTATGAGTGTAAGGTATAATGAATATAATATGTTGTTAAGAATCATGTGTATGTGATGAAGCCATGGTATCAAGGATTTTCATGTATGTTTTAGAATTGTACAATGTTGATTCTTAGAACGTTAAGACTATGTGAATATCCTCATTGATTAGTTAGATGCTGACCAGTTTGTGTTTCCTTTGGGATTCACCAGTTTGTGTTTCCTTCGGGATTCAACAGTTTTGTGTTTTCTTCGAATTCACCAGTTTTGTGGGCATACTTAACTACAATAGGATAGGCCTCAGTCTCTTGTTTGTTCCATATGTTTATGTGCCATATGCGGGTATCTAGAGGACATAGATACCTAGCCTGACCCTAGTGGTGGGGTTACTTACTGAGCATTTCATACTCATTCTTTCTTATGTTGATGTTTCAGGAAAAGGTAAATATGTACCGGCAATGGCGCAACAGAATTCGTGATCGTGTCACTGGGACTAGACCTTTTCGCTTCTACATATTGAAATCTATTATTTGGTTTTACTATTTAAAATTTATTACTAAGGATTATTTCTTTTATATGCCATTGATTAGCTTTTAAGAATTTTGGGTACCCTATTAACTGTTTTAACAATTGCATTTAATAAACGCCTTATGAACTTCTCTTGTTTAATTTACATTTATTTCAAATAACTGAGCATCGTTTTAAACTCTGTGCATGCATTTATTTTAGTAACGGCCTTACCTAAGTCCTAGGGGGTCGGTTCGTTACAGTTGATATCAAAGCCCATGTTTTGGGTTCTGTAGACTGACTTACTATGTAAGTCTAGATTGTCCTTGTGGCCCATGAACGGATTCCTCGTCATCGCCAGGTACGTCTTATCAATTACAAGTTTTATGATAGTTGTGCATTAAAATATTTGTTTAGCTTAAATGCACCAGTTATGTTCTAATGCTAGGTCAGTGACTCGTTAGAAGTTATTATAAGAGGATTATCAGGTACGATACTACAAAAGGAGAAAAGTTAAATAGAGTAAATTATGAGGTCACTTGGTACTAGTTAATCTCATGGAAATTATGTT
This sequence comes from Benincasa hispida, assembly GCF_009727055.1. Lineage (NCBI taxonomy): Eukaryota > Viridiplantae > Streptophyta > Magnoliopsida > Cucurbitales > Cucurbitaceae > Benincasa > Benincasa hispida. Next base: position 35,083,726 of record NC_052350.1, read on the forward strand.
AGGAACGAACAAATATATGTCTCGGTTCAGAGATGCTAAATATTGATGAAACTATGTAGAGTTATCAATCTAGGAATGAAGGTATTTAAATGTTTAAGCCAATGAATAAAATTGTCGAGACAAGAATTGATCAAGGATTAATGTTATGTTTTTGTGTTGGATAGTGCAATCGGTGGTAGTATAAATCCATAGGCCAGTACTCAAGTATAAGGTTAAAAGTTGTTTTATGAATAAGGAGGAAAAGAAAAAGAGTCTATAAATTTATTGAAGGTTTTAAGGTATTAAGAACCCAACATTTCGAGAAGAATTTTAGAAAGGATTCATAAGTCATAATCATTTGGGTAATACTACGACTTGATGGAGTAGGCAAAGTATATGTGATGATATGAAGAATTCTTTTGGAATATCTAGCTAAGTTGATATCAATAATTATATTTATTTATAATGAAAAAACCAACACCTGGTATCAAGAAAATAAAGCATTTAAGGTGCAAATTGACTCCTAAATTAGTGGCCTTCCTAATATTTGTTTTCTTCCAGTTAAATGTGAAGGGGATAAGCAATTATTTTCAAGTTTTAATATCTAAATATCTGAATAGTCCCGACGAATTAAATAGGAAAAAAGTTTTCATTGGTCTTGGCCCACAATAAGAATGATACAGACAGAGTTGCATAAGTTGAATCTTGACTAATCAGAACAGTAAACTCGAGTCAGGCTCAACAAACGCAGAGACCCCTAAACGATCGAGAAAGAGATTACTAGACGATTGGCTAGTACAATTACTCACGACGATGAGAGATTTGTTAGCGATTTGCTAGACCGATTGCTCACGAGAGCGAGAGATACTAAACGATCAAGTACCCACTGTCTATACGATAGACAAAACCTTTCTCCTTACTTCCTTGTGATGAACACGGACATACGCACGGAATAAGGATCTAATTACACTCCAATTGCTTTTAATTAAAAGGAAATTAACATGCAAATGAAGAAAAAAACAGTAAATTATAAGGGATAGTAATACGAAACTTTGTAGCTCCCGAAAAAGCACTTTTCCTCGCGAATCTCGACGAACTCTTTCGGACCACCAACTGTAGAGCACCTTACTAATCCTCTGACTCAGCATCGGTTGTGGGACCATGGATGAAGACCCAAGAGAAGAGGAAAAGAGATGGAAAAAAGGAATTTTTTGGCAAAAATGAAAAGTTTTTCATCCATTTGGAAGTCCAAATTTATAGAAAGAGTCAGCCATATGTTACATGAAATAAATTCATAAAAACCCAACACCTCAAAAATCCACTATCTAAGTGGGCTTGATGTCTCCACTATAAGGCCAACACCTAGCCCACTATCTGTTAGTGGAATATCCAACAAAATTTGGATTTTCCACTAATTTTGTCAAAGGGCAAAATAGTCATTTTTGTCAAAGTCAAAACTTGACCAAAAAGTCACATTTTTGAGCTTTTTTATGATTTTTTTCATGTTTGACTAATTTTAACCTCCTGAGCATTGAATCCGCATTCATTTTCTCGAAATTTCAATCACCATTTGAATATAAGTCGGTTCAAAGTTGACTTTTCCACAGTCAAGTTCAACTTCTTATGACTTTTTTAATCGTATTGCACCATTTCCATTATTTCTGAGAGCTTCCTGAATATTGAACGTATTCATTATTCTTTGATATTTTAAATCACATTTAAATATTAAAGTTGTTATCTGCAAAAATAAAAAAAAAGAAAAAAACCGACCACTATTATCACATTATACTTGTTGATTTCTCTCTCTTTCATCTATTGCGAAACAATTCGAAATTATTCTATCATAACGTTTCCTAAGTTTTACCTATAGCTATAAGGGGGAACCTAAATGGACCTATATGATCATGGGCGTCCAAACGATCCAAGATTAGCTGGCCTAAAACTCTTTAGACAAAAGCTAACAACATTCGTTAACTCACGGGTCATTTCCACCATAGTCACTGTAGTTCGCATCTCCCCCCACTATAGATATATTTGGTGTCCATATGATAAACCATGATTAGTAAGTTAATCCTTCACAAGTTGTTCGTAATCTTGGCTGGGTCTCATAAAAAACCGTTTTAGAGACTACATCTGTTCTCAAGATCTACTGATCTCTAATGACCAATTTTGTTTAAGTCCAACTATAACATCCGAACCGCCTCTCGGGCCAAGGAGAGGAGGAAGGTCCCTTGTTCAAGACCCTAGATTCAATACTAAAGGGAACAACCTATCTACTATCCTTATAACAGGTAGAAGTGAATATCCGTCTTGCACCATGGTTCCCAGCTATCCACATGATCTTACCTGGAAATGGAGGCTTATTGGGCCGCGAGTAATGAGCTGCCTCACCTATGTAGATCTAAGGATAATTCCGACGGGTGAACAAGAGTTCATAGTTTAGCTCAGGAATTAGAATTAAGTGACCTAGGTTATCAATTAACGAAATTTAGTCAGTTTTATTAATAAAACGGCGTTAGAACGTTAAAAAGGGACTTATTTTCATGGTTCAGTCTTATGCAAAAACTCTTTACATAGGATCCCCCACTTCAGGTCTTACAATGAACGATTTAGATCACATCGTTCTGTACAATAACAAAATCGGGCACATCCATTAATGTCCCCAGAATAAAGGCGCCCAACTTATTCATATTACTAAGACCCATTTTTGGCCTATATATTGAAAACTTGATCCACTATTTTATGTCACATATAAAGTTCAAAACTACATTAAATAGACCTTCAGACCTTAGTTTAATGTGAATTCAAGTATTACAATTCAATAAACAATTTTATCGATAAACACAAAACGAATATGTTATCATTACAAACTACGAGTTTTTAGTGACATAAAATTCAACAACTTAGATTGGTGTATTCTGATCGTATACTTCCTCCTTCCCTCTAACCAAATTTAACACAAAGCTCACACTCCTGGATTCTTACTTTGAAGAATCCAGGTTTGCCGAGGTGTAGTGTCAAAGGGTGCTGTTCGAGGATTCAGACTATTTTTATTGTTGACGAGAACGAAAGGTTGCTGACGATTGCTCACAGAAGAGCAATACTTTGTCCAACGATTGCTCCGAGAGCGAGAGATTTCCAGAAGAGAGTTCTTCAAAGGTATTGTCTCTCAATTTCCTTTTGTTTTAATAAGAAAGCTGGCTGTAGATTTTCTCTATTAATGCCATAAACTGTTCTTGTATGTTTGTGAATGATTTATTGTTTTTCTTTCACAATGGGCTTGGAAAGATTCTTACTCCGCCAGTGTTCTCTTGAATAAGAAGATCCTTCAATGAATACTTGGACTTTATGTGGAGACATCAAACTTGGATTAGGTTAGGTTACCCTATTTCTGAGATACTAATTGAATATTGACCCGCTTTAGTGAGTTGTTACAAAATTTGTAAAGTGTCATAAACGATGTGGTCAGTTCGTTTCATTGTAAAGACATATGAGCAGAGTATTCTAGAACGATGAGATTGTGTAAGACAGACCACGAAAAAATCTGTAACATCACGCATATTTTTTTTATTATAAATTATGAATTTCAGTAACGTTATCCTTGTAATTCAAATAATTGCTGTCGAATGGCATTTTTGAATTTTGATCTCAAGTATAAATTACAGGAATTTAAGTTGGCGGAAAAATTAAAATTATTAAAATTTTGAAATTTCTCCATGATTGTGAAGTTATTGGCAGGAATTAATTTTCCTTGTCGAAACGGGAAAGAAATTATTATAATTACACTTTCCTTTTAATTATTATATTTTAAAAGCCCCATCAAGTATTATATTTTGTTAAAACCCCCAATCAATCCTACATTAGTTAGTATTTTTTTTTTTAAAAAAAAAAAACCCACCAACACTCTACTTTCTTCTTCCTCAAACGGCAAAACCCCCCCAAATTTTTCTTCTTCTTTCCTTCCAAAACCCATGAATGTCATTTCCCTCACTGCCCAGTTTTTGCCGGCCGCGTTCCCTCGCTACCATCCGACGACTTTGCGCCTCCCTCACCGCCATTCAGATCTGAACGTCGCGTTCCTTCCACTCTCTTCATTAGACTCGCCGCCACCGAGAGAGGATTTCCTCGTCAATCGCAGCACCTCACCGGCTCGAGATTTGACCAGTTACCGCTTTTCACACTTCGCTAGACCCAGAAACCGTCGTCGGCTGTCTTCTTTGTCGCCGTACGGACTTGTTCTTAGGGTATGTGGGCTTCAAATTCGATCTCTTGCCATTAACGTTGTGGTTTCGTATTTTTGATTCACAGTTGTGGGGTTTTATTTGAAGGTGAGTTTTAGTGAAACTTTGGGAATTTAGAGGGAGGCACCGTTAAAGGAATGGGAATGAACTCATCTCTTGGGACCGTAAGTTTTTGAATATTTTTGGACTTGGGTCTGAAGTGTTGCTAGTTATGGGTAAACTGACAATTGTTTGAGTTGTTTCGTTTAGAGCCGCTACTTCTAGTTACCGTTATAGTGGTTGGCCGTCGGAAGCTTCGTTATCCATAAAGTTTCGATTGAGGTAGTAATCTTCACCACTGGAACTTGCCCACTTGGCAGGCTTTAGTTGTATGCTAGCTGAATGAGTGTATGTTATGGAAATGTTTAGCATGTTTGATTGACAGTATGACCTTTGAATCAAAGTATGTTCTGGCACGAGTTCTGATTTGCTTTACATACCACACCTAAGTACTGATCGTTAGTATGTGATAGTATGTGTTTTTCATATGTCGATGCTCTGATCTGCTGGTGTTGAGCGGGCTACTTGGCATGTTGTTGGACTTATGAGTGTAAGGTATACATGAAGTTGTAATAAGTATTGTTAGTTAAGGTAAGTTCAGTGTGTATGGTGATGAAGCCGATGGTTATGCAAGGATGTTTCATGTATGGTGTTTAGAATTGTTTACAAATGTTGATTCTGGTATTAGCGATTTAGAGACTATGTGGAATATCCTCTCATTGATTTGTTTAGATGCTGACCAGTTTGTGTTTCCTTTGGGATTCACCAGGTTTTGTGTCCTTCGGGATCACAGTTTTGTGTTTTTCTTCGAATACCAGTTGTGGGCATTACTTATACACAATAGGAGTAGGCCTCAGTCTTCGTTTTGTTCCATATGTTTTGTGCCGATATGCGTGGTATCTAGAGGATGATAGATACACTAGGGGCTGACCTTTAGATGGTGGGTTACTTACTGACGATTCGATACTCATTCTTTTCTTTATGTTGGATGTTTCAGGGAAAAGGTAAAATATGTACCGCGCAATGGGCGAAGTCAGAATTGCGTGATCTGTCTACTGGGACAGACCTTTCGCTTCTACATATTGAAAGTCTATATTTGGATATTTACTATTTAAAATTATACTAGGTATTTCTTTATATGCCATTGATTAGCTTTAAGAATTTTGGTACCCTATGTTAACTTTATTAACAATTGACATTTACTAAAGCCTTTGAACTTTCTCTTGGTTTAACATTTACATTTATTTCAAATAAACTGAGCATCGGTTTTAAACTCTGGTGCATGCATTTATTTTAGTAACGGCCTTACCTAAAGTTCCCTAGAGGGGTCGTCGTTAACAGTTGGGATCGAGAGCCCAGTTTTGGGTCTTGTAGGACTGACTTACTATGTAAGTCTAGATTGTCCTTGTGGCCCATGACGGATTCCTCGTCATCGCCAGGTACGTCTTGATCATTACAAGTTTTATGATTAGTTGTGCATATTTAGATTTGTTTAGCTTTTAAAATGGCACCCCAGGTTTTATGTTCTGAATGCAGTCAAGTGACTCGTTAAATTTTATTACAAGAGGATTGAGTCGGGTACGATACGTCAAAAGGAGAAAAGTTAAATAGAAAGTAAATTATTGAGGGTACACTTGGTGACTAGATAATTACCTCATGGATAAATATGTTAGGAACGAACAAAAATATGTGCTCGGTTCAGAGATGCTAAATATTGATGAAAACTATGGAGAGTTTATTCATCTTAGGAATGAAGGTATTATAATTGTTTAAGCCACGAATGAATAATTGTCGAGATGCAAGAAAGTTGATCAGAGGATGTGAAGATGTTTTTTGTTTGGATAGTGCATCGGGGATGGTAGGATATAATCCATAGGCCAGACTCCAAGTATAAGGTTAAAATGTTGTTTTATGAATAAGGAGGAGAAAGAAAAGTAGTCTAGTAGATTATTTTGATAAGGTGTGTAATGGTGATTAAGAACCAACATTTCGGAGAAGAATTGTAGAAAGAATTCATTAAGTCATAATCCTATTGGGAATGCTACGACTTGAGGTGGAGTAGGCAAACGTATTTGTGATGACTATGAAGAATTCTTTTGGAATATCTTAGGCTAAGTTGGATATGCATTGAAACATAAGTCAAATAAGTTAGGCATGGAGTTTGTGACTTAAAGGGAGATAAAAGCACAGGTGTTTATTTGTTTGGGTTGAAGGATTATTGTAAGAGTACCTAGATTAAATTCATAGCGTTATTGTGATGAGGAGATCCAAAAGTTAGGCAAATTTGAACCAAACAAAAGTCTTTTCGGAGCTAAAAGCATGAAAATTGGCAAAGGAGGAATTCTACAAGAGGAAAATTCTTAGTGAGAGATATAAATTTTATTGGAGGAGTTGAAAGTAAAATAT
>NC_052350.1:35090415-35093664 GCF_009727055.1 Benincasa hispida
AATTTAGTAAATAGATTATGTTCCAATTGAACAGTGGAAAAAAAGTGTCTTGAATTTAGTGGTTTTATCAAAGATAAGTGTAAAGGAGAGAGAAGTATCCAAGGAAGTTTACTTTTTGGAAAGAGAAAGGAATTTAATGTGTTCGAAACTCCTAGTTAAGTATGGTTTGAAGGCTTGATAAGAGGGGTTACAAGGTATTTGTTTTGATCTAAAAGAAGAATACCTCATTGTCATGTGGAACTTTAGGACAATATGTGTTAGATGGAAAGATAGCTTAGGTAGGTAATTGGTATGGAACTTTATTTTAACATAAGAATCTATTACCGAAATAGAAGGTTGAGAAGGGATAAGTTAAAATGGAGTTACTAGTAACAGTAGATGATCGAGAACTATTAACATGGTATGTTGAGGCTTCATTAGTTAAGAGGTAAATCATTGAGGGCATTAGTAAGATTTAAGGGATTTTGAGTTTGTGTGCTAGTTGGAAACATGAACTAGAAAGACCATCAAGTTGATTGAGAAAAGAAAATAATCCAACTCAAGGTAGACAATAATAGTACATGCACAAAAGTAAGTAAGTTGGATCTTCCAATATAACCATTGGTGTAAGGGATAGACTCGGCAATAAAGTTGAGTTGATAGTAAGAAGTTACTAAAAGTGGGTTTAGAGTATTACAAGATAGTATGTATTCTCTTGCATGGGTAATAAGTTAACTAGCTTTAGGGAGTACGAGTAATCCAAGCTAGGACTTATGAATCAAGAAGGTTTTATTGTTAAAAAAAAATGACTTCAAGGATCAATTACGGTTATTACGAGGTTATGAAAAAGTGTTATCAATTGACTTATGCTTTAGCATCTAGGGACTTTAAAACCTCATTTTCGGGGGAAATTTCGGACTCGTTCGCAGCGGGGTCTAAGTAATGATATGTGATTATTTCAAGCCTAAAGAATAATATGAGGATGGCTCAAGCAAGTTTTATAGCCCATGACAACATAGAGCCTCATGATGAGTTTCTCATGAATGTGAGACTTAATTAGACAGAGTTATTCTAAGACATGTAGACCCTTGGAAAGACATCACAGTTGGCGCTTCTAGAGTAGAAGCAGTTTTCAGTTGACTAGATTTATTCTGGTATGTATCTTTAGATGACGCATTATATAGTATGACAGTTTCTTCACTGCACATATGAAGTTTTCCCAGTGACAAAATGGTAAGTTCAAACGTATGTTTTTAGTGGATAAGACTTTCTTAACTTCATGACCATTTTCACAGTTCTCAGCTCGGACGTGTAGAAGTGTTGTTGATTTTCAACATCTTAAGTTCCATAGTTATTTCTAGAAGGGGTTGTTACACCTCTTTTGGTACTAGTTTTAGCTATGTCAAACGATGACCCTCATTTTGCATCTAGTTTTTGAAGAGTCTTCAGTTAGCATTGGGTACTCGATTGGATTTTGGTACAATTTTTTTCACCCATAGACTGATGGTCAAATAGAACGTCTGAACCAGATATTGGAAGATATGTTGTGCGCTTGTGCACTAGAGTTTTTCAGGGAGTTGGGACTCTCACCTGTAGTTAATGGAATTCGCATATAATAATAGCTATCAGCCTGCCACTGACACATTGCCATTTGAGGCCCTATATGGAAAGAGTTGTAAGTCTTCAGTATGCCAAGGTGAGGTTGGTGAAAGGAAGTTATTAGGACTTGAATTGGTGCAAACCACGAATAAGGCATTACAGAAGATCAGGGCTCGTACGCAACAATCTCAGAGCAGACAGAAAAGCTATGCTGATGTAAGAGTAAGGACTTGGAATTTGAGACTGGTGTGAAAGTGTTCTTAAAAGTAGCACCCATGAAAGGTATTATGAGGTTTGGCAAGAAAGAGAAGCTGAGTCTGAGGTTCATTGAGCCTTTCGAGGTCTTGGAGTAAATTGGCCCCGTAGTTTACCGTTTGGCTTTGCCCCCAGCATTGTGTTCAGTTCATAATGTCTTCCATGTTTCGATGCTAAGGAAGTATGTGACAGATCCGTCCCACGTAGTCGACTACGAGCCCTTACGATTGAATGATAACTTGAGCTATGAGGAGAAGCCCATAGAGATATTTGCCAGAGAAGTTAAGACATTGGCCCGCCGGAAAATTGCTTTTGTGAAAGTTTTGTGGCAGAACCACCAGTTCAGGGAAGCCACCTAGGGGCAAGAGGATGAGATGAAAGCTCAGTACCTAGAGCTTTTTCAAGAATGAACTTTCAAGGGAGAAAGTTCCTTGAGGAGGGAAGAACGTAACACCCGGAGTATTTTAACTTTTGAGGACGAAAGTTCTTTGAGGAGGGAAGAATGTAACATCCCACACATTTTTTTTATATAATAATGTAATTTCAGTAACGTTAAAGAGATTCAAGTTTCACTAAAACTCACCTTCAAATAAAAAACCAACAACTGTGAATCAAAATGACGAAACCCACAACGTTATGGCTAAGAGATCGAACTGAGCTAACCACAACTTACCTAGAACAAGTCCGAACGGCGAACAAGAAGAACAGCCGATGACGGTTCTGGGTCTAGCGAAGTTGAAGAAGCGGTAGCTGGTCAAATATGAGCCTGGTGAGGTATGAGAGTAGAACGGCCAGCTCGAACAGATCTGAGTCGGTTGAGGTGCTGCGATTGGACGAGGAATTCCTCTCTCGCGCGGTGACGGGTCTGAGTGAGACAGTGAAGGAAGCGCGATGTTCAATCTGAATAGGGGTGAAGGAGGCGCACATTCGTTCGGAATGGTAGCGAGGGAGACGCGACGGCGAAAAACTGGGCAGTGAGGGAAAATGGACATTCGTGGGTTTGGGAGGAAAGAAGGAAGAAAAATTTGGTGGGGTTTTCCGTTTGAGGAAGAAGAGGAGAGATGTAAAATGGTGGAGTTTTTTTTTTTTTTTTTAAAAAAAAAGATAATAATAAATGTAGATTGATGGGGGGTTTTAAAAATATAATAACTGATGGAGGTTTCAAATATATAAATTAAAAGACTGTCTATAAAAGAAATTTAAAAATATAAAGATATTCTTCGTTATTCGAAAAAAGGAAAAAATTATTTCCAGCCATATAACCTAATCCAATGGAATTTCAAATTTAATAAATTTAATTTTTTCTTTCGCGTGCCAAAAACTTTAAATTCCCATGTAATTTATACCTTGAGATCCAAAATTTCCAAAAATCCTATCGAAAAACCAAAAGGCCCCCAATTATTGAATTACCAAGGA
>NC_052350.1:35094503-35161257 GCF_009727055.1 Benincasa hispida
TCGTGTTACTGGGACTAGACCTTTTCGCTTCCGCATCTTGAAATCTGTTATTTGGTTTTACTGTTTAAAATTTATTACTAAGGATTATTTCTTTTATAAGCCTTTGATTAGCCTTTAAGAATTTTGGGTACCCTATTAACTTTTTTAACAATTGCATTTAATAAATGCCTTATGAACTTCTCTTGTTTAATTAGCATTTATTTCAAATAACTGAGCGTTATTTTAAACTCTGTGCATGCACTTATTTTAGTAACGACCTTACCTAAGTCCTAGGGGGTCGGATCGTTACATAATCACTGTTACGTATTAACACCATTTACTGTTAACACCGATTAATTTCACTTCTTGATGTCCTAGTTAACTTGATTTGAATCTTGAACTGTCTATGAACTCATGTTTATTTGCGATTGTCCCTTGATCTGTATAGGTGAGGGTAAGCCCAGCCTCGCTACTCAATATGCCTTCCATTTCAGGGATAAGATTGGGTAGATGGTTGGGGACATAGAATTTGCAAGATGGAATTCATTCCTACCCATTTTAGGGATAGTAGTAAGGTTGTTCGCTTAAGGGCTGATCCCGGGTCTTGAACAAGGGGCCCCATCCTCTTGTTGGCCTAAGAGAGAATGGATTTGTGATTATGATCCTAAATCAATTATTCATTAGAGAAACAATGGTACTTAAGAAGAAAAGATATAACTCAGGGATATTTCGATATTTGACCTAGCCGAGGTTACGAACAATCTGTGAAGAGTTAACTTATTAATGATGGTTAAACCAAATGGACACATAATATATCTACAGTGAGGGGAGTGCAACTATAGGCTATAGTGGACAGTCTTGTTAGTTAACTAATGTTGATTAACTAGGTTAAAGAGTTTGATTAGTCTCGGATCATTAGAGCCCATGATCTGTAGGTTCATCGGGTCTCCTTGCTAGCTCAATACGGACAAAATTGAAGAACTAGATGAAGTAAGAATTTGTAATGTTCAAATTCGGGTTTTAGAAAAAATTGTATTTTATATGAGATGTAATTTACAATTGATTAATTATTTTTTAGAGTATACTTGATCATTAGCATGAAAGTATTTTTTAAACTTGATTAATGTGATTAATCAAAACTAGGTGTCTTAAACAATTTAATATATGATATTAAATTTATTTATTATATTTAATTTAAATTGTTTTGATTAAATAATTTCCAAAATTTGAAAATTATATTTCATTTTTAATAAAAAAAAAATTAGTTAGTGAAAAAATCCAATTGTTGGATTTTCCCACTAAGTGGACAAAAGTGGTTTTTCCCAAGCTTGACACCTAGAGATCACATGCAAGTGGAGTTTGAGGTGGAAGTGGGATTTTGCATGTGTTTTCTCTACAAAAGGCTTTGTTTTTTAAATTTGCAAGACTAATGTTTCCACAACTTTTGACCTAAAATCTTCCACCTCATATCTCTTTACTCTCCTTTTTTCTATAGTAAAGTTTTCTTATTTTCACTAACATAACGGTCCCACAACCATGTTCTTCAACTGGAGAATAGCGGGATTTACCGTTGGTGGTGTCGTTCGTGCAAGGGAGAGGAAGCTTACGGTGGAGTCTTCAAGGTTGTATTTTCTATCCCTTTGTATGCTTATTCTTGTTTTTGTTGCAATTAGAATGTTTTCGATTTCATTGCTTCTGCTGTGCATGCGTTCTTTATGTTCCATCAAATAGGAGTAAGGAAAACGAGGGAGAGTAAGGAAAGTAATCGAAATAGGGGCAAAATAATCGAGTATCGTGTAACATGCTCAAACGGGTTTTGAATTCAAAATAATCGAGTATAAAGTAATTGAGCATCGAGTATGATGTTGATATGATCGAGTATACACGTGTCGATTGCAGATGTATTGAGTGACCATGAAGCTGGGTATCGAGTGACCTTTAAACATGTTTTGAATTCAAAATAATTGAGTATAAAGTTATCCAGCATCGAGTATGATGTCGATATGATCGAGTATACACGTGTCGATTGCAACTGTATCGAGTGACCATGAAGCTTGGTATCGAGTGACCGTGCATCGAGAATTGAGTAATTGGAGTAAAATAATCGAGCGCTAATAGGAGTAAGGAAAACGAGGGAGAGTAAGGAAATGGACCAAAATAATCGAACACTTAAGAGAGCGTTTGAACTCCACCTATTTTAGTTGGAGCCCCAAACGTTAGCCCACCCGGCCAACTAATAGGCCCAAACGCCTCCTTAAGTCATCCAAACACACTTTCATTCATCCACATTCTGTTTATTCAAAATTCCCTTGAGTACCCCTGTACTCCACAATTTGTAAACAAATATCTCAAGGGCATTAATGTACTTACACACGTCCAAAAGAATGATGATTCATTTATCAACCTCCAGTCGCCATTAGAATTATCCCTCAGCTACCACAAAGAATTAAATCACGACATTTACAATCCTAACCCCTCAACTTTCACTCAGTCCTCAACACAAGAAGGGCATTTAAGTCTTTTCATATCCATCCATTCTCAACCACAATCCATATTTCTAAATGACTAAAACACCCCCAAGACTTGCCGCAACTCTCCCAAATCTCAAGGGTAACGTCGTAATTCAGTCATCCTCCTCCCTCGACGTCTTGTCCCTCAGCTTCACTTCACTTTCTCCTCCGCCATTTCTGAACCTTTTTCGCAATCTCTCTCTCTCTCTTTCTCTCTCTTCCATGGCTTTACATCTCTCTCTCTCTCCACCGTCGGTTAGATCTTCGCCGTCGTTTCCCTGCAGCGGAAGGCAGTCAATCGCCGCACTTTCCGACTCGAAGAGTGGCTGCTTCAGTTCAAAGAGCTTGAGTATCACTAGTAGCAGGAGCATTGGTGTTTCCAGTGGAAATCGGTCCTTCAAGGTCAATTCAAGTTTGGAGATTGCCGGCGCTACTGTTGGCAAAGTCACTGAGGTCAACAAGGACACTTTCTGGCCCATTGTCAATGCCGCCGGTGATAAAACCGTTGTGCTCGATATGTATACCCAATGGTTTGTGTTTCTGTGTCTCCATATGTCTTTTCTTCTTAATTTTGTGGTTTCTGTAGGTTACTACATGAGATTGTTCTGGATTATGGCTGCGGATATGAATGTTCTTATATTTGTAGGTTATTTCTGGTTTACTGATTTTATTACGGAAACTAGTCGAGCTAGGCGATGCTCAGAGTAGAGCATAGATCTCGTGGTTTAAGAAATTGAAAGAAATTTTGGTTTTAATTAGATGTCTGTTTGTCAAATGATTATGAAATTTATAAAAGTAATCTCTGCAAGTTGATGGCACTCGTATTTTTTTTAATATTGAGTTTGACTTTGATTAAAAAATTATCAGAGGAAGACAGCTTGTTTTTTTCTTCTTCTTCTTTTAAATAATAATTAAAAACTTGAAAACTGGGTTTAGTTTTGATGTGTAGCATTTTGGATTCACATCTCGGACTGGACCAACTCAAGCTTAATAGCTGAAATTTCTCGGACTATATAAATTGTTTAATCTTAAATCATCAATTAACCCAAAAGCTTTTGAGGAGGCTAGAACTATGTGGCTCTCACATTGAATAATTTTTCTAGTATTGTAGTTTTCGAAACAATATACAGTTGAGACATCTGCTAAATACGTTCAAGGGAATTCAATAATGGGTATTCTGGCTACTGGCTAGTCAAATTTTTGTACAAAGTATTTGGAATCAAGTCTGTTTAAACTTCTTTTTTAGTTCAACAAGTGGAGAAATTATTTGGTTTAATCGCAATGTGACCGATAGTTTTTCACGGTTGGATGTAGAGGTCATTGAATAATTTTCCAACAACTAGGGGTGGGGGATTCAAACTTGTTGGCTTTTGATCCATGGCATATGCCTTTGAATTATGCTTAAGGTTGACAAGTCTATTTAAACTCTTATCAAGCAACATTTGTAGTCTATACAAGCTACATGATTGCTTGTTTCGTTTTCAATAATTTTGACATATAATGTTCTCTGTTTTAGGGTATCAGGGTGTCGCCATTTGATGATGATGCTTTTCTAATGGTGATATGGTTGCTGATTAACCCTGAAGTAGTTAATTTGATGTGGGAGTTTTAGGAAAGAAAATTTGAAAGAATCAGAAACTAGTTAGATAGAAACACAACACAATTGCTTGTTTATACTAGATGGAACATATCTTACCAAGAAAAATACTAGATATAACATATAAGAAAAAGAATAAAATATCGATTTAACGAGCTTCATACCACAACTTGGATACAAAATAAACTTTTTCAAGTCATATAATGCAACATAGCGTAACTGAAATGTGCTTTGCCTCTAAGTCATGACCGTTTGGATCTTTCTTTTCTCTCCTTTAGCTTTAATTCCATAATGCATAAGTTTGGACTTTTTAATTTTCTGGCAGACTTTTTACTGTCTCTGTTTTCTGGCAGACTTTTCACATGCTAAACAAAAAAAAAAAAAAAAACACCCCTTGCCTTTGACAGCCTTAATATTCTGGCAGACTTTTTACTTTTGCGTCAATAACCCGATCCCCATGGCTGTGGTGATTAATTTTTGTTAGAAAGAAACTTTTCCTTGTTTTGCTGTGGAATTTCAGACTCCTTGCCACATTAATCATTTGTGAAAATCTTAGTTTCATTATTTATTGTCTCTGTTTTTGGATTCCCAAGCTTAATATCTTAATTAACTTTCTTTATTCATTCATACATGGTACACTAAAGGTGTGGACCCTGCAAAGTAATGGCCCCCAAATTTCAAGAATTGTCTGAGAAATATCTTGACGTTGTCTTTCTAAAGCTCGACTGCAACCAAGACAATAAGGTTCGTTTCACGATCCCTACTTTCTTGCTAGAGCTTAGGAATGTATTTTGCATAGTTTCATGTAAGAACACTTGAATTCTCTTTATTTGGCAGCCATTGGCAAAGGAACTTGGGATAAAAGTTGTGCCAACTTTCAAAATTCTAAAGGATAACAAGGTTGTTAAAGAAGTAACTGGGGCAAAGTTTGATGATTTGGTTCATGCCATTGATACTGTAAGATCCAGCTGAAAACTCTTCTGTCTTCTCTTCTTTGTAAATTCAAATAATATATGATGCAAGGAAGAGTATCCAGGACAGTTATTTATTTTACTCTTATTTATTTAATGATTTTGTGTACTGTTTAAGTGTTAGGAAGAAGCTGTTCAACAATATTCTTCTTCTTGCTAAGATAGTGGGAATGGGAAATGATTCTGTATATAGATGTTTGGGACATAAACATTTGAATATGGACAATGAACAGTTCCTACATATTCCAAAAGTTGTTTAGCTATAAACATTGGGTTTGAATGATTTATATTTGTTTTTGGGTATGGTTGTGGTTTTTTGGCGATCTTTTGATTAGGTTTTAGTTGGTTTTTAGAGTGTATTTGGGATGGCCTGTGAGAAGTGCTTTCAAATAAAAATCACTTTTTCTGTAAGCATTTTTGGAGAAAGTACCAACTTAGGTTGTGTTTAAAATGACTTTGTCTAAGTATGTATGTAGTGTATGGTAATATTTAAAAGGTTTAAATTCCATTTTGATCTTTTAAAACTTTCACTTCTAAACTTCATCATGTTTATTTTGATATTTGAGCTTTTAAATTTGTACTATTTTGGTGACCTAAATGGTTTGTTTTTAAAAGTTGGATTACAAAAATAGTCTTTTTTGGAAATTTGAGATAGAAATGTAAAAAACATAAATTTACTAGTGGTTGATAGATATAGAGAACAATCTGAAAATTCAAGGATAAAAATAAGATTTAAACATATCTCAAAAGTTTTTTTTTTTTATCAAATTAATTATAAAATACATTTAGGATATTGCTCAAAGAAAACCACCCAATGAGATGATTATTGAAAAAGTTATTAATCCAAATTCGCCCACATTTTAAAAAGTTAATATGAATGTATTAAGTGAATAAAACACATAACTATTTCAAAGACAGGTTGAAATCTTGATGGAGGGAGAGGGCGAGGAAAAAAGAGAGGGAGTTACAATCATCGAATTTTGGGTGGATTTGGATTAACTTTTTAAGTATTTATTCTTTTTAAATAAGTCATTTTAAAAAAATTTGAAGTGTTTTGATAACCACTTCACATAACTTTTGATGTGTATTTTAGCTTAATTTTATCAAAAGAATTTAAATAAAAATATTTTTTTGAAAAATATTTTTTTCTCTAGTAAATCCAAATAGGCCATTGGTCTCACTCATAAGATCTTTATAGCCACCATCAACAGTTTAGAATTTTGGTCTTTGGAATGGGTTAATGGTTCATTTTGGCTAAAATATTTTTTCAACGTAGGTGTTCAGGTTAGTTTATATACACTTCAACTAATTTTACGGGATAACTCGTCTATAAACTTTTAAAATGTCTAATAAAAACATTGATTTTAAATTGTGTCTAGTGAGTCCTTGATATATTCAACACTTTTTAAAATTTAGGGAATCTATTAGACATAATATTAAAATTTGTATCTCATAGGATTTTAAATTCTCAATTTTATATATAATTGATATGTGAATTAAAAATGACAAATAGATTGGGCACACTCCAAGTATTCACCAAGTCAAAGTTGGAGTAAAAAAAAAAAAGAAAAGAAAAGAAAAAGAGAAAACAACCAAAATTCTATGTCGAATTCGCATCAAGAATTGGGTAGATTCTATTTTTTTTTCTTTTTAAAAAAAGTGGTAGAATTTGGGATGCTATTAAAAAAAATTCAATTTCCTAAGCATAAATTATACTTTAATTCAAATTAAGAATTTTGTGTCCATTTTATTAAATTTAGAGCCAATTAAGAATTATTGTGTCCATAAATTAAAATTTCGAGATAAATAAATGGCAAACTTACAAATTTTATATGTCTCCAATCTAACCATTTGATCACAACGATAGGCTCAACGAATTCAATGGCGAATAAGCTTGGATCACAATTGATAAACTAAATGCTTGATTGAGTCTGAAACTATAAATTAGATCGAGCTAAGTAATTGAAATCATTTAGGTCCAAACTATAATCCAATTCAAGCCCATTGTGAAAATTTGAGGAAAAAAAAAGATTGGGCTTAAGTGTGATTTAGCCCAGTCCAATTTTTGGGCCCAAATGCAACTTAAGCTCATCTTAAGACCCATGAAAACTCTATAAATAGGGTTTTTCCCCCTTCAATTTTGAAGAGACTGAAAGAACTGAAAACTTAAGCTCTGAAGTACTTCAATGCTAAAATCAAATGAGAAGAGAAGACTCTCAAAAGCCTTGATGTTCTGAAGAACACAATTGTCCTGAAACTTTGAAGATTAGAAGACTAAAGCTCTAAAGCTCTGAAGAGTGTAACTCTTTTGAAAATATGAAGAATAAAGCTCCAAAGATTAGCTTTTGCTCTCTTGAAGATCTAAAAACTAAAGCTTATAAGAGTTCTCAAATATCAAAAGACTCTCTAAAGCTCTTGAAGTCTGAAACTTTGGCGACATTCTAGAGCAAAAGCCAAAGACTTTAGATGAAAATTCTAGAGATAATTAAAAAAAAAAAAAAAAAAAAAAAAACCCAAAACAATCCTCAAACTTTTGAGAATCAAATACGTCTTTGAAGACTAAAAGCAGTTCAAAATTCATACAACTTCCAAGTCCAAGAACTAGCTTCCAAACAAGTTGCAAATGTTGGGATTTATGCCCTAAAACCTCGTAATTTATTAGTTAATTAATTTAATTATTAATTATGCAGTAGTAATTTATCCATTAACCGAAAAAAGTCCAAGGTTATTATATGCAGTCTTGAGCAGTATATAGTTGACATACAAGGTAGATCATGTTCAAGAAATAACCTCAAAGATCTATAGTATATAAGTAAGGTTGGGTGTCTTATCCTGATGACACTACTGATACGACCTAATTTGTAATAGTTACAAATAGTTTGATCTAAATCGTTCATGTGGAGATATGTGAGTGGGTTATCCTACAAAGAGCTTGTATAAGATCAGATCGTGAAATATTTAATCTCTCTTCATAAATCCATTAATTGATGAGATTAATATTCCATAAAATGATCATGTGCCACTCGATCTTAATCCTGAGTGATTTATGAACTCTTATTTGTGAGGTCAGTCCTTTGATTTGCAAGGGTGATAGTGACCCGAGTTGTCAACTCAATAACCTACCATTTTAGGGATTTGATTAAATGGGGAGTGATAACTTGTAAAATACAAGTTATTTTACCTTTTTTATTTAGAACAATTAGGAAATCTACTACAAAAATGCATTAGTTTGATAAGAAAAGCGTACAATCACTACTACAGAAATTTGATTACTTGACCTTTTTTTAATGTCAAGTAAAGGGTATACTTGACACTTATAAAAGCGTTGAGTATTCGAGTGTCAAGTATAGTGTGATAACTTGACTCCGAAAAAACGTCAAGACAAATGTTTTTTGATACAATTTTCGTATCAAGAAAGATAATACACTTGACATTGGTGGTATGTCAAGTTTATTGATTCTTGACATTGATTACGTATCATATATGATAACTCTTTGACATTTTTAATGTGTCAAGTATATGTCTTAAATGCCCCCATCGATATTCTCATTTTTTGTCTTGTATTCCAACAATATAATTACATCAACTAAATAAACATTATACATTTAAGATCTATCAACTCAATATATTCACTAAAAATCCATATGTTCAACTATGACCTTTCATATGAACACTCCTCACAAACTATAACAATATTTCTCTTTCACATGTACATGCACAAAATAAAATTTCAATTATTGCTTTTGTATACAAAACTCAACTTTCAACAAACACAAAAGTGACAAATTGTTTAATAAATAACCTCTCAACAAAATACATTATTTAATCTATACATTGAGCTTTGAAGTCTAAAGATCGAGAACTAAGGGTCAGACAAACCATGTTTAAACAAATCAACCTGCAAAATAGAATAAAGGATGATAACATTAAATTTCAAAATATATAAATAAGTGTTAAGATACAACAACGACAAAAAGTCAAGCACATGCTAAAATTTAAAATAGAAGAGTGCAGATACCTTTCTCCCAACTTTCACAAAAAATAGAGAATATTGGAAGCCCAATCTTATTTACAAGCAATAAAAAATTTCTTCAAAATTTCATTCACCAAAATAACCAATTAACTCCAAATAGATTACCCAAAGTGTGGCTTGATTCGAATGCCACTTCAAAACTATAACAAAGTAATCCAACCTATGAAAAGTTCAATAATAATGGTTACAAAACGCAAATTCCAGCAACTATGTAACAATTCCAAAAGAGTTTCAAGGCCTTAATACCAATCAAAACATCCAAACATCGTTACCTTTGTTGGACAGTGGCTTCAATCCCTTGAAATCTTTGAATTGAACATCAAAAATTGAAAATAACTCAATTATTAGACCAATACTTCAATGGGTAACAAAGAACTATTAATACTAACCTCCAAACTTACCAAAACCTTACCAAGATCAGTCTCAAACGTATTTGATAGCAACTCAACTCCTTCCAACACTTCAAAATCAATCTCATCATCAAACATTCAAACAAGCACATCATTACAGAAGATGCTACATTAAAACCCAAATCACAAATTCATTCAAATACATCCAAAACATTTACCCGAAGTGTTTGCTCAAATCGATGCTTCACTTAAGTCTCGACCAACTTTCCTAAAAAGAAAACAAAAGAGGAACAAGAAAACTCATACACTGATTTATTTGTCTAGTCTGAATATATATCAAACCAAAGTTTAATAACAAGTTACTAAAAGTTACCAAAATTTGCCAAAGTCAAAACTTGCAACCCGGCACAACATGCTTCCAATCTTCAAACTCCGCTACAACCTGAATCTATGACCCAAACATAATGGGTTTTTATCAAAACTAACCCAAAATCAAATAATAATCAAGATTATGCATATAAACTCACAGAATTACCAAGCCTTACCCAAAACAAGGATTGAGGGCATTCGACTACAGATCTGGGCGGGGCTGGGGGCGTTCGACTACAGATCTGAGTAGGGCTGAAGTGACGGAAGCGTTTGGCTATAGATCTGGGTGGGGCTAAAGCGACGGAAGCATTCGGCTACAAATCTAGGCGGGGTTGAAGCGAAGAAAGCGGTTGGGGGTATTCGGCTACAAATCTGAGCGGGGCTAAAGACTCGCGAACGACGTGCACAGCTGGCCGGCTGGCACGGCTGAGTAGACAGCCAAGGAGTTGAGCAGACGACAAAGGAGAGGGCTGGCGCGGCTGAGCAGACGACGAAATGAAAACTCAATAATAGCGACGCGAATGGAGGTGAGGGGAGAATGGAGGCTGACGACGGCTAAGGCTCTCGGGCGCACAAAGAAGGAAAAAATTGGGGGGAAGGCGAAGGTCATGAATGAGATGGTGAAGGAGGAGAGAAATATTTTTTAATTTCAAAAAACAAAAAAATATTATTTTAACAAAAGAAATCAAATAAAATAAAACTTGAGAGGGAAATGAAAACGTGAGAGGGAAATATTATTTTATTTGATAATTTTGGTAGGAGGGAAACTAAATTTGAGAGGCAAATGAAAATGGGAGAGGGAGGGAAACAAAAAATAAAGATTAAAAAAATATACTTTTTATATTTTACTTGACATGAAAATATGTCAAGTAAGAGCTTCTTATACTTGACACGAAAAACGTGCCAAACAAGACCTTATATTACTTGACACGAAAAACGTGTCAAATAATGGTTCGTGTGAAAATATCCGGAATATTCCGTCAATATCCGCTTTTTTAACCCTTTTACTTGACATTTTCTTTCCTAAAAGATCATTACTTGACGTAATGACCTTTTTTTCCAAAGAAACGTCAAGTAATTAAAAACTACAACCGTCAAGTAATGTAGATTTTGTAGTAGTGAATTAATCATATCCTACAATCATATGCTTAAAAAATTGATAATCCTTTAAAATTATAGAATTTGTCACTTTTGGATGTAGGATTCTGTCGAAAATGGAGAAAACCAACAAAAGAAGTAAGTCGTAGCCATGAATCCATAGAACTAAGTTTGATGCCAAACTTGGCATTGCATAGTTCCACGCAATGAGATGAAACATGATTAGAAATACGACAGACACGTGGGCGATAGAAGTCAAATAAAAAAGATCAATTTGGCAGCCAATGTGAAAAGTTCATGGCAGAGGCAATGAATCTCTGATGTGAGGTAGACGATGCGACAGGGCATTGAATTCAATGTGAGGTGTTAGCATAATCATTAGAAAGAGACATGGAACCTTCCTTTTGACGCCTATAAATAACCCATCGAAGAATTGTCTAAGAATCAAACGTCTAACCAAGAATTTAGCCAAGGCTATGCTCATTTTCCACCTCACATCTGCCATAGTCACCACCTCTGAAGCTTTTCTTTGAGGAATTTCGGGTGAAAGCTCAATTTTCTTCTCTAAAAAGGAAAAAGAACATCACCATCATTACAACCACCGTGAAGCAGCCACCATTGGACCTAAGGAAGCAATAAACTGCAACCCGCGGTTTGACACTCTCCACCCTTGTCTTTTATTTCATTCTTCTTATCATTAGTATTTGTATTATTCTATAGAGATTGAAAAACTCTCATTATCAATATGAATTCTATTACATTATTCTATCAATCCATGTTTTTTCCATCTAGCATGAGCAACTAATTTCATAATGGGTTGGGAAGGATAAGACTATCATGTTACTAAGTAATACATAAGTAAGCGTTCAACTTGTTTAATGTATGCTTTATAAACTATTTAGATCAAATCGAGAGATTACTCTAGATAGAATCAATCATTGTTTGAAAAAGTAAGAGATTTTAGAACCCATTAAATAAAAGAAGAAATAGCTTTAGAAATAAAAGTTAACCTTCTGCATGAAATATTAATCGCATACATCCTAGAAATAGGGTATTGTGGCTCAAAGTACTGAGAGGTGAAGTTCATAATTTATGAGTAAGTTGTGCATGAACGTGTGGCTTATACATTGCTTAGGAAATATTGGTAGAAATCTTTCTCAACCCTATTTTATTTATTGAAATCTCATCTCTTGACCCCGTAAGCCGCTTTATTTTATGTTGTAATTGTCATTGCATACTTACCATCATCCATTGCATCGTCACTCACACACCCACCATCATTCACACACTGTAGTTGTAATCAGTAAGGTAGATTAAGCAAATAACATCATCGCATACTTGAGGAAAAATTCGCATTAAGATTGAAATAGTTATTTCATCGCATGATTAGGCGTGATCCTTATGTTCGACCTGGACTCTCTAGGACTCTTATTGAGCTTGCATTTGGGTTCAATTAGATAGAATAATACTTTTATAGTTTAAAATGATCGATGTACGGTTAATTTTTATCACATCATCCCAAAACGCATCAAGTTTTTGTCGTCATTGTCAGGGATTACAGTAGCTAAGTTGCACTGAAATCTTTATTTTTTATTTACAATAATCTCGATTTTTGGTGTATTGCATCCTTATCTGCAAAGAGGTGCAAACATTACATGAGCAAGGGTATAATGCCCAGAGAAATTTTTGCAGACACATAAGATCGAACAAGAAGAAACAACAAAAGAAAAAAGCTCGAGTTATGGCAAACCCACAAAATAACTCGGAGGTTCCAAATGTGGTTAATAACGTAGTGGCTCTTACCAATCCTATACATATTCTCAACGCTCGTAACAGACCGATTAGAGATTATGATTCACAAACTTTATATGACTTTTCATCTGGAATCATGTGTCCAGCGTTCGATGGGACCATATTCGAGATGAAAATGATAAAATGATCCAAATAGCTGGATAGTTTGGAGAAAGACCAAGCCAGGATCCTCATGCTCATTTAAGAAGTTTCATTGAGATATGTAACACCTTCGTGCTCCTGAATATTACTCTAGAAAAAATTAGGCTTTCCCTATTTCCATTATCTCTGAGGTGAGTGGCCCTGAAGCATTGGAATCCAATATTTCAAGCAAAACTATCGTTAAGGAGGGCCTCTAAGGAAGATGTTTGCCACATTCGAGCAGAAACAAATGACTAAAGGTGATAACGGTAATACGACTAAACAACCAAGAAGAAACGTTGAAGAAAATGTAGTCTCACTTGGCGCTGACCTGGAAGAAGTGGAGATTTAGGAAGAAGATATGCCTCTCCGAAGGAAAAATGCCAAAGAAAGGAAAGAGAAGCGCACCGTGGGAATGCAAGAGGATGTGATTTTGTCCGCATCCTCTGTGTAGTGGATGGCGGCCACTTTGGCCAGCAAAACGAAGAAAGCTAAAAAAGGCCTCCAAGATTTGAGGAAGGAAGCCAAAATTCTCATTACGATGAGTAAATTTCAAAGAGAAGTGCGCAATGAAGAAATTGAAGAAGCTGACAATGCGGCGAGGAATAAATCAGTTGAGCCTATGCAAATAGGCAGCTCAGAAAGAGTTGTGGTGGAGTTGATAGATTCAGAATTCATTCCAAACATTACTCCGTCTATCACCCTTTATTGTGATAACAGTGGTGCAGTGGCGAATTCTAAGGAGCCCCGTAGTCATAAACGAGGAAAACATATTAAGCAAAAGTATCATCTCATTAGGAGGATTGTGCAACAAGGAGATGTGATTGTCACACAGATTATTTTGGAACACAACGTTGTTGATCCATTTACGAAGGCTCTCACTACTAAAGTTTTTTAGGGTCACCTGGAGAGCATGGGTCTATGAGATATGAGTCACTTAATCTAGGGCAATTTGATATTGTACATCCCCCTCATGGTATTTGATACTATATATACTCCATTACATTGTAATGTATTTGATACTATACAACCCATTCATTTTAGGACAAGTGGAAAATTGTTGGAGTTCATGCCTAAATCTCATGTATCTTGTAGTTTGTAAAGAAAAATTACATATCTGATAAAATAAGAGGTATTTTATTGATGTTTAGACTGCATTAATTCAATCAAATAAACTAAGATCCAAGGTTATTTTATAAGACTTAAACATGTATGTGGAGACATACAAGTAGATCATATTTAAATAATAACTTAAATGGTTTGTAGTAGATGGATAAGACTGGGTACCTTGTTCTGGTGACACTACGAATACGACCCACTTTGTAGATGTTATAATTGTTGTAAAGTGCTACAAATGATCTGATCCTAATCATTCATGTGGAGACATGCGATGGGGGATATTCTATACAAAGAGTTTGTATAAGATCGGACCACGAAATGAATAGACTCTCTATATAACAACTAGTAGAGACTTACATTTCACTAGGATGACCATAGGTGACTTGACCTTAATCCTGAGTGAGTTATGAACTTCTGTTTATGAGGGTAATCCTTTTATTTGCATGGGTTAGAGTGGCCTTGTTAGCCGACTCAACAAGCCTACCATTTTGGGGATCAGGGAGTTGGGAACACAACTACACAAGATGAAATTCACTCCTTTCCATCTTTAGAGAAAATAGATAAATTGCTCCTTTAATAGCTGATTTCAGGTCTTGAACATTAAGGCATCAACCTCTCATTGGCCCGAGAGGTGTTAGTTTATAATTGGACTATAAATTGTTTGTTCATTAGAGAAATTAGTGGTACTTAAAAAGTTAGATATAACTATAAGGGTAAAACGGTAATTTGATCCAACTGTAATTATGAGCGGTTTGTGAAGGATTAACTCACCGTTAATTGGTTATATCCATGGACACATAAATATATCTACAACCCGAATAGTGAAACTATTGGTCTTTAGTGGAATGCCTGGTAGTTAATGAACATTGATTAATTTAATTAAAGAGCTTAATTAATTAATCTCATATCATTGGAGCTTCTAATCCATAGGTCCATAATGTCCCCACGATAGCTCACTAAAGGAAAGACAAGAGAAATGATTTTGATTATTCAATCAGTTGATGAAATAGCATATTAATGAGATTAATATGATATGGTTAATTATAGATTTGATCTATAATTAAGAGAGAAATATTTTGATAGGATTCAAATAATGAATTCTTATGAATTAGATTCATAAAAAATTTGTTAATTAATTTTGAGAGATGGAGGCAAATAAACATATGATATTTATTTAATTAATTAACTATATATATTAAATTAGATTTAATATATATAGTTATTTATTAGGTTTGATAATTAATCAAATAAATGTTATTTGGTTAATTGAGCCATAAAGGCAAATATGGAAATACTTGGAGGAGCAAACCCCTCTCCAAATAAATTGTTTCTTTTGCCCAAATTAGGGTAAGCATTCGTTTGAGAAAACATAGCCTCCAAATTCTCTCAACAATTTCTCCTCTCCACCATTCTCTATTCCTCTTCCTCCTCCAAGGGTTATAGACCACTCCTCTACTGTTGGATTCCAAGAGAATATCAAGGTCTCTCTTACAGTGGTGTTCATTGTTCATTGGAGATTCATTACGAAGAAGAAGCTTGGAATTTTTGTGAAGATAAAGGGAATCTACAAAGATAAGAAATTGTTCTTCCTTCTTTTCTATTTTTTTCAAAAGCATGCTGAATTAAATATGTTTATCCTATATTTTATTATGCTTGTTGCTGTATTTATTTCATTAAACCAAAAATCGAAATGCAGGGCGTTTTACACACTTTCGCTCGGAATTTTATCCCTTCAATAGATACATTTGTTATACATTTAATCTTTTATTCAATAACTCAATTTAAGCGTATCAAACCAAAATAAAAGATTAAGCTTATTTCTAATCGAATTAAACATAGGTCTTATTATGAAAGCATGCAATTCCTTTTCCATTACATATATATGTATATCCTATGGTGGGATTATGCTATATGACATGCATTATGATATACAACAAAAAAATATCATACATCAAATGCATAAAATAAAAGCTTCAATTTGGATCGAGATTGGTTTCCTAAACTTCTAATTAAATTAATTTAACTAAACCAAAAAAATTAAATTAAATTATTACAATTAATAATGAAGAAAAACAGCTGGAATCTAAACCATCAGAAGTCGAACTATCAAACCGTGTACCATTGGGACGTTATTCGCAGCATCACGACGCTCCGCGTAGCTCCTTTGCCCGTTCATCCGTAATACTCCATCCTTGCTCCGTTCTCCACCAAATCGAAGTCGAAACTTGATCGCGATCGACACAGACATCAAATACAAACTCGATAGCTTAAAAATATTGCCCAAAACAACGAGCCCTTTACATATCGACTCTTTAACGAATAGTAAAAATCTAAAACCAATTCCGAAAACATCCAAATGAGAAAACTTCATTCAACATACAATTATGCTGAATTAGTAAACCCACCATTACTCTGTATACGTTTGAAAATTAAAAGTAGGACAGAAACACACGCTTTGATACCAAATTGTAAGGATATACGAGTACCCATTGTGGAAAAGATCACGTCCTATTTTTAATTTTACAAAACAGGCAAAGAATATATGTGCTGGAAACAGAATGCACATGATCAATTAAGAATAAATATATATAGGAATTAAGAAGAAGAAATGATTCAAAAAACGTACCCTTGAAGACTAGTCTCTTCACGATTTCCTCTCCAAAAACTTCGAACACGAACAATAAAAAACACAGCAACAAGTGTTCAAAACCAACAGACACTACCACGTGGAGATCTCAGTATTCTCGGGGTAGAGAACCGTAGAGAGTTTGTGAATTTCTTTGAATAATTTGGAGAGGGAGTGGTATTTTTTAGAGAAAAAACACTTTTCCAAAACCTTCAGCAACTTAAATATTTTCAACACCTTACAACTCCAACACATTTTGGAGTATTTATAATAGTGCAAGTGGAAGATGAAAGAACCTTTCTTTTCATCTTCCAAATAATAATGAGATAATTTATTGAAGAAAACGAAAGGTTTATAGGTTATTTGAAGAAAATGAAATGTTTATGTAATTAAAAAATACATATAATTAAATAGAACTAATTTTCATTTAATTAATATGTACTTTAATTAACAACATATTTTATGTAATTAAAAAACATACATGTAATTAAATAAAACTAATTTTTATTTAATTTCTTTATATACTTTAATTTTAATAATTATTATATAATAATATAATATAATATATATAATATATAAATATATTATTATCTCTCAAATATTTAATATGAATCAAATTCATATTAAGGTTGTTTTTTTCTTCGTCTCTCTCAAATTATATCTCATACAATTTTATATAATAATTTCCTTTATTAATTTAAACAATTCAAAATAATTTAAATTAATTCGATTCTCATTTTATCCTAATTAAGCTGATGAAGGGACCTTATGCATCTATAGTTTGAAGCTCTAATGGTACTCAATTAATTAATCGAACTCTTTAATTATATTAATCAACTTCCATTAACTGTTAGTCACTCAAGTAAAAACTGATAGTTGCACTCTTCGTACTACATATATATTTTTGTGTCCATTGGATATGACCAACCAACGACGCGTTGACCTTTCACAAATTGCTTGTAAGTATTGTTGGGCTAAAATTATCCTTTTTCCCTTGTAGTTACCTTCAATTCCTTAAGTACCACTGATCCCTCTAATGAACAATAAGTCATAATCCAACTATGACCAAACCCTCTCGGGCCAGGGGTGAGTGTGGCACCACATTGTTCAAGGTCCGGAATCAACTCTTAAGGGAGTAATTTATCTACAGGCTCTAACTATAGAGAATAAGTGAATTCTTTCTTGTATAGTTGTGTTCCCAGCTCCCTAATCAAACGAATCCCCAAAATGGTAGGCATATTGAGTCGAAAAAACTGGCCACTCTCACCCATACAAATCAAAAGACCGCGTTCATAGTAGGAGTTCACAACTCACTCAAGATTTAGGTCAAGTCACTTATGGTCATCCTGATGAAAGGCAAGTCTCATCTATCAACGGTGTTATATAGAGACACTATACATTTTGTGGTCCGATCTTATACAAACTCTTTGCATAGAACACCCTTACTTACATGTATACACATGAATGATCAGGATCAAATCATTTGTAGCACTTTATGACAATTGTAACAACTACAAAGCAGGTTATATTCATAATGTCATAAGGATAAGGTACCTAGCCTTATCCATCTACTACAGACCATTTAGGTTATCACTTAAAAATGATCTGCCTGTTTGTCTCTACATACATGTTTAAGTTTTAGAAAATAATCTTAGATCTTAGTTTATTGGTTTTTAGGATAAATGCAACTAAATGATAAATAAAATACCTCTTTATTTTATTAGATAAATAAATTGTTTGTACAATACAATTACAACTACAAGACCCACGAGATTTAAGGCATTAACCTCCACCACTAAGATCTAGAAATATTTTCAAAGGAAGAAGATAAGTTTAAAAGAAAGATGCTAGTCAAATAAAACTTGCATTAGGAAGCACTTTGAGAGGTGTTCGGCTTAAAATAGCTGTCGTAAATTCTATCTTACCCAAAACAAATGAAATTTATAATACTCTAACTACAACTAAAACTAGCACATAGCAATAGTGGAGTAAGAGGTAGATCCCAAGAGAACATCTATTAATTGGCCTAAAATAGACTAATTGAATCCCAAAATGCAAAAGATTAATCGAAAGGGGTTGTTTGTTTTAAAGAACTAGAAACTAACTAAGTGAAAAGCACGAATTGATATAGAAAATTTAGTAATGAGAGAAATAAGAGAGATTATGAGATAAGATTTAATTGAAAATGAAATCTTCGGGATTTTATGTAAACTAGGAAATTCTATCATTGACTTAACGACGAATCATTGAATTAGATTATTCAATAGTTCATTAAGAATAAATTCCTAATGCCCTAATTAACTAATTTGACAATTAACCCTAATCTAGGTCTTAATTGCTTCCTAAAGACATTTCACAATTAGTCTATAAATTGCATTAAACTCATGGATTTTCTTAACTATGCCAAATCTTGAAATCAAAAGACTGAAAATTCAAGATTGATTGTATGAATGTTCTAAATTAATAGGTTCATTAAAGAAAAGAGGAAAAGAAGTCCACATTTTCTATCAAGACTATTAATTCTTGCAACCCTAATTACAAATTTGTTATAGAACTATGTAATTTTTTCATACAAAAATTGATTATTCTTGAGTTGTTAATTCATTCTTAATCAATTTTATTTTAAGTCTCAGCAAGAACATTCAAAAGAAAGTAACTACATGAAACAAATTCAAAGAAAAGTCTCAAGAAAGTGTCAATCTACATAATTCCCCAAGAAAAAAGCTAAGAAGCGTTGGGCTAACGTTGCAACGGTATACTAACGTCGGTTGCGCAAGGCACGCGAGCGCATGGACTATTCCGTGAATCTTTGGAGCATTGCGACCCTGGGTTAAGCATTGTGACATTGTCCTATTTTGCAGCAAATAGATTCATTCTATTTTCAAGCATCGAGCTAGCGTCAGGCTCAATGTTGTGAGGAGTGTTGCGACGCTGCAAACATTGCTGAAATATGTTGAATTGTTCCTCTTGAGGGGCAAAGTGGTAATTTGTCCTGGATCTTTTTGTTAAGTGATCTTTTGGTGTCATTTGATTCAAATTAGCTCCAAATCTTTCGAAATAGCTTTGTTTGAGTTAGGATTGGAATTTATCTACAAAAATAGACATTTTAAGCAAATAATTATGATAGAATTTAGGATTTTATCATAGAAAAGATAGGATTTTACAAGACCTATCAAGAGGTCTAGTTAATGCGTTGAAGTGAGTTGAGATTTGTTAGGACTTAAAATATATGTTTGAGGACAAGTATTGTTTTAAATTTGGGGGTATGATAACTTGTTAAAATACAAGTTATTTTACCTCTTTTATTTAGAACAATTAGGAAAATATATTAGCTTCATAAGACAATCATATAATTAATCATATCCTGCGATCACAGGCTTACAAAACTAATAATCCTTTAAAATTATAAAATTTGTCAATTTTGGATGCAGGATTTTGTCGAAAATGAAGAAAGTCGGCAAAAGAAGCAAGTCGCAATCATGAACACATAGAACTAAATCTGACACCCAACTTGGCATCGCATAGGTCCACACGATGAGATGAAACATGATCAGAAATATGACAGATGCGTGGGTGGTGGAAGTCAAATAAAAAAGACCAAGTTGGTAGCTGATGTGAAAAGTTCATGGTAGAGCCAATGAATTTCTCACACAAGGCAGGCAATGTGGTAGGGCATGGAATCTAATGCGAGTTGTCAGCATAATCATTAGAAAGAGACATGGAATATTCCTTTTGACACCTATAAATAGCCCATCAAAGCATTGACTAAGAATCAGACATCTAATCAAGAAATTGGCCAAGGCTATGCTCATTTTCCACTTCGCATCCGCCATAGTCACCACTTCTGAAGCTTTTGTTTGAGAAATTTCAGGTGAAAGCTAAATTTTCTTCTCTAAAAAGGAAAAAGAACATCACCATCATTACAATTGCTATGAAGCAACCACCATTGGAGCCAAGGAAGCAAGAAACTTCAGCCCGTGGCTTGATACTCTCCACCATTGCCTTTTATTTCATTCTTCTTATCATTAGTATTTGTATTATTCTGTAGAAATTGAAAAACCCTCATTATCAATATGAATGTCATTACATTCTTCCATCCATCCATGTTTCTTCCATCTAGCATGAGCAACTAATTTCATAATGGGTTGGAAAGGATAAGACTAAGACTAGCATGTTACTAAGTAATACATAAGTAAGCATTTATCTTATTTAGTGTATGCTTCATAAACTGTTATAGATCAAATCGAGAGATTGCTCCAAATAGAATCAATCACTGTTTGAAAAAGTAAGGGATTTTAGAACTCATTAAAAAGGTGAAAAAGTAGTTTTAGAAATAAAAGTTAACCTTCTGCTTGAAATACTTATTGCATGTATCCTAGAAATAGGGTATTGTGGTTCAAAGCATTGAGAGGTGAAGTTTATAATTTATGAGTAATTTGCATGAACGTGTGGCTTATGTTTAGGGAATGTTAGTAGAAATCTTTCTCAACCTTACTTTATTTATTGAAATCTCATCTCTTGATCCATGCAAGTTGTTTTATTTTACGTTGTAATTGTCATTACATATTTACCATCATCGCATCGTCACTCACACACCGATCATCATTCACGCACTGTAGCTGCAATTAGTAGGGTAGATTAAGTAAATCACATCATCGCATACTTGAGGAATAATTCGCGTTAAGATCGAAATAATTATTTCATTGCATGATTAGGCGTGATCCCTATGTCCGACCCTGAACCCTCTAGAACTCTGATTGAGCTTGCACTTGGGTTCAATTAGATAAAACAATGTGTAGATAAGTTTAAAAGGCATGAGTTAAGGTTAATTTCCATCACATCATCCCAAAATGCATCAGGGAGCTAGGAACATAACTTCACAAGATGAAAATCACTCCTTCCCGCATATAGTAAGTAGATGTGTAGTTCCCTTAAGTGTTGATTTCAGGTCTTGAACAAGGGGCCCACCCTCTCACTGACCCAAGAGAGACTTAGTTTATGTTTGGACCATAAACCAACTGTTCATTAGAGGAATCAGTGATACTTAAGGAAAAGAGGTAATTACAGGAGTAAGACGAAAATTTTGACCTAGTTGTAATTATGATCAACTCGTGAAGGATCAATTTACTTACACTGATTATACCCATGAACACAACTTGTCCTACAGTGCATAACAATTCAACTATTGGTCTATAGTGGTTTTGCCCTGTAGTTAATGAATAAAGGCTAATTTAATTAAAGAGTTTATTTAATCAATCTTGGATTATTGAAACTTATAATCTATAGGTTCATAAGGTCACCTTGCTAGCTCACCACGGACCAACAAGGATCAAATATATTGAAAGAAATTTTTGAAATGTTCAAATTTATGAGGAAAAATATTAATTATATTGGAGACAATTAAATATATGTTTTATTATAAAGTTTATTTGAATGAGATTTAAATTATAATTTTATAACATGGAGAATTAATTTATTTGAATGTGATTCAAAATAAATAATGGGATAATTAATTTATTTAAACATGATTCAAATAATTAATAATTTAATTTGGATAATATTCAAATTAAAGAGATAATGCAAAGAATAAATATTTAAATCTGATTTAAATATTTAAAACTTTTTAATATGAGATGTTAATTGTGTAAATATTTATTAATATTGGATATTATTAAATATTAATTTTAAAATCCTTGCAGAGCGGTTATCCTAATAGGATTAGGAATAATCTTGTAAAGTTATAAGTAGGGGGCCCTAGGGAGCCCCAATGGAATAGTCTCTACAACATAATCTCTATATTCATTCTACAGAGATTTCTTTCCCAAGAAAATTCTCCCAATTTTTAGAGAAGGGTTCCCTAAAAAATTATTCTTCCCTATTCCCACTCATCTTTCGAGAGTGGCTCCCACAAATTTGATCCTTGTCAAAGTCATAACAAGGAAGATCTCATGGAAAAGGAAGACTTTAAGGAGAAGACTACCAGTTCTCAGAGAAGATTTTGCTGGAATTGTGGATTAGTAAAGATAAGGTGCTTAAGTTTCTCTTTATTTTTTGTATTCTTAATTCTTTCAAGAAATCAAAGAATGTGATGACACGCTTCCATCAGGACTCAAATCCTTTTAGCAAAGCCGTGAAGAAAAATGAACATTGAGAAAAAGATGAAAAAGCCTTCAAGATAAATCCACCTTCAAGAATAAGCTTCAAAATCCTTGAGAAAAATGAGAACAATCTACAAAGCTTTCAAGACAAGTTTAATTCTCAAGAAGAGATTGGAAGAACTAAAGATGAAAGCATTGAAGCTCCAAAACTAAGTTCTGAAGACCCAAGCTCTAAGGCTCCAAAGATCTCAAGACCGGAATGCTTCAAATTTGAAGAATATAATTCTCTGAAGTTTCGAAGATTAGAAAGCTAAAGCTCTTAAGATTTGCAGGTTGAAGATCCATATGATAAAAACTTCTCTTATTTTCTTGAGTTCTTGAAAACTTTGAAGTTGAAGCTCAAAGAAAACTTGGAAGAAAAACTTCTTTCAATGCTTGAGAGAAAGTATCAAAGGATCTCCTAGAGATTATACTCACGATACTTAGATCAATCAAATACAAAGTTCATTTGACGAATTAAATTTCTTCAAAAATCTTGTCAAATGAATACATAAGGGGTTCTACAATTCACAAAATACTCACTATAAAATAAGAAGAAAAAACATAACGAAGTAGTGAAGAAAAAATGAAAAAAAAAATGTCTAACCCTTAAGTTCAAAACATAGCACACCAAACACATACTTCTAATGTGCAGGCTTCCCAACACAACACTCTAAATATAGGTTTCTAATTCTTGAGCTTTCCAACAGCGCACTCTAGACATGGTTTTTTTCACGCTTCACGACCCTCTTAAAAAAAACCTTGGAGTTTGATTCCAAAACATGGGGTCTAAAGTTCTTTATGTGGGAACTTTGGACATGCTTATTATAAAATCTAAGTGTCATTATAAAATATGTCAACTTAGTCAAGTGCATCATTATCAAATTTGTAAAGTATCGACAACATATCAGAGTGCATCTATATCAGATTTATCAGTATTATATCAATCAAGTGTATCTTTATCAAGAGGAAATATCTAGTACTACAATCGTTTCATACTACCTCCATTTATTATTTGTCACATGAGGATCTTTTAAGAATTAGGGATCCAAGTAATAAATATTTAATAATTAATAAATCATTTAACGACGTCAAATAACCAATGGAGTTAGTATGTACCACTATAGCACTAGAAATTTCCCCCGTTATCAAGTATATCAATAAAGTGTATCGATAGTATAAACGAGTTTAATACATCATTATCAAGTATCAATCAAGTATATCAAGTTTATCAACAGTATAAACAAGTACATAATTAACAAGTATATCAAATATATCAACTAAGTACATCATTATCAAATATATCAGTAGTGCATCAAATGTATGAAGTATATATCAAGAGTGAGGGTATTTGCAACATTTTACATTTTTTATGTGGACTAGGGTACATTTTGCCATTTTTATAAACATGTGAACTATATCTTTAATTAATGTATTTTATTTTGCACTTCTTGCAAGTGCCCCTAAAAGTAATAGTAATAAAAATTACTACAATAAACTTTTAAACCTATTTTAAAAATTCATGGACTATACAAAAGTACATCTTGAATATTCATGGATCAAATGTATCTATTTATAAAAAATTTGAGAACTACCAAAAGGAAAAAGTACATTTAAATGCACATCATCAACGACGAAGTTAGTAAAAGGAACTATGGAAATTTGTATTATTTCTAATTGGACTCTAATAAATGGTGAAATGAATATAACACATCGCATCCATCAATACATGCTAACCTTCAAAATTACAATCACTAATACAAACACAAACATAGCCACAAAATCAACTAGGCAGCATCTAAGCTTAGACAACAATAATGTTTAAACCATGAAAAAACCATAAATTGGTCTAACGGTAGCTAATAGAAGTCATAAGATTTAATAATAGAAGTCATAAGATTTAATAAAAGATTTAGAGATAATGTATTCAATCTATAGTGATCACTCAAATATTGGCACTCAAATGTGTTCAACCTAGAAGTTAATATCATGAGTTTCCTTAGTATCCAAATATTCTAAGACTAGACAAGTTGTCTCATGATATTAATTGAGGTGCATAGTGTGCACAAGTTAACCCAAATACTCGTAGATATAAAAAGAAAAAAAGAAACTATCTAACAAAAACAAATACTCAGACCATGAAAGTCCCTAAGATACACATCTTCGGGATAATAATATAAACTTAACCAATTGAACAAATTCGTCTCAACAGTTGCTCAAATTTAGGAATTTCTTTTTTTTTTTTTTTTCCTTTTTTGAGTTCAAAAGCAAGTGGAGGATTTTAATATATGACACTCTTGCTCGAAGACATGCCTTCAACCAACTAAGCAATGCTCAAGTTGGCAATTTAGAATACAATTTTATAAGATTCAGATAAAAAGTTTTAACTTCAACTTAAATAATACAAGTTCAACTAGTTCACAGGAACAGCTCATAAAATCATTATTGAAATATATGCTCAATCAATTCAGCAAAGCCAAAAGCAGTCTGCCTCAATTCATGCAGCTTGAAGCTGGCTCAGCCCAATATCATTCTCTTGAATAAGATTTAGGATAACAAACGGAAAACCAACAACAAAAATACAGTGAGACAGATAAGGGAAATCTAACGGTAGCTAATTTCTCATCGAAATAGGAGAAACCTGAGTGAAAGCATGTGTAGCTTTCGTCTATTTTGCTTGAGGGTGAGAGGCAATAAAATCAACAGCAAGATTGATAGCATTGATTCTGTCTGCTTCATTGTCAGGAATTTCAAACCGGAACTCTTCTTCAAGAGCCATCACAACTTCCACGGTATCTAAACTATCCAAGCCTAGATCATTTTGAAAATGGGCCGTTGGAGTAACCTGCAAGAGAAATTTATAATACCATTATCAACCAGTGAGAAAAAGAAAAGAACTGAATGCGGTGCTTAAAATTTCAAGGCGAATTTGAAATGCAATGGCAGTCTACCAGCCAATCGGGTATTTCATCTAGAGAAAGGAGTAATTAAGGTTCTGACTCTTTTTTAAGCAGGGATGAAAAAGAAAGTTCACATGACTTCATACATGTAAAAAAGAATAAAACGAAAAGGGGAAAATTTTTTTAGGAGAAGTAAGTACTGAGCTGTCACAATTGCATTAGTTCAATTTTAGGCCGTGATACCACGCACTAAATATTAGTTACCATTATGTCTCTGCTCCCTAATCCCTCGTCTTTTATTCTCCCTCTTGATTACTGATTAGACACACTATGACACATTGACACAGCTACAGTAGCCTGGTCAAGAATGAATACAAACTTTCTCCGCTTGCCAAATTGTGTATCATATCGTCTTTGATTCTATAGTTCCACTTCCATCAGTTAGTCCATAAGCAAAAAAGTTACTTTATCGTACCTAACATGTTGAAGCTTTAACATGCACAACTTAAATTTGCACACTAACAAAGTCAAAAGAAGTGAGGTTTGAAGTCTGTTAGACTATACGGGCAAAGGGATCCCAAACACAATTTTTGAGGATTTTATTCTTTTGGATAAGAAAATTTTTTAGGATTTATTGGGAGAAAAAAGATTGCCAATGCAGAGGGAGTACAACCTGCATCCGTTACTTTTAACCAATATGCTGAGAAGGAAACCAAATGGGAGAAGAAATCCAGAATTTTTTTCTACTTTTTTTTAGTAACATATGTGTAACCGTAACCAAATGAGGGAATGCACATTCGTACATTAGGAAAATAGGACTGAGAAATCCCGACACAACCAGAAAGCATTATAGTTTTTGAAGTAAGAGAATATACGTTTGTACATCAGAAAAATAGAACCAAGAAATCCAGAGAAAACCAGAAAGCCAAAGAGATTATCCAGAAAATAATCCCTCTTCAATTGACTAAAATAAGCACACGTGAGAGAGTATAAGGGATGAAAGTTACAGAGCAAAGAAAAACTTCTCCAAGGAGATGAAGGTAAAATAGGTAGAACGAGGATGAATTAGCTGGCTTCATTGAGTATGTTGATGGTGAAAGCAGCAAAAGAAATAAAGATAGTTCAGGTACTGCAAAACTCCCATTCATTCACTGGCGGGTGTTGGCTCACCAAGGAGTCGAGGACCATGAAGATTGAAGGGAAGACTCAACAGGAAAGATATCGTCTTAATAGGTAGTGAGGCCACTTACTATTATTGTCTAAGAAGCAAGGACACTTTAGTTTGGCTAGCGTATCCAAGTGTCCGACACGCCGACACTTATAAGACACGTATCGGACACTTGTTAGTGTAATAGATGTGTTAGACACTAGTTGTACAAAGTGAAAATAGGACCAACATTTAGTAGACATGCATAAAATAATTCTTACATCTAAATCAACACATATATGACAAAAATAAAAAAAAAATGAGAGCGGATACATCAAACTGACTTTTTAAGCATAAAAATGAATAAATTCATTAACTTTGAATTTCCTTCGTGTTTAAAAATGATATATAGTTTTAAAATGTATGTTTTAATAAATCAGTCCTTGCCATGTCCATGTCCTAAATTTTTAAAAAATGACGTGTCGTCGTGTTAGTGTCGTGTCATATCCGTGCTTCTTAGATTATTCTTCTGATTGATAGAAACAATGGCTTTCATTCAGAAAAAATGAAAGAATACAAGGGCATACAAACAACTATTTTTATCAGCATGACATTTGTTTATCAAGCCTCCATTTTATTTCGATGTAGCTTTTGGAGTGGCTGTTCTGTTTTTAATGGTTCTTTCTTCTTCCCTTTTTATCATGCGGCTACAGCTCTGCTGGGTTTCATGGAATATGTTCTTGATCCATTTATATGTGCTCTTTGGCATCTCCCATATGATGTGCTTTTCTTTGATAGTGATGCTGCTTGTCTTTGGTCCAGTCTCCTTGTATTGATTTTACACAATCTTTTTAGTGGATTGGCTTGCGTCTTTTTTATCAACTCCGCCCTTGTTTATCTTTGGATGTATCTTTCTTTGTTGGTTTCTCCTTATTGGGTTTCCTCATTGTATTCTTTAGATATTTCATTCATCAATGAAATTGTTTCTTATCCCAAAAAAAAAAAAATAATAATTAGAAAAAAAAAGAAAAAAAACACTAAGCCCACAAAAGGCCCCACTAAAGAAAGGGGTTCCTTTCCAACTAAGCAAAACTTTACCTAGGGTATTATTACAAAAGTCTTCGAAACCGAAACCCAAATAGAAAAATGAACCTTCACAAGGATCAAACATCACACTGGTCCCTCTCCAAACCTCTAAACGTTTTGTTGTACCTCTCCAGTCCCACAACAAAACACACATCCCCGCAAACCTCAAGTCACGACCTTTATCTCTGAAAGGAGGATGGGGGAGGAACTACCTGATCTTCGCTTTATTATCCCTCAGTCGCACTATCACAATATCAAGCTCCTAAAAGAAGCAATTCCACGCAGACCTTGCAAACAAAGAGCTCCAGAGAATGTGATCTAGGTCTTCTATAAGATACCCCGTACCTAGTTAGGGATATTAGTATGGTATTAGTAAGGGGTATAAGGGTAATGAGATAGATAGTTAGTGTATCTTGTTTTAAATAGAAGAGGGTGAGTGAGGGAAGGGGGCAATTGTTTAGTGGTTTAGGGCTTGGGTTAGCATACTAAAGAGAGGAGGTTCCAAGTGTCTTTATACTTGGTCTATATTGTAGTTCTTTGTCCTTATATTTCCATATATTTCAGATCTTAAGACTAGTTAGGGAGTATCCTAACATCTTCCTCCAACTTCCGGCAGAGAATAAAACAAAAGGGCCCATTAACAAAGGCATCTTCCTTGAAAGCCAATCAAAGTGTTCACTCGATCAAGTAAAACTTGCTAGGTAAAGAACTTGATTCTCTTTGGAATCTTACTACTCCACAACACATCAAAACTTGCCCAGTCACTTATTATTTCATTATCTATATATTAGGGGTGTTCAACAAACCCAGTAACCTAGACAACCCACCCAAAATATAAGGGTTGGGTTCGGTTAGAATTGAATTTGAGTTGGGTTGGGTTTCATTTTAGTAGGGGAAGAAACCATAGACTACAATAACGTCCAAGATTATGCAAAAGCTTAGTTTCCCAAACTCAATAAACATTCAAGTTGGAGCCCTGAGGGACAAGGAGTGCCATATTAGTTGAACTCCCTCAGAACCTTCTGGGATGCGTGCCCTAAAATCATGATCCCAAAAGAAACATGCAAGGTACTCTCCAAGGTGGCAATGGCGCACTTAAATATACAAATCAATATGAAAAATTATATAGGAAAAATAACACTTAGCCAAAGAATATTAAGTTAGACAATTTATTACATAAAAATGAAAATATAAAGTTACAAACTAAAAGAAAATTAAAGAAATAACCAAAAAAAGTTTTTTGGAAAAAACAGATTAGAACAATGAATGTTTAATTACAGTAAAACATTAGTAATCTTAACAAATGCCAACAGAATGAGTTTGGGTTACAGGCGGCAACTTATGGGGAGAAAAACATAATGAGGGTTCATTTTCGTCTATAGAAAGAGAAAAGGGGAAAACATCGATAGGAGGATCGACCTTTTCTGATTTATAATAGAGAGGTCAATTATTATAAAGAAGGTTTAAATACTACTTTGGTCCCTCTAGTTTTGATTTTGGTTCATTTTGGTCCATGTACTTTTAAAAGCTCTTTTTTTTTTAATATTTTTATTGTTTTTGTATCTGTGAGTGCCTCAGCCAGCTTACGCTCACTTCAACTAATCTCACGGGACAACCTACCTGACCCTACAACGTTTTGGTGCCAAGGAAACTCATAGGATATTAAATCCTAGAAAGGTAGCCACCAGATTGAACTCATGACCTTTTAGCCCTTTATAGAGGTCAAAATTGGTCTTTGTACTTTCAATTTTGGTTCATTTTAATCTTTGAACTTTCAAATAGTAATCATTTTGATCCCTTAAAAATGAATTAAAAATGAAAATGAAGGGACCAAATGGTCACTTGTTAAAAGTACAAGGATCAAAATAAAACAAAGTTGAAAGTACAATAACTAAAATGAACATTTTGAAAGTACGGGGACCAAAATGAACAAAAACAAAAAATACAGAGACCAAAGTAGTATTTAAACCTATAAAAAAATATGTAATAGAGGACCCAAAATATATATACTGAAAGTATCCTCCAAACTATTGATATATTGTTTGGCCCAAGAATGTAATTATGGAAGGATTTTTTGACTGGGACCTGGAAGTAGAAGATGTTTTTCAAAGGCTAAGCAATCTTCTTGGCATTATTACTTATCTGACTCTCCCTAACTTGGATTCACCATTTATACTAGGAGCTGATGCATCGCAAACAAGGAACGTGCGATGTGATGATCCAAGAACAGAGGCTCATTGCTTCGTTTGATAATTGTTTTGCCTCCTAGTTTCACTTTAAGCTCATATACAAACAATTGACAATAACTTATGGTCTTCCAACAGTGTAATCATACTTATTATGTTCTGACATGAGTTAATCATGAGAATATATTAATAAAAAGCTCGAAGTTTTCACTGGACGATATATAATTGCGCGTAAGTGTCAACAATGACAGTGAGTAACAAAGCTGCTCAAATATAATTTTCACATCCATAGTCTATTACAGATAGCTTAGAATCTTTCAGTAGACCCACCATTGCTTGTTCATATAGTCGTCGTGATTGAAAAATTATCCAAATTATGGACAGAGCACCTTGGAAGCTGCTTTTACAAGTATGACCTAAGTCTGTGACTAATAAATGAGGAGCTGAGGCTCTTCAAAATGTCCCTACATCTAGGGCTAAAAGAACATTGGCCAAATTAGGCTCCATTCTTGAGCCTCCTAGCACTACTCATGAGAAAACTTATAAGAAGTGTATGTTTACGAATGGAAAGGAATGTTCATCATAATATCGTATGAAAATAACCAAATACTGCGTAGTGTAAAGTCCTGATATTTACACCTCCATCTTTTTTATTTATTTATTTATTTATTTTAAATAGAACCTTTCATTAATGAAATGTTTAATTTATTTTGGAGGCACTGTGACAATATGCAACAATATCACATGCCCTTAGATATTGTTTATTTGTGAGAACGAGTGACTTTATTATCCATTATAAATTACAATACAAATTTTCTATGTCAGATCAAGAGGAGGTTTGGATCCCTCAATCCCAAATGTTGTTGAACTCTAAAACAATTTTTTTCAATCAACCTAAATGGATTCAACCAGACTTCTATTGAATTATGTATCCTATTTTCAATATTTCCTTAGTACATTAGAACATAGATATATAATACATTTCTAATTCGCCGAGTAAATTTCCAAATACAATGAAAACACAGAATATAACCACTATGCTCCTACATCTTGTTTCTAGATCGCCAGGCAATTCAACCCTAAATTTCAAAGCTATAAACTAAATGAAGCAAATTGCAAAAACAAAACGAAGCTCATAGAAACTCAATTAATTAACGTAATCCTAAAATGAATAGAACATTTATCTTACCTTGGAGGGATCCACCTTCTGAAATTTCTTGACAACGGAAATGACGCGGTCGGTGACTTCTGATTTGTCGAGAAAAGAACCTCTCACCTCCTCGGAAAAGAGACGGCATCGAATCGCATTGAAGGGATTGACGTAAAGAACGGGGCTGTTGGTATGGGGCAGGGCCTTGACATGAACCCTAAGATGCTTCAACAGAGAGTTTCTAGCCGCCATTGGAAGTGAAAAATGTACTTTCAAGTGTTCGAAGAAAATGGCTGCTCGTGAGGGAAGTTCTATGCGCTGTTCGACGCAGGCCAATGAAAGGGAAGAAACCTATTTGGGGGAGTTTTTAAAAACAAAATATCGGTTAAATTTTAGAAAATAGGAATTTTGAAGAGTAGCATTTGGCTTTGGACCTATTTTTAGAACTTCTCTTGAATTTTGAAGAGTAGCATTTGTACCTTAATTTTTGTCAAATATCTTAGACCAAGAGATCATCATATCACTTAACCACTAAGACATTAATTAAATTCAACATTAGATCAAGGTTTTTTTTATGAAAACTTGAATAATATATAGTGGTGGGTGGATCATATTCAAGTAATAATTTAAATGGTCTATAGTATTATGGATAAAGTTAGGTGTCTTATCCTAGTGATATTAGAGATATGGCTCACTTTGTAAATGTTACAAACAATTTGATCCAATCGTTCATGTAAAGACATGTGAGTGGGAGCATCTTAGACAAAGAGTTTGTATAAGATTGAACCTAAATGAATTAATATCTCTTTGTAACTCCGTTAATTTAAGAAATTAATCTTTCACAAAATGATCACAAATAACTCGATCTTAATCTTGGGTGAGTTATAAAAAGAGTCTTGGGATTGGTGTCTTAATTCTCTCGGAGTCTCGTAATTTGTAAACTGTACACATTGTTATGAATAAAATAAGAGTTATTTTATTTGGCATTTACTCATATCCAATAAACAAAGTTATTGTAGGTAAACTTAAGCATGTATATGAGATATACAAGTGGATCATGTCTTAAGTGATAAACTAAATAGGTATGTGGTATAAGGATTAATAAGGGATATTTGATCCTAGTGACACTATGGATACGACCTGCTTTGTAGAAGTTTACAAGTGTTGTGAACTACTATAGATGGTAGATCCTGACCATTCATGTGGAGACATGCGAGCGCGGGTGTCCTATATAAAGAGTTTGTATAAGACCGAACCACGAGATGATTCGTCTCTTTATATAACTTCGTTGATACTTGAGACTTACATCTCACCTAAATGATCATAGGTGACATGACTAAAATCCTGAGTATTTTGAGAACTTCTGCCTTTGAGGGCGGTCATTTGATTAGTATGGGTGAGAGTGGCTAGATTGCGAACTTAACATGCCTATCTTTTTGGGGATTTGTCTGATTTAGGAGTTGGGAACTCAGTTACACAAGATGAAATTTACTCATTCCCCGAAGCAGGGGTAAGTAGATAGATTTTCCTTAAGGGTTGATTTCGGATCTTGAATATAGTGGCCACAACTTCTCTTTGGAAGAGAGGACTCAATCATAGTAGGACTATAACTTATGTTCATTAGAGGAATCAGTGCTACTTAAGGAGTTAGATGTAACTACAGGGGCATAACGGTTATTGGCACAACTGTACTCACGAGCGATCTGTGAAGGGTTATCGCATTGTTGATTGGTTGATATGGATACAAAATATATCTGTAGTAAGGAGAGTGCAGCTGTCAGTCTTTAGTGGAGTGTCTGACAGTTAACGGATGGTGGATTCCATGACTAAAGAGTTTAGTCAGTTATTCACATACCGTTGGAGCTTCAAGCTAAAGGTCCATAAGGTCTCCTTGGTAGCTCAATGGATTCAAATTGAGAATCAGTTCTTGGTGTTGATTTGAAATGTTCAAATTGACAAAAGGAAATTCGATTATATATGA
The DNA here is from genome assembly GCF_009727055.1 of Benincasa hispida. NCBI lineage: Eukaryota > Viridiplantae > Streptophyta > Magnoliopsida > Cucurbitales > Cucurbitaceae > Benincasa > Benincasa hispida. The sequence goes on from NC_052350.1 coordinate 35,127,675, forward strand.
TATGATTGGTGTGATGTATGAGATACATCAAGTGGAGGATTAATGTAAATATGATTTACATTAAGTACCATAAAATAGAAAAAGAACTATGGTTTATATGTTTCATGAGATGAAATATTAAAACTATAGGTTATAAATATAAAATGGTAAGTTGGTTATCATATATATTTATAATAATATTAATTATTGAATAATTATCTATTTTTCTCTAATAACCAATTGAGTGGGAGGTTATTGGTGGTTTCATGGTAACCGTGACATAAAAGGAAAAATGTTTTCCTATTCAAAATTAAATTATATAATAAAAAAGAGGTTTATTGTATTTGAATAAGATTCAAATAATAATATGAATTAGATTCATATTAAAACTATAGATTAAAAGTTAATATGAATGAGATTCATATTAAAAATTATAGGTTATAGAAGAGATATATCTTTGAACAAGATTCAAATATTTAATTAAATATTAGATATTTAATATGTATAAATTAATTAATTAAATTAAGTTAGTTATTAATTATTGTAATTAATAATTAAATTGGTTTATTTTAATTGATGGGTGAAATGGGTGGTTTTCAATTCTACTTCACTTTAAAAACAAGGTGGGAAAGTATTCTTCTGATATATGGTTTTTGCAGAAGAAAATTTACTCGCCCCTCTCAAATCTCTCTCCCAAGTTTTTGCAGAGAAATGGTTTATCTATTAAAAAAAAAAATCTCCTATAACAAAATTGATTCCTCGTCTCTTTCAAAAAGAGGTTCCCATAAACTAGTCCTTGCTAGAGAATAGCAGGAAAGACATTTTGGAGGCGTCTATGTACATGGGAGATCGACTGCAAAGAAGAATGAATACCTAGAAAAGATTTGAAGAAGTGTTCTTCAAAGGTAGGTTTTTTCTTCTCCTGAAATTCCATGCTTAACCTGTGAAGTTCCAATATTGTGAATGTTTTATGTACTTTTTTTGTGTTGTTAATTATAATCAAAATCAAAACAATAGGCGTTCAATCACTTCTGCTAGGGATTCGATCCCTTCGGTGTTTTCTTCGGAATTCACCGGATTTATGGGTACACCTCACTACGATAGGGCGGGTCCAATTATTTACTTGTATAATCATGCATGATAAGTACAATATGCATGTCCCACTAGTATGAATACATTTATTGGATATACATACACAGGCTGACCTCGAGAGTGCGATTACTTGGTATTTTTGTACTCGCCCTTTCATGATACTAGTTAAAAGGCATGTGCGATGCACGTGGTAGAATTTGAATTATTTAAGTTATTCATGGTAGAATTTGAATATTGAATGAATATATAAATCATTTAACTTGAATAATAAACATTTGACATAAATTTGATAATGAAAAAAATCAATCCTAAAATTATATATATTCTGTTTTAGGTTAATTTACTATGAAAATAAAATAAATTGAATATGGTTGAAAATATTTGAAATATAAATTTTTAAGATGAAATATGAATGGTTATCTAAAAAATGGTGAAATATTAATAGTGAGTGAATGTACATTTTAAGGGAAAATTATAAATATACTTGACCTTAAATTTTAAAATAATGGAAGTGATAGAAAAAATTGATGAATATAATTAAAATAAATGAAATAAAAGATATACTAAAATTTATAAAGAGGAAGAATAATAAAGTATTAAAAATTATACTATATGTTCTTAAAATTAAAAGAACAAAAAAAATTATTTAGATACAAAATATTGTTTGTCTAAAAAAAAGATACAAAATCTTGTGTCTTCTAATATATATACATTTAAAAAAAAATTGAACATTCATGAAATCAAGAGGAAGCACGACAAATAGTTCTTGAATTATATTTACATGTATTTTCAAATAGGTTATAATAGGTTATGATAAATCATTATTTATTCTTAACATAAAAAATAAATTGATTACATACGTAAACTTGTAATAAAAGAAAAGATTTGTTTAGATATAAAATCTTGTTTTCAAGATTTGAACGTTTAAAATGTAAAAATAACAAACATAATAAACATATTCAACCAAATCTTTTCTAATTTAAATACAATACTATAAATAAAAATTCCTTGATTATAAGTTGTTCGGTCAAATCTTAAGAAATTTACATTGTGCTTAAAGAAATGCACATATAGTTGTTTCAACTTTTTAACTTGTTTTTAAAGATCCGAACATTCACAAAATGTAAAATTAATAAACATATTAAAGTGAAATTAAAAAGAAAACTTTTACAATGAATATATCGTTGTAACGACCCGACCATTCGAGCATTCTGACAGGAACCGTTACTCGTGACTACACATTTTTATTTAAACATTTTGACCAATAAAGTATAAATTTAGTGAAACAGAGCTAACTATTTCAAATAAAAAAATTTAAATTAATAAAGAAATCAAATAAACAAAATATTTAATCGGGGTCCCCCTAAAAATATAAATTTAAAACTGGAAAACATTGAAGAATTTGAAAGTTTTACATAAAAAGTTCTAGAATTTCAAATACCAAGACTCGTTTCAAACATGAAAGACATGAAAACATGAGCAGAAGTTTCTGTCTGGTCCCAATGGTACGGTTATGAATTATTCTTGTCATTCGTCGGTCCATCCTTGCCTTTACCTGAAAAACATATCATAAGAAAAGGTAAGTATGAAATACTCAATAAGTGACCCACTATTGGACCCTCTACGTAATATGTTAAACATTTTATCTAGGCAATGGTATAAACTCATATCATATCTGTTACAGTGCACTTGAAGGTCACATATTAGTCATAAACGTGATCCCGAGGGAATGTGCATTAGTCATAGGTGTATATCCGAAGGTACACATATCAGTCGTAGATGTGTCCCGAGGAAGCACATATCAGTCATAAGCGCATACCCAAAGGTGCACAAATCAGTCATAAGTATATACCCGAAGGTACACAAATCAGTCGTAGGTGTGTCCCGATAGAGCACACAATCATCGTAGATATGTATCCCGAAGGTACATGATCAGTCAAGATGTGTATAAGAGACAGCATTAACCACGCATCATATCCCAAAGGTGCACAAATCAGTCATAAGTATATACCCGAAGGTACACAAATCAGTCGTAGGTGTGTCCCGATAGAGCACACAATCATATGTGTATACCCGAAGGTACACAAACAGTAATAAATGTGTACCATAAATAGTTACAGGTGTGTATCTTGAAGGAATACACAATCAATTGTAAGGTACACACTGCTCAAATAAAAAGGTTAACATGCATCATATATACGTAGCATGCATTAGTCCACATTTAAAACTTTTATCATAAACATAGTTGATTAACTTAGAAAAAAATTACCAGAATGCCCTCAATCATCGTTACATAACACCACAGTCAAACCAGTCCATATCATTAAATCAAACAGTCCAATCATTGTTACTTAACCCATGAAAAATTACCAAAAATACCTCAGTCAACATATCATACAATATCAGTCAAGATAGTCTCTTACATTATATATAACGGTCTAAACATCATCATGTGGTTGGGGTAACTGGTTCGAAGGCAAGCCAGTAGTAGGATACTTACCTTGAAATTAAGTCCAAATAATTAGTAATTCAACTTCGCAAAACCTTGAATTCTGAATAATCCAAAAACATAAATCGAAACTAAATCCAATGTTTAGGTCACAATTCTAATTACAACTTATCCTGAATGTCTCCAAACAAATTACCCAACACGTGGTTTGATCCACATATCAATTCGAAGCTTCAAAATCAACAAGATCCAAGTTATCACCAAAATCAACCTTTAACTCTAATGGACAATAGCTTTAGATCTTCTAATCCAACCTCCAAAAAACTAATTAAAACAAAAGTTAAGTTGACACTTAGTGGGTATCCAAAAATTCTCAACAAAGACCCCAAACCTTAAAAAAAAGGACGCCGAACAATTTTAATCTTGTTGGAAAGATCCTTGAGAGTGTAAAACTCAATTTCAACATCAAAAGAATATGAGTAAACCAAAACTGAAACCAAAATTTGATGGTTATTCAAGATCTTCCAAGAAGACCCCTATAAAACACCAAATAACTTACTCAAAATATCAATTCCAGTGACAATAACACTAGCGACAGTGATGGCAGCGGCAACCATAGATTGGCGGTGGGCGTTGTTGTCGGACGACATAAATTGTTTAGGCTAGTGACTGGTAGTGATGGTCTTGCATGAGAAGGGTTTGCGAGAGTGAGAGAGAAGGGGGTTTCCAGTTTTACAGATTCTATTCAACAGCGATTACGGACAAACTAGAGCTCTAAACAACAATCCAACTGTTCAAAACAAGATTCTATATGTCTTAAATAGACTAACCAAATTTCAGTATGATCCAATGGTTCAAACTCTGGCAATCGACAATTTTGTGGAAGATGACGTTGAAAATTGAACTGTTGTCTTTCCTTTTTCTGAATGGATGAATTGTTGTCTTTCCCTCCGATTTTCTGCGTCTTTTCACTCTCCTTTAATTTCAAATATCCCAATTATTTCATTTTTTTCAAATTTTAAAAAGATAAATCAAATATTTTATCACAATATCTACACAATCTCCAAAAATCCTAGAAATTAATAAATTAATTAACTTCTCAAATTACCTTAATTTAGGTTCCAAAAACCAAAATTAAAAGGCATAAAATCCATCAATTTGATATAAATTAATTCTTTCCAAATATTTAAATCAATTAAAACCACATAAAAATTAATTATCTACTCAATTGTTTTAAGTTGGCTCCAAAATCCAAAAAAACAAAACAAAATAAAACAAAAGTAAATTAAAGCCCAACAATTTAAGATAATTAATCCCAATTTATCCGGAACTCGGGATGTTCCATTCTTCCCACCTTTAGAACTTTTGCCCTTGAATGTTTAAATCTTGAAAAATCTTTTGATACTTAGGGATTGCTTCATCAATCTAAGTGAATAAGTACTTCAAACTTTAGTTGCCCATAAAGATCTATACCTTCTCTCTATTTAAATAACATATTCAAGCAAAGATAATTCAAGTCAAACCCAATCACTCGTAAACATCCAATTCATAACTTAGAATGTCAAACCAGACTCAGTCTTTGATATCAAAATATGAATTTCCTTTATCTTCTCAATATAATAAAACATTTTTTAAATACTAGTATTTTCTTCACACTTATCTTTGTCGAGGCCAACCAATTTTAAGGTGCGCTTTCCATTTCCCAAGTGAAATATAATCTATATACCAAGCAAGTCATGTGATTATCTATAATAATCTACAATTCAATTTCAAACTTTAAACTTTGGAAGAGGGTATCCTCCACAAGTTAACATTGCTCTTAAACTCCAAATGTTTATCTTCCATCTTAGTATAACTAATTAAACTTGAGTCCTTTCATCACAATAAAGACATAGAAAAAACACAAGCGCCTTTGAAGTATCTTGAATTCAATCCTTTAGAATTCCTTAACCTCTCAAATCCATTTTTTTCCATCCATCAACAACCTGAGTTTCATGCTTGACATGTGTTTTACATTGGTACGACTTCCTTTATGCACCCATACTCCCATTATTCACAATAAAATCACAATGCAAACTCATAGTATATTTTATATTGGACAATCTTTGTTACTAAGAACTCCACTTTCGATTTATGTCTCCTTAACTTTTTTTTCCACTTCAAATCTTAGGTACTTTTCAAATTATAACTTTCGTTTTCAATCACATAAACTAAACTAGGTAATTTTATGAAGATATTATTCACCTTAAGTTCACTTACTTTCCAACTTGAACCTTTCCAACCCTTTAGGTACGACTTCCTTTATGCACCCATACACCCATTATTCACAATAAAATCACAATGCAAACTCATAGTATATTTTATATTGGACAATCTTTGTTACTAAGAGCTCCACTTTCGATTTATGTCTCCTTAACTTTTTTTCCACTTCAAATCTTAGGTACTTTTCAAGTTATAACTTTCGTTTTTAATCACATCAACTAAATTAGGTACTTTTATGAAGATATTCTTCACCTTAGAACCTTTACAACCCTTTAGGGCATAGTACATGAAAAAAAAAACCCCAAGGTACCCTATTTAGTCCATCCATCTTAAACATCACAAGAGTAATGATAACCTATCAAGTTAAGAGCCAACAACCCTAACTAGTAATTCTTCTTCTTTTTAGACATGTTACATGAAGAACCAAAACACAACATCTTACTTAATCTACCAACCTCCAATACCAAAAAAAAAAAAAAAAAAAAAAACAATGATCATGGCCTATTAATCCTTTCAAATTTTCTCTTGAAATATTTTGAATTTAATATCTAGTAGCCTTTAATAGAGCTATAGTATTTTTTTTCCTCTCTTTTTTTTATTTATAAAGCTACTATAACCTTATACTTGAGTGCGGGCCTTGTGGGGGGGGGGGGGGGGATTTACACGTTTTACCACCACTCCTATTACCTAATGCCAAAACATATCACCGTTCTTTAGTGAATTCTCAATTGGATTACTTTATTCTCTGGCTTAGATTGATACATCCTTTACTATCTACAATGCCATATCATAACACCACATAGTTCATCAGGTTTAAAGATCTTTAAACTGTCCATTCCTTCTTAATAGTCCTTTCATAAGATAAGATGATGTTAAGTAACTTTTAACATCCATCGATTTCTTTTAAGTCATAACTGAATAATCATCTCATGCTATCTTCCATAAAGACATTGCCAAGCAGTAAAACATAACTTGTGAGATTAAACTAAACAAATATTTTTATGTAAAATTATTCATAATATTTTTACTGCTTGCACATACTTGGCAATGACGAAGAATCCATTGATGAGCCATAGGGATATTCTAGATTTACGATGTAAGTCAATCTACAGAACCTAAAATTAAGGCTCTGATACCAACTATGACAACCCGACCATTCGAGTACTCTGACTGATGAAGTTGACATTCAACCAATGGAAGTAATTAGGATCTTAAACACTCTAATTACATTAATTTTGGCAAAGAAACATGCATATTCATAACAACAACAATAAAAGGATTTCAGTGAACAACCTTTGATGAAACCTCCAATTGATGCAATCTACCCGTGAATTCTATTCAACAACTTTTTGTAGACCACCACGAGGATTTCTCTACTAATCCCAGGCTTTAGATTGGGAGGTGAAACCCAAATTGAGAGAGATTAGGTGTGAGTTTTGAGAATTGGAGTGAAGCAAAAATTTTCAGAATTTATCCTCTTCAAAAATAGATTGCATGAATGATTTTTTCTAGAAAAATCCTTATTTATCCAAATATATCATGCAACTATGTTAAAGAGGGAGATTGACATTCAATCTTCCACTCAATTGGGTGGGTTATGTGTAGGATCAAAATGAAAAAGTGGGAAAACCACACTTTTCATTTTAAAATTATTTTCTTTTTAATTCAATTTTTTTATTTTCAATTAAAAATCATATTAGATTAAAATAACAAATTTTAAATTTGAAAATTCAAATTCAAAAAATTATTTAAAATACTTTATTTTAAATAAATATTAATTAATTAAATAATTTAATATCAAATATTAAATTAATTAAAAACCTAATCCAAAACATGAATCCTAATTTTTTAAATCTCATTTAAATGTTTTCAACTCTCCGACACGTTTAATTCGTTAATTAAACCTTTCATTATATTGAATATAATAATTCAAACCCTAAGCTGAATTTGAACATTTCAAATTCACTCAACACGCTATTTTAAGTTTTAAATCCTTTTTACGAGCTAGTAGAGGGACCTAATGGACCTACAGATCATGAGCTCCAACGATTTGAGATTAATTGGCTACCACTTTAAACCGAATTAATCAGTATTCGTTAACTATCGAGACACTCTACTATTGCTCAGTAGTTGCACTCTCCTCACTGTAGATATATTTCTGTCCACTTGTTTTAATCATAATCAGTAAGTCAATCCTTGATAACTTGTAGAAATACAAGTTATTTATGCCACATTATCTAGATATTGCGGCCAAAAGTTAGCAAATATGCGCCGATTGTATGAAAATTAGCCTAGTATTACAATAATTATAAATGATCGCAATTACACCCACTGACACCATAAAGATGGAAGACAAGCCGAATTTTACTCTGTTTTGCAGGAGACCAAGTCACCGCTTGCACTAAAGGCTCATGAGAAACTAATCAACGCATCTCTGTCACAATGCGCCTGTCAATCAATAATGAAGAGACGATTACCGCAATGACGGCACAATGCGACAGTCGATCCAGAGCTGTGTTTTAACCGAATGCGGTAATAAAAACAACACCGCATGTGAACTCATGATCGGAAGATGCAGCTGAGCAACGCAAAATCGGAGGATTGAGACACGTGTACAACTAACGGTTGTGTAGAATTGACGATCTGATTGTGTAACAGAAGGAATAATATCCCTCAATCTTCGAAATTACCATAACGATCAAGTGGGTACCACAAGGCCAGAGTCAAAGATCGAAAAAATAAGCTACTGGATAAGGGGTAAGTGCTGCAAAATTGTTGAGAGAAAAGGCTGAGTGAGTGCTTAAGAGACGAAATCCGGGAAGAAGACGAAATAAGGCCGAGAGGTGAATCTCAGATCTAATCTGCCAAACACCCGATTGAAAGCTCTGTGCAAAGATCCCTGCTACCGTTGGAGCAAGCGGGAAGCTCTTCCTGCCATTAAAACCATCCTATCCGGCAAACGAATCTTCATCAAATCAGTGTCAAGACATTGGCACTTGTTTGTTTCTGTCTATCTCTTTCATCGTTGTACTTCACTGTTCTTTATCTCTTCATTCACACATCATGTATCAAACGCTTAATAGAGATATTAAATGTTTCGATAGCTTTCATTTACCATTTTCTGTCTATTTTCGTTCACCCATCAATTACTTTCTTCATGATGTTTTCTTAATTCCCTGATAAGCAATATGAATTAACCAAGTACTTAATTTATGTTAAAGATATAAAATGCGTTTAGCTAAGGCATGCTAGACGGCATCTTCACCTGTGAGTGCAGAAGTGAAGATGCCATTCTAATCTATCGAGAGAGGGTTAGAAGAATGCGTTAACTAAAGCAAGTAGTACTTCTAGACATGGAAGCAACCTTGCGTTCATTACGTTAGTCTCTGTTTCACCATAGACATGTAGGAGCACGGCTGATCACCGAGAGGTGTACACCAAGAGAAGAGCGGAACAATATTTGTAGCTTCAATGCGATTAAGAACTTGCGTTATATTATTTTTCTTTCTCTTCTATTCTATTCATAAGACTTGTTGCCGCATCCCACGTCTTTGCACAACTTTCACAGCCAACCTTGACCCCAGCATCTTGTACATGAAGCCTGTATCTTGTATCCTCTAGCTTAGGTTTACTGTATTTTTATTTTATTATCGCATATTTACTGCTTTACTTTATTTTATTACAATTTATATACCTATACACACACACATTTAAAGATTGAAAACCTGGTCGCATATATCATGAACATACTACAATAACCTAAATCAGTCCCTGTATTCGACCTCAGATCACACCGAGAAACTTGCGATGGAATTACACTTGGTTCCATTGTAAGGAAACTTGTGACAACGCATGGCATACTACATGAACATCCATAATTAACGCATATTCAGGAGTAATATCGCATCATCATGAGCATAGAACATCATACATCCTGACCTATCCAAAAGTGAGTCAACAATCCTTCACAAGTTGTTTGTATTTATAGCTAGGTCAAAATTACCGTTTTACCCCTGTAATACATCTTACTCCTTAAGTCTCCACTGATCATCTAATGAATAATTGGTTTATGGTCTTACCAATAAATCGAATCACTCTCAGCCATAAGAGGGCGGGGCCCTTTTGTTCAAGACCAGGAGCCAGTCCTTAAGGGAACAACCTATATGCTAACCCTAAAATGAGTAGGAGTGAATTCATCTTGCACAACTATGTTCCCAACTATCTATCTGATCTTACCCCTAAAATGGGATACTTATTGAACAGCGATATTGAGCCACTCTCACCATGCATATTAAAGGAAAAACCCCAATAAATAGGAGTTCATAGTTAGCTCAGGATTGAGATCATCTCAGGTCATTAAATTGAAATAGTCAATCTTAACAGTAAACGGTTGTTATAAAGAAAAAGTGACTATTTCGTGATCCAGTCTTATACAAACATCTTTTGCATAGGATGCCCCCACTCGCATGTCTCCACATGAACGAATTTGGGATCACATTGTTTGTATCAATATACAAACCAGGCGACAACCATAGTGTCCCCAGGATAAAGTACCCAACCATATTCACATACGTATAGATTGTTTTGGCTATATACTCAAGCTTGATTCTTTTTATGTTTCTACATAAAGTTTAAATATTCATGTTATAGCCATGAGTTTGTTAGTTTATTGGATTTAGGAATCCATAAATGCAATTTATACATTCAATAATAACTTTATTGAAATAATCTCAACAACATCTTTATTGTAAATAAGAATATATTTAAAGTTTACAAACTGTGAGTTTTAGGACATATAACCCAATATTGACAAGGGTCATTACTCATGACTACACATTTTCATTCAAACATTTTGACCAATAAAGTATAAATTTAGTGAAATAGAGCTGACTATTTCAAACCAAAATTTTAAATTAATAAATAAATCAAATAAACAAAATATTTAATCGGGGTCCCCTTAAAAACATAAATTTAAAACTGGAAAACATTTAAGAATTTGAAAGTTTAACATAAAAAGTTGTAGAATTTCAGATACCAAGATGAAGGAATTCTAAATATAGAGGACCTGTGAAGGGAAGCAGATTGTTCCAAACTCCATTGTGAACAAACATAAACATTTACAATCATACAGGAACGATTATGCATTAATGATAAATTACAACATGCTTCATAAATAAATACAAGGGATCGACTGACAATACCTTTGAAGAACTCTTTCTTCACGTATTTCCCTTGATCGTTCAATAATACGTCGAACAGCACAAACGCAACGAGCAACTGGAACTTCCTCGATCACCAGCGAATAAAACTCGAACCTCGAACAGAACAAGACACTACCACAAGATTACCTTGGTATTCTCGGTGTGAGAATCTAAGAGTTATGGGCTCTGTATGATTTTGGATAGAGGGAAAAAGGAATGGAAGAGGAGGAGATGATCGAGTATTGAACAGAAAGATCATGTAGCAAATGGAAGTCCATCGCATAGACTTAACGCTCAATCGTGTAGTAAACGAGTACTATCATTTAGTAAAACTCGACACGATCATTTAGTCTCTCGATTAGTTATTTGATATCTTGTGTGTTTCGTTGTCTTAAGAATTTTTGAAATCAATTTTCTTTTTATCTCACAGTCAACCATAAAACCATCTGAAACTACCCAATAAGGTAGTTATTGGAGAAAAAGAAAATTAATTATCTCATAATTAATAAATTATAAATAAATATAATAACTAACTTATCATATTATATTTATAACCTATAGTTTTAATATTGCATCATATGCAACATATAAACCATTGTTCTTTTCCTATTTTATGGAATTTAATATAAATCATATTTATATTAATTCCTCCAATCAAATAATAATGTATCAAATATGTCATATCAATTATATCATATATAATTAAATTAATTTAATTATATCGTATATAATCAAATTCCCTCTTGTTAATTTGAACATTTCAAACTAACCCAAAAACTTATTCTCAACTTGAATCCATTGAGCTACCAAGGGGACCTTATGGACCTGTAGCTTGAAGCTCTAACGGTATGTGAATAATTGACTAAGCTCTTTAATCACGATATCCACCATCTGTTAACTATCGGGCATTCCACTAAAGACCGACAGCTGCATTCTTCGCACTACAAATATATTTATGTGTCCATTGGATATAACCAATTAACAATACGACGATCCTTCAAAAATTGCTCGTAAGTACAGCTGGGCCAATTTACCATTTTTCCCTTGTAGTTACATCTAACTCCTTAAGTACCACCGATTCCTCTAATGAATAATAGATCATAGTCCTACTATGACTAAATCCTTCTCGGGCCAAGAGAATGTGTGGCGTTACATTGTTCAAGCCCCGAAATCAATCCTTAAGGGAGAAATTTATCTACTTACCCCTACTTCGGGGAAGGAGTGAATTCCATCTTGTGTAGCTGAGTTCCCAACTCCCCAATTAGACGAATTCCCAAAATGATAGACTTGTTGAGTCGGCGATCTGCCCACTCTCACCCATACAAATCAAAGGATTGCTCTCAGAGGCAAGAGTTCACAATTCACTCAGGATTAAGGTCATGTTACCTATGGTTATCCTAGTGAAATGAAAGTCTCAATTATGAATGACGTTATATAACGAGACTAAACATTTTGTGGTCCAGTCTTATACAAACTCCTTTGTATAGAGTATCCTCACTCGCATGTCTAATACATGAATGATTAGGATTAAATCATTTGTAGCACTTTATAACATTTGTAACACCTACAAAGCGGGTCACACTCGTAGTGTCACCAAGATAAAATATCCCTCTTTTATCTATATACTACAGACCATTTAAGTTATCACTTAAAGCATGATCCACTTGTATGACTCCACATACATGCTTAAGTTATAACGATAACCATGGATCTTAGTTTGTTGGTTTGTGGTTAATGCAACTAAAATATGTCATATTTCATAGATTGAAGTGAATAAAATATCATATATTATAAATCACAAAGAGATTGCTCATACAAGTATTTACAAACTACATGACCCTATGGGATTTAGGGCATCAACCCCAACACAAGACTCATTTCAAATATGAAAAACATGATAAACATCAACGGAAGCTTCTGTCTGGTCCCAATGGCATGATTATAGATTCTTCTTGTCATTCGTCGGTTCATCCTTTCCCTTACCTGAAAAACATATCATAAGAAAAGGTAATTATGAAATACTCAGTAAGTGACCCACTACTGGACCCTCTACATAACATGTTAAACATTTTATCTAGGCAACAGTGTATAGCCATATCATATCAGTCTTAATGAACCTGATAGCTCTTCAAAGAAGCTATTTATTTCTACCTAAACCCTGTCAGTTCCTAGGTATTTAATGCTTTATTTAGTGGTTTTAGCAGACAAAGAGCAGAGAAGACCATCGAGACTGTTTGGATGCATTTCAGGCCAAAACGGAGTAAGAAATAGTAAAAGAGGAAAAACAGCCAAATTGCCCCTGGAGGGAGCGTTGTGCTAGCTAGGTGCTAAGTGCGATGCTGGAGGGTAGTAGCATGCTTTGACAGAGAAAATCGAAGCGTGCACATGGATGATCAATCGCAGGGGCCAGTGGTGTTGTGCGCAACGCTCAATGACAAAAGGCTAGAGTGCAGCTGCACTCTGCCAAAGCGCCACGTTGCTACCTCGATTTTTCTATTTAGGGTTTTGGGGTGCAGAAAGATGGAGAAAGAAAAGAGGTTGTTAGCCAACTTAATTTTCATTGTTCTTGCATCTTATTTTAGGTCATATTTTATTATTTTTAGGTCGTATTCCATGGATCAGATCAATTCATCTCTTCTTCTTTATCTATAAAGTTGTCGAGGTGAGTTCCTCGGTTCTAGATCTTGGGATGTAAACTTATGTAACAGGTTTGAGGATTGTTTTTTTTATTAATTTCATATTGACTTTATGCACTTTGAATGTGTTTTAATTATTCGATTTATGTTTATCGATTTGACTGATGGTCGTTCCTTTGAATGTATTTCAATTGCTAAAGAATTTTAGGTTTGTACAATGTCTTTGTCTTCGTCTAGCCTAAGTTATTGAGTAGAAAAAATTGAGTCTTGCATGCTAGGGTTTTTAAGTCTCGTCTTTGATCCTAAATTGTTTGATTTGATTTAATTCAAGGAAACTAAGTTAATCACGTTGGCTATCCAATTAATTAACTTCACAGTAGAAACCTAGAACTTAATGCAAGTGTTAATTGGTTCTTCTTGATCGCTATCGAATTTGGTTGAATTGATTGCAATTAGTTAATTAGGGCTTCATTAGAAATTTTAATTTAATTCAGGTGCTTGTATGATTTAGTCTTAATTAGTTGTCCACCTTTGTAGATTCTAGTTAGGGTTAGTCAAACAATTGTTGTGCTAAGCATAATCAATATGAGTTAATAAAAACAATCCGATGATGGGAAATTACATAGGAATTCATTTACTCCCAAGAGCTAGAATATCTAATCCTTGATACATTTACCCACTTTATTTTACTTTCCTGCATCTTTATTTCTCTTCCACATCAAACTCCTCATTTACTGCTCTAGTTAGAAAATTGGCTTAATGAAACAAATCACGCTTCCCTTCGGATCGATCCAAACTTACCACTATTGCTATGTCTTTTTATGATAAGAGTAGTTTGGTATTATAAATTTTCTTGGATTAGTAGAGTTTTAAAGGTGTTGTATCGTAAATGGATGCGTTATTCTTGAAGCTAATGAGAGTATGCGATAATGGTTGTGTGCAAACAGTTTCAAGAGTCGTGCACTGATCACAAGTTTTCTTGTTGATAAGCCAAGTATAACCTAGCAACGAGTGTCTTAGGATGACCTAAGGTGGAACACAGGGATTTGATGCGATAGTGTTGTAAAGTGATGAATCATGCGATAATAATAAAGATGCATTAATTTTGGTAATGCGATAATGAAAATGCGTTAATAAAAGGCGATGTCTCAGAAAGCTTAATAAATGCAGGATGTGAACGGATGAGCAATGCGACAAGTTTTTGAATAGAATCTATGAAGATGAATGGGTTAAGGGGAAGGCTATTTGGTAATCATTAATCCATACAGGAGATGCGATTGTGGTTCTTACTTCCCATTGGCTCACACCATTCGGTGGTTACCACACTAGTCATATCTCTATGATGTGAAAAAAAAAGTGTCGTAGAACGCAAGGTTATTTCTATCTCTAGAAGTACTTCTTGCTTTGCTTAACAAGTTCTATCACCTTTCTCTTTCGAGAAGTTGATTATCATACTCAACTCTGCTTTTGCAGGTGAGTATGCTTTTAAGCCTGTGTTAAGCAAACTCAATAACATCTCATGGAATGGATAAGGTCATTCGATTAACCTTCCCCGATACCCTGGGAGTTTAATGACTCATGAGCAAGGAAATGAAAGATTGATGAACATGGATAAAGATGGAGATGAACATGATGATAATATTGAAGTAAATCGTTCAGACACAAATTTAACTAATATCTTCAATGTTCTACAAAACGATAATGCAGAGAGAATGGAATGGTTGCGAGATTAATGTCAATCTCTTGACAAAACAGATTGATGGTGAAATGTTGCACGCGTGATATGACTAATGGAGGGGATTGGTGAACTTCCTTCTAAAGGAGTAATATATCATGCAACAGAAGACTTCGGAATCACTAAGCACTTAAACTACATTTAATTTGAGTTTTAAACATGTTGTTCATATGATATTCATAAGAGGGTTTGAAGCACATATTACCTTTGAAGATCTCTTCCCCGAATTCAGCAGAAATCCACCAAGATAGAGCTTGTATCATCAAGAAGACTACCACCAAGATCTTCTATACTATGCTCAAACAGGAACGTGTGGTGGAAACATTTAAATCAAGCTTAATTGAGGATGAACAAGTGAGGGTTGAGTAGGGTTTTCAGGTTTTCACTTCAGCAAGTAAAACTCAGATTCGTTTCTCATCTTTCTGCATGGAGTTTCTATATATAGATAGAATTCATGTAAGATCAATAGGCTCCATGGAGGGCACCACCTACTTGGTGATCATCACAAAATTGAATTGGATTTTGGTGCTAATCCATCAAAATGTAGTTAGTGGATTTTTCCCAAAAAATGGAAAAATCCACTAACTTGAAAATGATTTCAAAAAACCATTTTAATTTATTATTTAAAATAGTTTTATAAAATTAATTCAAAATATTAATTTAAATAAAACTAAATTTAGTTAATTTTTAATTAAAATAATATTAATTTAATGTCTTAATATTAAATCAATAAAATATCAATTTCACCAATATAAATCAATTTTATATTTAAATCATAATTTAAATATTAATTGATTTTCTAATTTCGTTTAATTTCAATTAAATTAAAAGTTTTTAATTGTATCATATACAATCAATTGAAAATCCTAAAATTGAATTTGAACATTTCAAATTCATAACCCTAATTTCATACATCAATATTCAATTTGTTATTCCAATTTAAGAGCTAGTAAAGGGACCTAATGGACCTACAGATCATGATCTCCAACGATCTGTAATTAATACGTTAAACTCTTTAATCAAATTAATTACTATTCGTTAACTATCAAGACACACCACTATAGCTTGATAGTTACACTCTCCTTACTGTAGATATATTTCTGTCCATGTAAACCATAATCAATAAGTTGATCCTTCACAGGTCGTTTGTAATTATAGTTGGGTCAAAATTACCGTTTTACCCCTGTAAATACATCTTGTTCCTTAAGTTCCCACTAACCCTCTAATGAACAATTTGATTCACAATCCTACGTATGAATCATGTCCCTCTCTATCATGAGAAGGTGGGGCATCGATTGTTCAAGACCTGGAATCAACACTTAAAAGAACAACCTATCTACTAACCCTAAAATGGGTAGGAGTGAATTCCATCTTGCAGGGCTATGTCCCCAGCTATCCATCCAGTCTTATCCCCAAAATGGAAAGCTTATTGAATAGTGCTGTTAGACTACTCTCACCCTTGCAGATCAAAGGATAATCCCGAATAAACAGGAGGTCATAGCTAGCTCAGGAATAAGATCAAGTTATCCTAGGTTACTTTAGTATGAAATAGTCAGTTTTAACAGTAAACGGTCGTTATAAAGAAAAGTGACTATTTCGTGGTCCAGTCTACATGCAAACTCATTGCATAGGATTCCTCCACTCATATGTCTCTACATGAATGATCTGTGGATCACATCATTTATGTTACCTATACAAAATGGGTCGTTGATAACGGGCAGAAATGCACGTTATTACAATGCAAAGATATAAAACAATGTAGGTATGCGACGCTAAAAATTTACAAAATCGTGTCCAAAAGCATTAACTTGAGAATATTGCGATCGCATGCGCCCATCACATTAAAGCAACTAATTTACTTATTATGTGCAGGAAAATGCGTTGGCACAAAGAAAATTGCGATCCAAGGAATTCGGCGCTCGAGTGCATTAGAAGATTGTGACCGCAAAGCTATGCGATCGTATGCGTTCGCGAAGATCTACTCAAGAAGGTGGCCGCATAAAGACGGAGCATCAAGGTGAAAGCATAATAAATCATGATGGGATGGAAAGCTGATGATGGTCGAATCCGAATTTAGTTGACAAGCCGTTAATGACACACTATAACAAGTATATTCAACTTTTCGATGACCATTAATCGGCGCAACAGACAGAAGAATTTATAATCGCCCATAATTGCAATCATTTGAGAGAAAATCTTCTTCACCTTGAGCTCTATAAATACCAAAGGCCACCACCATTAAAGGAGTTCTAGTTTCCAGTTTTTGCTAGTTCTAAATATACATAGTTCGCCATATACATAGAGATAGATCATAGATAGCCGTAGTCTATAATTATTATACTTAGAAGGCAGAGGCGAGCAAAGAGAGAAGACGCCGAAAGATCATTCCTGGTTAGCTCGAGAGACTTTCGGGAAATGTTGCAAATGGAGAGAGGGTCGACTCTTGCGAAAGCAAGAACATTCTTGTGGGCAAAGTAGAGTAAAACACAAGGTAAAAGCCTCGGGAAGCAAGACATTGCTACTGAGCTTCTTATCCCTATCTTCCATTGTTGTTTTGTATTATGACTCATTTATAAAATGGAATTTGCATCTCAACATCTGTTCAATCTCTTCACATTTCGCATGAGTAGCTAAATTTCTGAATGGGTTGAAAAGCACTTAGCTAGCATGACCTAAGATCTTCATTTTATGCGATCATCTTGTCTTATGTATGCGTCCTTCACATTTTTTGAGATACTTGAGAGAGTAGTCTAAAGAAAGAACCTAGACTTGAAGAGTCAGGTTAGAATCTAGTCTTGAGAAAGTCAGATTAGAACCGCATAAGCAAGAGATAGAGACTTAGAGATAAGTTCTGTTTGCTATCATGCATCGCATGCACCCTAGAAATAGGATATGATAGTATGCGGTCGTCTTGTGTATGTGCGTGTCATTCATCCTCACATATACAAGAATAGAGGCTTAGACATAAGTCCTATAGACATTATCGTATACATCACATGCGTCCTAAAATTAGGAACTATGGCATTCGCATTGAGAGATGACATGTTGTTGTGTGTATGTAGTATGATCGCATAACTTGAACACAATCTTAGGAAGTGTTAGCTAAATCCCTTCTCAACCCGTTCCCTGCATACTCATTGTAACTTTTGCTGTCATTTACTCTTTTTTCAATTCCGCCGCATAGGATTTACACTTTAAACATCATACCAACCAACTGATTGTTTTTATCACCGCAAAGGCATCAAAATTTACAATCGCATAAGTAACTCAGTAGTCCCTGTGTTCGACCCTGGACTTACCAGGCAACCTAGTAGGATTTATACTTGGATTTTACTAGAAAAACTTGCATGTGCAACGCATACACCACCATCGCAATATACACCATTATTTCATCACATTCACAATGCATCAGTCACATCCAAAATTATTACCAGGATGAGATACCCAATTTCATCCATATACCTATAAACCATTTAGGTTGTATACTATTACCTTGATCTTGTTTATATCACAACATAAAGTTAAAGTATTCATACTATAGCCATGGATATGTTTATTGGATTTTCATAATAGAATGCAAAATCAACAACTTTATTGAATAAGATACTCAATAATATTTTATTGATAAATAGAATGTTTAACACAAAATTTACGAACTGCGAGTTTTAGAACATTTCCAACAATCTCCCACTTGGACTAAAACTCCAGTGAGAATAAATATACAAAATACAATGTTTAGAAACATAAAAGGGAAAATACAACATACTAGGGCATCTCCAATACCATAGATATTCTCCCAGTTGCCCTAGATTATGTTGCTCGGAGTCCTTGTCCAACTAGGTGGCCCTCTTGAACCCTTTAGCTGAGAGAGCCTTCGTAAATGGATCAGCAAGGTTGTCTTCATAGGCTATCTTCGTGACGATCACGTATCCTCAGTGTACCATCTCTCTGATGAGATGGTACTTTCTCTCAATATGTTTTCCATGTTTGTGGCTCATTGGTTCTTTCGAGTTGGCAACAACACCACTATTGTCACAATACAGTGTGATGGTAGGTGTATCTCTGGAACTACTTCCAAGTCAGCCAAGAATTTGCGTAGCCATATTGCTTCTTTAGCGGCTTCACATGCGGCTACGTATTCTGCTTCCATTGTGGAGTCAGTGATACAACTTTGCTTAATACTCCTCCAAACTATAGCTTCTCCATTGAAAGTAAAAATTTATCCTAAAGTAGATTTCCTTGAATCTATGTCAGTTTGGAAATCATAATCAATGTATCCAGTAACGATCAAATCCTTAGGTCCATACACAAGCATATAGTCCCTTGTTCTCCTTAGATACTTGAGGATGTTTTGGCCAGTAGTCCAATGACTGTGTCCTGGATTGGATTGGAACTTGCTGACGATTCCAACTACAAAGCATATGTCAGGACGTATACATAACATTGCGTACATCAAACTCCCAACTACAGATGCACAGGGAATTCTTGTCATTTCCTCAACATCTTGAGGTGTCTTAGGACACTGTTCCTTTGATAAATTAATTCCATGTCTAAAAGGTAGCATACTTTTTTTTTGGAATTTTTCATATTATATCTTGACAACATCTTGTCAATATAAGATGTTTGAGATAGTGCTAGGGTTATATTCTTTTGATTTTGAAAGATCTGTATTCCTAGAATGTATTGAGCATCACCCAAATATTTCATTTGGAACTGTGTTGCTAACCATCTCTTCACGTCAGCAAGGAAGCTTGTCTCATTCCCAATGAGCAAGATATCATCAACATAAAGAACTAAGAATAAAACTGTCTTGTTGACTATTTTCTTGCATACACAAAGTTCATCGACATTCTGTTCAAAGCCATAAGATTTGATCGCAGTATCAAATCTTACATTCCAGGATCTTGAAGCTTTTTTTAACCCAAAAATAGATCGTTTAAGCTAATAGACTTTCTGTTCCTATCCTTGTTCGATGAACCCTTCTGGTTGAGATATAAAAATACTTTAATCAAGATGGTCGTTTAGAAAAGCAGTCTTGACATCCATTTGTCATATTTCATACTCATAAAATGTGGCAATGGATAGAAGTATTCTAATCGATTTTATCATGGCAACAAGAGAAAAGGTTTCTTCATAATCAACCCCTTCTCTTTGAGTAAAAACTTTTGCCACGAGTCTGGCTTTATAGGTTTGCACCTTGTCAGTTTGGTCTCATTTTCTTTTGTAGATCCATTTGCAACCTATAGGTTTTAACCCATGTGGTTGATCTACAAGTTCCCAGACAAAGTTGAAGTACATAGACTTCATTTCAACGTCCATGGCTTTTATCCACTATTCCCTGTTAACATCTTCCATTGCCTTTTTAAAGGTTAATGGATCTTCTAATCCATCATCATGTATGATGTTTTGAGTTTTTGTTAAACCCATATAGCGTTCAGGTTTCTAAATAACCCTCCCACTACGTCGAGGCATACTCAACTGTTGAGAGGACGTGACAGGACAACAACAGTTGTTGATAGACCAGCTTGATCAATAACTCTTGTTGATGTTTCTATAGCATCTTTGGTCATTTCTTGTAATATTAGTTTACTGCGAGGTAGATGAGTTTTAATATGATATTCTTCCAAGAATGTAGCATTTTTCGATACAAACACTTTGTCTTCTTGGGGATCATAGAACATTCTTCTTTTTGTTTCTTTAGGATGTCCTACAAAGAGGCATAACTTCGAACATGTTTCCAGTTTCTTAGGATTTTGTACCAACACGTGTGCTGAATAATCTCAGATACGAAAATGACGTAAACTAGTTTTGCATCCTTTCCATAATTTATATGGTGTTTCTGAAACACTTTTTGAAGGAACAACGTTTAGAATATATACTGTAGTCTGCACTGTGATAACAGGCAGAAATGCACGTTATTATAGCGCAAAGATATAAAACAATGCGGGAATGCAACGATAAAAATATGCAAAATTGTGTCCAAAAGCATTAAATTGAGAATATTGCGATCGCATGCGCCTATCGCATAAAAGCAGCTAATTTACTTATTTTGTGCAGGAAAAATGCGTTGGCACAAAGCAAATTGCGATCCAAGGAATTTGGCGACCGCACGCATTAAAAGATTGCGACCGTAAAGCCATGCGATCGTATGCACTCGCGAGAATTTGCTCAAGAAGATGGCTGTATAAAGACGACGCATCAAGATGCAAACATAATAAATCATGATGGGACGAAAAGCTGATGACGGTCGAATCTGAATTTAGTTGACAAGCCGTTAACGACACACTGTAGCAAGTACATTCAACTTTTCGGTGACCATTAATCGGCGCATCAAACAGAGATTTAATAACCTCTCATCATTGCAATCATTTGAGAGAAAAGCTTCTTCACTTCTAGCTCTATAAATACCGAAGGCCACCATCGTTAAAGGAGTTTGAATTATACACAGTTCGCCATATACATAGAAGATAGAATATACAATTAGTTAGCCATAGTCTGTAGTTGTTCATATACTTAAAGGCGGAGGCGAGCGAAGAGAAGAAGATGGAGAGAGATCATTCTTGGTTTGACACACCCCACTCCAGATTACCCTCTTAACCTGGACGGGATGTTGACTGTAGTAGTTACCAACCCTTTTGCTGGCACTTACTGCCTATCTAACTTGTTAAATTTTGCTCAAACCCTGAATACATACATATCATCGATATACGAACATAATAACTTAGAACTTAACACATTTATATTACAGGGTTTCACAGCATTGTCCATACATGAATATTATAATTTAGTGAGCCCCATCAAGAATACTAGTCTCTAGATAGACACATGTGTACTAACTAACACAGGTCTTCAAATACGCTTCCTTCAACCAGTTCCTTTGAGTGGAAGAGCAGTAGCAGAAAAGTCCTTTGGGAACTGACCGCTACCTGAAAAGAAAAACTTTTGAAAACGTGAGCTAGAAGCCCAATGAGTGACTTAATAAAACATAATACATCAAGCTTCATTCAACCTTAGCTTCACTTTATCGCATGCTTCACACTTTGTAAAATAAGTTGGCTTAAATCATGTTGAACTAGCTCGCAAAAACCATTAGCATGCGTTAGACACGGATAACATACTTGAAACACTCATACATTAGTAAACATCATGAAAATGGAGTTACTAAAACATGCTGAAAGTATTTGGACAAGATAACATACTTAAATCATGTCCATTTCCATGAAATACATGCTTTACTTAGCATGAGAAATAGCTTCAAACATAGGTTGCTTGGCACTTCATATAAACACTTAGCATGAGTAATAACTTCAAAGAAATCATGGTTTCTAAATCATTAAAACATTAAATCATCATATAGCCACTCACTACTCATTGGCCTCTTAACGGGTTATACGCCTCTCCTAGCTCTTTTTGGCCTGAAAAGACATAATTCCCGATTAAACTACTTAGAATTCTTAGCAAAATACCTTAATTAATTCATTTACTAATGGAACTTTCATCATCAAAGATAGCTTTACTAGTGAGATACTCATCATGAGTGAATTCATTCTCATGAGCGAGATCCTCATGAGCGAGATCAAGCTTTTCCTGGCAAACTTTCTTCCTAGCGATACTCACCTTATCAGCGAGATTCAACACCATTTCTAGCGAGATTTCCTTCTAGAGCGAGATCTTCATAAAAAAATTAGTGAGATTTCCTTCATTAGCGAGATCCTCATTCTCCATATCTCGCTATAACTCTCCACGGTGAGCTGTTTGCTTGTTCTTCCCAAGCAATTGTCTGCTTATACACAGATTCTCTGTTACAACTTCAAAAATTCATAACTCAAAATACAGACCTCTTTTGAAGAAACTTTCTTCTATGTTTAAAATTGAGTTAAATTTCTTACCTTAAAATTTCAGTCAAATATTCCTTATAGTTTGACCTATAGCTTCCAATCTTCACCTTAGGCTCTGATTAACCTGAGATTCTGCCTCCTCTGCACTTTCTTCACTTCTTGTTCTTCTCCTTCTGCAATCTTTTTTCGGCAAGACAACCTTGAAAACTAGATCCTCCCAGCTTTCAAATGATACTAATTTTACTAAATTTGCTCATGTATATTGTCGAAACCAAACTTTCGAAGTTCCTCTGCCTTTTAATCTTCCTGTTGACTCCCGAGTTCAAGGATTAACTGCCACATCACCCCATATTTAATGCCTCCAGCCAAACCAATAAATGAGCTTTCCTATTTAATATGTTTTTCTTTTCCTTTCTCCACAACTCCTCTAAATAACATGGTTTTTCACTTATTAGATATTTAATATTTCATTTCTTTGGCTAAACATACTTGTCCAGGAAATTTAGAATCCGAGGTTTACACTTAGCTACACAGGAGCTTAGTTCTTCTTGCTTCCATCCTCTATCCCTCCTAAAACATGGTTTCATTTAACTCATTAGAAGACATCACATTACTTACTCTTACTTAAAGTAATTAGGGTTCTCTTAGGTTTAATTTGACTAGAACTTCCTCTAGATTACATCCTTTCCTCTGAATTCACTTGAATAGACTTCACATTTTCCACTAACTTCTGAGCAAACCTGCTATACATTCTATTTCTAGTGAAAAGTCTATGTTTACCTTCGTGGCTCCCGACTTCCACTTAGGTACAGTAGTGGATTGAGTAATCCTGTCGACCTATGCCTTTCAGTTTTCACTTGTTAACAAATCAAACATCACATAACACTTTTCTTATTTTGCTAGACTATGCCTTAGCCTATTAGTCTAGAGTGGCCGTTTTGCTCACTCCTTATCATTCTTTACTGCATTACTACTTAACTAGGGAGGAACTCCTCTTGTCTTCTTCCTACAATCATAACTTGCATTCTTAGTTGAGAGAGAATCTTTACTCAATCTCTCAACATTAATTCATGGCTAGAATGGAGTGTTCTTGACACTATCAATCACAACTTTTCACTAGAAATAGAATGTATAGCAGGTTTGCTCAGAAGTTAGTGACAAACGTGAAGTCTATTCAAGTGAATTTAGAGGAAAGGATGTAATCTAGAGGAAGTCCTAGTCCATAAACTAGCAAGGAGAGGCCGAAGCATGGGTCTCGTGGCCGATAATAGACATTGGGAGCTAGAGCGATGTATGCTCGTTCTTAATTAGGGAATAATGATGTTTAATGATGTTTAAGAATGGTTATCAATGTTTATGTTTAAAGGAAGTTGCTTGAGATGCCCATCGATATATTTAAAGAGATCGACGTAGGTATCTCCCTTAGCCATAGTTCAGTATGAACAGGTCGAAGTAGAGGTCTCATCTGGCCATGGTTTGGCGTTGGGAATTAGAGCAAAGAATGTTCATTATCCACAAAGATTCAAGTTTCTGATACAATGGTTTTAAAGGTTTTTTGTACATGTTTGCTTGGTATATTTTAGTTCCAGTGTTATGTCTTCAATCTTTCAGTTTAAGCATGAGATTTATGTTTTTATTAAGTCACTCACTGGGCTTCTAGCTCACAGATTTTCTGTGTTTCCCTTTTTCAGGTAGTGGTCAGATTCCTCAAAGTTGATCCTGCTGGTGCTTGCCACTGCAAAGCCCGGCTTGTTCAGAAGAACTTAGGTTAATGGCTTGTTTATGTACACATGTTTTGAGATGGACTAGGGCTTTGTTAGGAATGTTTGGGCCATTTGTGAATATTTTTCCGTAGATGTTATGTCATGGCTGTATGCATGTGTTTATGTATCTTTGTAGAACCTTAAGGGAGGGTTACTGTATGCGTATACTACTAATATGTTAAATAGGTTGGTATTTAGATTAAAAGGCTTTGGTGGTGGGTACTGGCAGTAGGGTTAGTAACTACCATGGTCATATCCTCATCCAAATTAAAAGGGTAATCTGGCAGGGGGTGTGACATGGTTAGCTTGAAAGACTACCGAGAAGTGCTAAAAAAGGAGAGAGGGCTGACACTTGTGAAAGCAAGGATATTCTCTGGACAGAGTAGAGTAAAAGACAGTGTAAAAGCCTCGGGGAGCAAGACATTGCTACCGGGCTTCTTATCCCTACTTTCCATTGTTGTTTTGTATTCTGACTTTATTTATAAAATTGAATTTGCATCTCAACATCTGTTCAATCTCTTCACATTTCGCATGAGTAGCTAAATTTTTGAATGGGTTGAGAAGCACTTAGCTAGCATGACCTAAGATCTTCACTTTATGCGAACATCTTGTCTTATGTATGTGTCCTTCACCCTTTAGAGATACTTGAGAGAGTAGCCTAAAGAAAGAACCTAGACTTGAGAGAGTCAGGTTAGAATCTAGGCTTGAGAGAGTCAGATTAGAACCGTATAAGCAAGAGATAGAAACTTAGAGATAAGTTCTATTTGCTATTATGCATCGCATGCACCCTAGAAACATGATATGATAGTATGCGGTCACCTTGTGTATGTATGTATCATTCATCATCGCATAGACAAGAGTAGAAGCTTAGACATAAGTCCTATCGATATTATCATATACAACGCATGCATCCTAGAATTAGGAACTATGGCATTTGCATTGAGAGATGTCATGCTGTTGTATGTGTGTAGCATGATCGCATAACTTGAACACAATCTTAGGAAGTGTTAGCTAAATCCCTTCTCAACCCGTTCCCCGCATACTCATTGTAACTTTCACTGTCATTAACTCTTTACTCAATTTTGTCGCATAGGATCTATACTTAAAACAACACATTAACCACTTATTTGTTTTTGTCACCGCAAAGGAATCAAAATTTACCAACGCATAGTATCTCAGTAGTCCCTGTGTTCGACCCTGGACTTACCAGGAAACCTAGTAAGATTTATACTTGGGTTTTACGAGGAAAAATTGCATGTGCAATGCATAAACCATCATAGCAATTATACACCATTATTTCATCACTTTTACAATGCATCAAGTTTCTGGCGCCGTTGTCGGGGACTACGACAGTACATATTGCGCTGACAGTAACTTTTTGATTTTCTTTGCAGCTTTCAACATCTATTCATTGCCTCTCCTGTGGTAAGGGAAGAAGCGGGTTTTATATGAGCGAAGGACAAACTCCTGAGCCCAACTACGACCCAGATATTGAAAGAACTTTATGAAGAAGACGAAGAAACAACCGCTGACAACAACAAGAGAGAAATCCCAACATGGTGAAACAACCAGAAGACAGAGCAGCAAACACGAATAATATCATGGAAAACTCCATTCTCTTGGCGAACGACCACAATAGACCCATTCGGGACTATCGTCGCCCAACCTTTATGATTTATCCCCAAGAATCATGAGGCCAGCTTTGGACGGATCGAGGTTTGAAATGAAATTGGTTATGTTGCAGATGATTCAAATGACCGGACAGTTTGGTGCAAGGCGTGGCGAGGATCCGCACGCCCATCTCCGGAGTTTTATTGAAATCTACAATACTTTTGTATTCCCAAACATCTCACCTGAGGAAGTTCGACTAACGTTGTTCCCATTCTCACTATGCGACCAAGCAAGGAAATGGGCTTATTCTCTCGAACCAAGGGAGATAACGTCTTGAGAACAAGTAATAGTGAAGTTCATGAAGAAGTACTTCCCCCCGACAAAGAATGCAAGAAGGAGGAACTACAAATTTTGAACAGGATATTGATGAATCGCTCAGCAATGCCTGGGTAAGGTTTAAGAGACTGGTGCGAGGTTGTCCACACTATAGAACGAGATGGAGGGTTATCGGAGGCCTGAGTGGTAAACCAACCACTGCCTCAAGAAGACGTGGCAGTCACTACTTTGCAAAGACAAGTCCTTTTATTAACTGATCTTAAGAAGAATATGCCAGCAAACTTCAATGAGGGACCGATTAAAGCAGTACTGGAGGATGTGGAGCCGAAGAGAAGGTCTGAGCAACTTGCCAAGGAGAAGGAGGACACGGATGAAGCGGCAAAAGTTAAACGAAGAAGTGAGAGAAGGGAAAAGAAGAAGCAAGAAGATGATGAGGATGAAGAAGAGGCCCAATGCAAAAAAGGAAAGAAAAGATAGGAGGGTCGGAAAAAATCAATGCAAGTGCAAAGAAAAGCACTTCAAACGCGAAGAGGAGTGCAGATAAAGGGCTGAAAGCTTTGATGTAGAAGGTGAATCAACCACCGTAGAAGGGTGGATGAATCTGCGGCAACGCCACCTAAAGAGCAATCAATGCAAAGTCATTCCTTAATTTCACGCGACCGCCTGGTCACCTCGGGGGCCCAACCAAAATGCTCTGAGGAAGAAGATGGTGACACACCAGTCACCCCACTTGTCCAACAATCAAGAACATATACAACAAAAGATAAGGAGATGAAGACAGTGGATGCGCCTCCAATAAATCACTCAGAGTCCTTTGTGGACAGAGAAATCATTGAGCGCATAGAGAAGAAGAATGAAGAACAAGATAGGGAGTTAAGAGAAAAAGAAGAAAAGTTGGAATAGACACGCCTAATCATTTCCTTAACAGAATTGGCTAGACGGATTCACGATGAGGAAGTACGCCGTGTTAATGCATTGGCAGAAGAAGAGGCAAAAAAAAAGCTCGAGGGTGAGTGGTGCATTACTCTTGCCTTCGAGCAGTTTGAAAGGGAGTTAAAGGAGGAAGAAGTAGCTGAGAGGAGGAAGAATAAAAAGAAGGAGTTGCACCAAAGGGCAAAGGTCCAATGCGACATTGAACTTAAAGGCAAGGAGAAAGAGGAATGGAAAAAAGAAAAATTTGATCAGGAGAGAGAAAGGGCGTGCATGAGGCGCTAAAGGGCCCGACTTGTGGTCATCCAAGATAAGGGCAAGGAGAAGGTTGAAGGCAGCGAATCATCGCCAGCTCGGAGATGCCCAAAGTATTGGGTTGTATGTCCTAACACTCGTAGTTTTGTTAACAGTAAATATATATGAAGTTTATTCAGACAAGTGTTATTGATAGTTTAATAACTCTAAATCCAATAAAACTACGAACCCTTGACTATTGTTATGAATACTTGAACTTTATGTGGAGACATAAACTAGATCAAGTTCGAGTAAAATAGCCTAAACCATCTATAGTACTTGGATTAGGTTGGGTACCTATTTTTAGAGATACTATCGAATACGACTTGCTTTATGATTGTTACAAATGTTGTAAAGTGTCATAAACAATGTGATCAGTTTGTTCATGTAGAGACATGTGAGCGAGAGTGTTCTACACAATGAGATTTTGTAAGATAGATCAAGAAATAATCATTGTTACGTATTAACACCGTTTACTATTAACACTGATTAATTTCACTTCTCGATGACCTAGATAACTTGATCTGAATCCTGAGCTGTTTATGAACTCCTGTTTATTTGACATTGTCCCTTGATCTGCATAGGTGAGGGTAAGCCCAACGTCGCTGCTCAATATGCCTTCCATTTCAGGGATAAGACCGGGTAGATGGTTGGGGACATGGAATTTGTAAGATGAAATTCACTCCTACTCATTTCAGGGATAGTAGAAAGGTTGTTCCCTTAAGGGTTCATCCCGGGTCTTGAACAAGGGGCCCCATCCTTTCGTTGGCTTGAGAGGGATTAGATTTAGTGATTATGATCCTAAATCAATTGTTCATTAGAGGAACGGTGGTACTTAAGAAGAAAAGATGTAACTCAGAGGTATTTCGATATTTGACCTAGCTGAGGTTACGAACAACCTGTGAAGGATCCACTTATTGATGACGGTTATATCAAATGGACACAAAATATATCTACAGTAAAGGGAGGACAACTACAGGCTATAGTGGATAGTCCTATTAGTTAACGAATGTTGATTAACTAAGTTAAAGAGTTTTATCGGTTAGTCTCGGATCGTTGGAGCCCATGATCTGTAGGTCCATCGAGTCTCCTTGCTAACTCAATACAGACAAAATTGAAGAACTAGGTGAAGTGAGAATTTGAAATGTTCAAATTTGGTCTTAAGGGAAAATTGTATTTTATATGAGATATAATTTACAATTAAATAATTTATTTATTTATTAATTATTTTTTTCGAGTATACTTGATCATTAGCATGAAAGTATTTTTTAAACTTGATTAATGTGATTAATCAAAGCTAGGTGTCTTAAACAATTTAATATGTGATATTAAATTTGTTTATTTTTTATTTAATTGAAATTGTTTTGATTAAATAATTTCCAAAATTTGAAAATTATTTTTCATTTTTTAATTAAAAAATTAGTTAGTGGAAAAATCCAATTGTTGGATTTTCCCACTAACTAAGTGGACTTTTGAGTGGCATTTCCCAAGCTTAACACCTAGAGATTACATGCTAATGGAGTTTGAAGTGGAAGACGTGCAAGATGAGATTTTGCATGGATGCTGTCTATAAATTGTCTTTTTTTTACATTGAAAAAGACTAATGCATTCTTGACAATTAATTTAAATTCTTCCACCAAATTCTCTTTACTGACTACTTAGTATAGTGAAATTGTTAGAAAAATAGGCATGCGAGCGGAAATAAGGATCAATTTTACTCTAATTGCACAAAAAAACATACAACCCTAAATTAATTAATTAGGGTTTTTTTTTGAAATATTTCCTTTGAAGCTCCCAAAACTCTTCTATCTCCGCTCGAACACGAACCGGACAACCACTAGAGCCGACCTACTATCCTCTGGACTAAAAACCGGGTTGTGGGACCCGAGAGAAAGAAAGAGATGGAAATAAAAGATGGATTTTTGGGTTGGGTTTGGGGTTTGATTTTTTCTCAAAAAATGGTGATTTTTTCCAGCCCAAATTTAGAAACCAATTTTGGCGTCCAAAAGTCTTTTATCCAGATTGAAAGCCCAAATTTATAGAAAAAAGCAATGCAAAATTGCATGAAACACATTCATAAAAACCCAACACCTCAAAATCCACTATCTAAGTGGGCTTATGTCTCCACTATAAGCCAACACCTAGCCCACTATCTTGTTAGTGGAATTATCCAACAAAAGTTTGGATTTTCCCACTAACTTTAGTCAAAGGGCAAAATACTTTGACCGAAAGTCAACTTTTTGACTTTTATGATTTTTTCGTGTTGACTAATTTTGACCTCCCGAGCTATGAATCCGCATTCATTTTCTCGAAATTCAAATCACATTTGAATATAAGGTCGGTCAAAGTTTGACTTTTCAAAGTAAAAGTCCACTCTTTGACTTTTTACATCTTGACCATTTCCATTATTTTCGAGCTTCCGAATATGAACGCATTCATATTCTTGATATTTAAATCATCATTTAAATATTAAAGCTGTATCTCTAAACTGAAAAACCGAACTACTATATACATATACTTGTCAGTTTTCTCTCTCTTCACCTAATTGGACAATTTGAATTATTCTATCGTACTGTTCTAAGTTTATTCCATATGAGCTAGTAGGGGAACCTAATGGAACTATAGATCATGGGCTCCAACGATCCGAGATTAGCTGGCTAAACTCTTAGATGGAGCTAATCAACATCGTTAACTCACGGTCATTCACTATAGGTCCCGTAGTTGCCACTCCCCTCACTATAGATTATATTTGTGTCCATATGATATAACCATGATTAGTAAGCATACCTTCACAGGTTGTTCGTAATCTCGGCTGGTCATAAAAACCGGTTTTACCCCAAGACTACATCTTATTCCTTAAGTTCCACTGATCGCTCAATGAACAATTGGTTTAAGGTCCAACCATAAACCGAACCCCTCTCGGGCCAAGGAGAGTGGGCGCCCCTTGTTAAGACCTGGATTCAGTACTAAATGGGAACAACCTATGCTACTATCCCCTAACAGGTAGGAGTGAATTCCGTCTGCACCCTATGTTCCCAGCTATCCACCTGATCCTACCCTGAAATTGGAGGCTTATTGGGCCAGCGATAATAAGCTGCCTCACCTATGCAGATCTAAGGATAATTCTGAGAGAATAGAAGTTCATAGTTAGCTCAGGATTAAGATTAAGTCTAGGTCATCAATAACGAAATAGTCAGATTTTATACATTAAACGACGTTTGAACGAAACAAAAAGTGACTATTTCATGGTTCGCTCTTCATGTAAACTCTTTACAATAGGATATCCCCATGTTTCATGTCATCCACAATCAACGGTTTAGTATCACATCGTTTGTACTAAACTAGCATAAATCGGTCGCATCCTAGTGTTCCCCAGAATATAGGCCCCATCCTTATTCATATACTATAACCATTTTGGCTACATATTTGAACTTGTCATCCCACATTTATTGTCCACTACATAAGAGTTCAATTAAACTTAAAGCCTCAAATCTCTTTATTTTATTGGATCATGAAATTAGAATTTTAAATTTAACTAAAGAGTTTCAATAATAGGCTTTATTGAACAAAAGATATGATATACGCCAAACTAACGAGTTGTAGGAACGATAAAAATCCAAAAATCCATTTGGACAAAACTCCTAATAGGATCAACACGGTGAATTTAATTGTGAGAAATTAGATACTACATATGAGTTACAATAAACATATGAATACAATAAACTAGGGCATTCCACGTCCCAAACATAATCTCGCTACTTGTTCTAGTTTAAGAAACACCGTAGACCTATACTCTATAAGGTGACCCTAAGAAACTTTTAGCCGTGAGGAATTTTTATAAAAGGATCAGCAAATGTTTGGCTCCAAAAGGTATCGGGTCTCACTACAACGTCGACCGACGTGTACAATTTCTCGGATTAAGGTGGTACTTTGCGTTCGATGTGCTTTCCCATTTATGGCTTCGAGGTTTTTTTTGAATTTGCAACTGCACGCTGTTGTAACAATACAAGTTGATGGGTAGAATGCATATTGGAACAACTTCCAAATCTGTCAAGATTTCCTCAGCCATACTACTTTCTTGCTGCTTCGCAAGACAACTATGTATTTCAGCTTCCATTGTGGAGTCAGCTATACAGGTCTGTTTTACAGCTTCTCCACACTACTGTTCCTTCATTAAGAGTGAACACTAATCCAGATGTAGACTTCCTGGCACTTTGATCAGTTTGGGAAATCAGAGTCAGTGTATCCAATAAGGATCAGAATCGCTTACCACTTTACCACGAGCATGTAGTCCGAGTTCTCTCCTGAGATACTTTAAGATGTTCTTAACGGCAGTCCAATGATCACGTCCAGGATTAAACTGGTATTCTACTGACGATTCCTACTAGAAGTAGCATACGTCAGGTCTTAGTACATAAATTGCATACATCAGGTTTCTAATACGAAAGCATAGGGAATATTTCTCATATCCTCAACTTTACTTAGAGGTATGTCCTTCAGGAAATTGTCTTTGACAGATGAATCATCCATTGTCTGAAAGGCAAACAGACCTTTTTTGGAATTCTACATTTATATCTAGACAACATTTTGTCTATAGTAAGACAATGCCTTAAGACATGGCTAGTGCTTTATTCTTGCGATTCCGAACAGATTTGGGGATCCCAGAATATACTGCGGCATTTCCTTTAATCTTTTCATTGTGGAATTGTTATCTAGCCAATTGGCTGACGCAAGTAAGTATATCCTACATGCAATCCCAATAGAGCAAAGAAATTCGACAAATATAAAACCAAGAACACTACAACAAGAAATTAAACGATCTTTTTGTTTAACACAAGGCTCGCACATTCGTTTAAAAGCCCAATAAGATTTGATTGCATAACACCTTAATATTCCAGATCTAAAGCTTGTTTAATCCATAAATGGATATCTCAAGCTTACAAACCTTTTGTTATTGACCCTGAACTATAAACCCTCTGGTGAACATATGATACTCTAATTCAAGATTGCCATTCAAAAAGGTTGTCTTGGAACATCCATTTGCCAAATTTCATAGTCATAAAGTTGCAATGTGTAAGAGTATTCTTATCGCTTAACATTGCATACGGGAGAGAAAAGTTTCTTCATAGTCCACTCCCTCTTCTCTGGGATATAACCCCTTTTCCACAAGCGAAGCCTTAAAAAAGTCTGTACTTTACTGGCTTGATCTCGTTTCCTCTTGTAGATCCATTTGCATCCAATTGGTTTCACATCACTTGTTTATCTAAAGAGTCCATACTAGATTAAAGTACATTGCTCCATTTCGAGGTCCATGCTTTAAATCCACTCGTCACGGTCCAACATCAAAATTCACTGCCTATTTTATAGTCCAATAAGATCTCTAACGCCCTCATTAGGTATGATGATTTGAGTTTCAGCTAAGCCCAAATTAGCGGTCAGGGCTGGTGAACAACTCAA
>NC_052350.1:35164728-35171681 GCF_009727055.1 Benincasa hispida
CAAAGTTTGACTTTGACAAAATGATTATTTTGCCCTTTGACTAAAGTTAGTGGGAAAATCCAAACTTTTGTTGGATAATTTCACTAACAAGATAGTGGGCTAGGTGTTGGCTTATAGTGGAGACATCAAGCCCACTTAGATAGTGGATTTTGAGGTGTTGGGATTTTATGAATTTGTTTCATGCAATTTTGCATTGCTTTTTTCTATAAATTTGGGCTTTCAATCTGGATAAAAGACTTTTGGACATTTTGCCAAAATTGGTTTCTAAATTTGGGCTGGAAAAAATCACCATATTTTGAGAAAAATTCAAAACCCAAACCCAACCCAAAAATCCATCTTTTATTTCCATCTCTTTTTCTCTCTCGGGTTCTTCATCCATCGGGTCCCACAACTCGATTCTAAGTCCAGAGGATAATAGGTCAGCTCTAATGGTTGTTCGGTTCGTGTTCAAGTGGAGATGGAAGAGTTTCGGGAGCTTCAAAGGTAATATTTTTTTTAAAAAAAACCCTAATTAATTAATTTAGGGTTGTATCTTTTTTTTTGTGCAATTAGAATAAAATTGATCCTCATTTCCGCTGCGCATGCCTATTTTTCTAACATGTTGTATCAGAGCATGTTTTAATTTTACTCAATTTCATGTGGTGGGTTTCAATTTATTAGATAAAATTGAGATTGGAAACTAAAATGGTTTTTATGTTTTGGCAATTAAATTAAGTTTTTTTTGTAGTATTAATTTGTAATTACTCGCATGTTTATGAGCATTAATGTGTGGCAAAGAGTCTGTAAATTTGCTAAAGTCATTAGAGTTGAAATTAGGCTGTAATTGCTCGGTTCTGGGAAAGAGGACAACTTCAAATTTGGAGAAAAATGGCTCACAGACTCGAAATAGCCACCAGACCCGAGAGAGTGCTCCTAGATCCGACCTGAGCAGCGCTCCGACCCTGTTTCTAGCACACGCACCTAGCTTCGCATGCTTGCCCCTAGCTTTACAAAAAATGAATGTTTTGTTTATATTAAAAGATATTGTATATAATAGTTCTATAATACAAGCGATAGATATCAAATTCCTCTTCATAAGAGGTGCATACAAAACATTTTTAAGTACTAGATACTATCTTCAAAAAATAACTTCAGATCTCCCACTGCTTCAGCTGAGACAACCTCTCCTGTTCCAACTTTAAGGGTTATCTCACCTTCTTCAAGCTTTTTCCAATAACTAGTTTCCTGAAATGAGAAACAAATATGATTAGTGGCTCCTGAATCTAGAATCCAGGTTGAAGTATCATATTCCACTAAACATGTTTCAACGACCAGTTCCATCAGTGCCTCACGCGCTTGCCATCCATCAGCGACTCGACCTTCCCAAAGCTTCGACCCGCGCACTCCCACTTGTTGACCGTGCCAGCGTGCGTTGACCAGTCGGTCCAGATTTTCTGGACTAGTCCAGTTGACCTAGTTGAGTCGATTTGACCGGTTCCACCTGCTTTTTGGTGTTTTCAAGCCGGGTTTTGTGGTTTTTGGCCGGTTCGAGTTGGTTCAAAGTGTTTGAAGCCGGTTCGAGTTATTTGTTTGCTTTTAATGCCAAAATCAGTCCACTTTAGTGTTGTTTACTTATTATGCATATGATGTATAATATTGTTTGATTATATGTGCATAAAGTATGCCATATAGTTTTTTAAAACCCCACCATAGGATAAGCATGTGGCATGCATTTGTTATATGTTATAAGTGCTATAATATACAGTATGCATGCTAGGTTTTAATATAAGTGTTATATTAAAGCATGTTTGTTTAAGGAAGCATGTTATAGATGAATGTTCTAGGGTTATGAATGTTATAATTTATTTTATAATTGTTATAAAATAACCTAGACTTTTAAAATCTATAACAAAGATAAGATGCATGCTTGCCTAGGGTTAACTGGTGCAATTCAATCACCTTTTTAAGAGTTAGAATATGTCGATTACTTGTAAAACAAGAGTTGTTTACTTACCTAGGGAGATCTTGTCTAAGGTTGGGGGTACTTAAGTAGACAGTTTACGGAACAACTCCTACCTGGAGATCAAACTGGGTCTAAGTCAAAAACCCTAGTTTTATGAGCATGCATGAGTGGTGTAAGGTAATAAAATTGGTTTATCACCTAGACATCATAGGTTAATCTTGGTATAAGAGTCATACTAGGAAAAATCACCTAAACTTAGGTTGTTAAATATTAGCCGGTTAATAACCAAGTAAATACCCAATCTTTTATAAAATAGAACACTTTAGTGGGAGAGTAATAGTATATGTGATATATTATTTCTAGGTCTCACGTCCCTAAAAGTTCACACCGTGAGATCCACGCTCGGCTTCGAGTTGCTATTAGCGGCAACTCCCTTCAGAAAGTGTTTGCATTGGTCAATAACAAGGTGAATAGGGGAAGTAGTTCATATTAAGTGGGTGAAGGGGTGTGTCAACACATCCTACGATCTCTTCCATTAGGTCACATCATGAGATTCCTATGTTGTGCCTGCTTGTTGGATTTATGCGACCCTTTGCTAGTCGTTTAGCGACGGCTATCCCTTCAGAGGGTTGTAACATAGGATTCGGAACACCGTGAACTCCAAAAATGGATAGGATTGCTTAGGTCTATTTTCAAACAATTGTTTCTCCTTCAAGGGCTTGTTTGATTCTGATCTCTGTAATTCGAAAGTGGCGGGTATACACTTACAAGACTTACTAAGTGTTAGTAAAGTTCCTGACCAAATAAACGATAACTAAGTACTATAAGGATAAGAGTTATTCTGGTATTAGTATTTAGTCAAGAATGTCATGATTCAGTGAAGAAGTAGTCAACTGCCCTTCGGTGGGGGCTATTCTGACTCACTGAAGTATTGTAGCAAAATAATAATGAGAATGGGTACATTATTTTTGCTAAATAAATTAGATTAGAAAGAGTTGAAATCAAGTCTCTAATAAATTTGTTTACTTTTTCGGCAATGTCATCATCCATTATACAACTGCTAGCTTCTGAAAAACTTAATGGTGATAATTACGGAACTTGGAAATTGAATATTAACACGATACTACTAATAGTTGATCTTCGATTCGATTTAACAGAGGAGTGTCCTCGATCCTCTGGTCCTAATGCAAACCGAACAGTTCGGGATGTATATGACAGATGGGTCAAAGCTAATGAGAAGGCTCAAGTTTATATTTTAGCCACTATATCTGATTTATTGTCTAAGAAACACGAGAGGTTAGCTACTGCAAAGGAGTTCATGGACTTTTTACAGGGCCTATTTGGACAACCGTCCACATTTATCATGCATGACGCAATTAAATTCATTTACAACTGCAGAATGAAGGAAGGAACCTCCGTAAGGGAACATGTTTTGAACATGATGGTTCAATTCAATGTTGCAGAAATGAATGGAACCATCATGAATGAGAAGAGTCAAGTTGGATTCATCATGCAGTCTCTTCCGAAGAGCTTTTTTCAATTCAAAATGAATGCCATGATGAAAAAGATAGAGTATAACTTGACAACTCTTCTCAAGGAACTCCAGATTTACGAATCTTTTTTGCAAAATAAAGGTTCAGAGGCATAAGCAAATGTTGCTTCCACCTCAAAGAGAAAACTTGATAATGGGCAGAAATGCACGTTATTACAGTGCTAAGTTATTAAACAATGAAGGTTTGCATTGATAAAATATGTTAGATTGCGTCCAAAAAAAACATTAAGTTCATAATATTGCGGTTGCATGCGTTCATCACATAGAAATAGTTAATTTTTGTATTTTTATGCAGAATATGCGTTGACGCAAGGTGGAAAGCACGATCACAAGAAATCAATGGTCGAGTGCAGCATTACCGCAAGGCTTTGCGGTGATTTGTGCTTGCAAGCATCTGCACAAGAAGGATTGCCGCATAGAGTCGACACAACTTGATGGGCGCATCCTGGTGAAAAGCATAATTAATCACGATGGGATAGAAAGCTGATGACGGTCGAATCTGAATTAAGTTGACAAGCCACTAAAGATAACGAGTACACAGAGCTTTTCGGTGACAAATATTTGGCGCATCAATCAGATAGTTAAAGTCATCCCATCTGTGCAATCATAAGAGAGAAGCCACCCTTCACCCCAAAGCTCTATGAATACCGAAGGCATCCTTCAGAAAAGGGGTTTAATAGTTCAGCAAGTTTTTGTTCATAGCTTTAGCCGTGTTCATAGTTTTCTTTTTATTTTTAGAAGGCGGAGCGAGAGAAGGGAAGAGACGCCAAAAGATCGCTCAGGGCAACTCGAAAGAGAACCCGGAGGCATGGAAAGCAGAGAGTAGGCCGACTCTCACGAGAGCGAGATTATCTTTTGAACAAGAGTAGAAAAGAGAGTGTAAAAGCGTGGGAAGCAAGAGATTGCTACTAGGCTCTTTATTCTCTTCTTGCATTGTTATTTTGTACCTCAACTTTATATTTATACAATGGAAGTTCTTATTCTACATCTGTTCACTCTTAGCACACATGAGTAGCTAAACTTGTCGAATGGATTGAGAAGAACTAAGCTAACATGACCTAGGATCTTCATTGCTTGTGATTATCTTGTTTTATGTTGTGCCCAACATCCCTTTAGAACTATTTGAGAGAGAGTCTAAAGAAAGAATCTAAGATTTGAGAGATCTAGATTAGAATCTGGACTTGAGAGAGCAAGATTAGATCTGCATAAACAAGAGATAGGGACTTAGAGATAAGCTCTATTTGCCAACATACATCGCATGCACCCTAGAGATAGGTTATGATATTATATGGTTGCCTTATTTGTGTGCGTGTCATTTTTTCATTGCATGGATAAGAATAGAGGCTTATGTATAGGTCTTATAGACTCATCGCATATATCGCATTCATTCTAGCATTAGAAGTCGTAGCATTTGCGTTGAGAGATGGTTTACTATTGTATGTGTGTTGCATGGTCGCATAACATGAACGCATCCTAGGAAGTGTTAGCCAAACCCTTCTCAACCCATTCACCGCATACTCATCGCATCTCCCATTTTATCAACTCTTTTCGAAACTCCGCCGCATTTGTTTATTTTTATTACCGCAAACAACAATCCAAACAACCATTTGATTATTTGGTTACCGCAAGGTCTTCTTGGAAATTACCACCACAAACTGTTTTCCCAAGCCCCTGAGTTCAACCCTGGACTTACCAGGAAACTCAGTGGGGTAATACTTGGATTCTACTGAGAAAACTTATTGCTCAATGCAATTCCATCACCGCATTTCATTCCACATTTCCATCACATAAAATAACACATCAAGTTTTTGCCCGTTATCATACCCCCAAATTTAAACAATGCTTGTCCTCAAGCATAAGCTAAAGATTTTCTTTAGCAAGTTGACCGCAATTATCTTTTCCTAGATTTCTCAAGGATACTTCATTCAAATCCTATACACCAAAATTTCCTTAAGTCTTATTCAAGTCTCTAAGATCTAAGATCTTAGAGACCGCAAGTTTCTTAAAATATTTCTAAGATCTAGGGACCGCAAGTTTAACCTTCAAAAGGACTTTACTAAATTCCAGGACATCGCATGATTTATTTCAAAAAAACTTTTTCACTGGGGTGTTAAATGATTTTTATCCTTGCATATTTTTTACATTGTTATTTTTTTTTCTGACCTTGCGCTGATCCAAGTGCCTCACCTTCGTTTTGGCTTGCCCCACGTGTNATTTTTTCCGTGTTGACTAATTTTGACCTTCCGAGCATAAATTCGCATTCATTTTCTCGAAATTCAAATCACATTTGAATATAAGGTCGGTCAAAGTTTGACTTTTCAAAGTCAAAAGTCAACTCTTTGACTTTTTACATCTTTGACCATTTCCATTATTTTCGAGCTTCCGAATATGAACGCATTCATATTCTTAATATTTAAATGATATTTAAATATTAAAGCTGTATCTTTAAACTGAAAAACCAACCACTATATCACATATACTTGTCGATTCCTCTCTCTTCACCTAATTCGAACAATTCGAACAACGCGCTCCAGCGGCCATTGACCACCACTACAAGCGTTGACTAGCTGGTCTAGACGGTCTGAACTGATCCAGTTGAGCCGGTTTGACCGATTCAACCTGGTTTTTGGAGTTTTTGGGTCGATTCGAGTGTTTTTTGGCCGGTTTAAGTTGATTCAAAGGTGTTTGAAGCTGATTCGAGAGCGGTTTTTTGTTCTACACCAAATTATTTTTGTAATAATTTAGTTGTTAGTTTAATTTAAGAGCCAAAACCAATCCATTTTAAGGTGTTTAATTAATTATGCATGTTGATGTATGTTTTAATTAAATTTTGAATTTAGGTTAACATGTACATGCATTTGATATATGTTATAATTGTTATAATGTATATAGTATGCATGTTAAGTTTTTTTTTTAATATAAAGTGTTATATTAAAGCATGATCATTAAGTATGAATGTATGTTATAGATGTATGATTCTAGGGTTATAATGTTTATAATTTTATTTTATAATTGTTATAAAATAACCTAGACTTTAAAATCTATAACAAAGGTAAAAGTTGCATGCTCACCTAGGATTAAATTGGTGCAATTTCAGTCGGCTTTTCTGAAGAGTTAGAATAGGTCAATTACTTGTTAAACAAAGAGTTATTTACTTACTCGGGGAGATCTTGTCAAAGGTTGGGGGTTTTTAAGATGATGGTTTTCGGAACACCTCCTACCTGGAGATCAAACTGGCGTCTAAGTCAAATAACCCTAGTTTTAATGAGCATGCATGAGAGATGTGAGGTAATAAAATTTGTTTATTACCTAGACATCATAGGTTAAAATCCAGTATAAGAGTTATACATGGATCTATCACCTAGACTTAGGATTTGTTTAATTTAGCTGAAATATATCTCCAAGTATTTTTTAATATATACCCTAAACCATTTAGAACACTTCAGCTAGAGAGAAGTA
>NC_052350.1:35172776-35178869 GCF_009727055.1 Benincasa hispida
AAACGGCGGACCCATTGATGAGGCTAATCAGGTTAGCTTTATCTTACAATCTCTTCCGAAGAGTTTTATACCTTTTGAGACAAATGCATCTTTAAATAAGATAGAATTTAACCTCACTACCCTTCTTAACGAGCTCTAGTGATTCCAAAACCTTACTTTAGATCAGGGGAAGGAAGTGGAAGCAAATGTTGCTACCACTAAGAAAAAATTTACAAGAGGATCGTCCTCTAAAAACAAAGCTGGACCCTCTAATGATCAAATGAAAAAGAAGGGAAAAGGGCAGGCTCCCAAGATAAGAAAGGGAAAGAAGGATACAGATACAGGAAAATGTTTCCACTGTAACCAAAACGGGCATTGGAATAGAAATTGCCCAAAGTACCTTGCAGAGAAGAAAGCTGAGAAAACGGCACAAGGTAAATATGATTTACTGGTCGTTGAAACATGTTTTGTGGAATATGATACTTCAACCTGGATACTAGATTCAGGAGCCACTAATTATATTTGTTTCTCATTTTAGGAAACTAGTTCTTGGAAAAAGCTTGAAGAAGGTGAGATAACCCTCAAAGTTGGAACGGGAGAGGTTGTCT
The DNA here is from genome assembly GCF_009727055.1 of Benincasa hispida. Lineage (NCBI taxonomy): Eukaryota > Viridiplantae > Streptophyta > Magnoliopsida > Cucurbitales > Cucurbitaceae > Benincasa > Benincasa hispida. The sequence goes on from NC_052350.1 coordinate 35,173,364, forward strand.
CAGCTGAAGCAGTGGGAGATCTGAAGTTATTTTTTAAAGATAGTATCTAGTACTTAAAAATGTTTTGTATGCACCTCTTATGAAGAGGAATTTGATATCTATCGCTTGTATTATAGAACTATTATATACAATATCTTTTAATATAAATGAAGCATTCATTTTTTGTAAAGGTGTTCAATTTTTTTCTACTACACGTGAAAGCAACTTATATAAGTTAAGACCAACTAGTGCAAATTTTGTTTTAAGTACAGAAATGTTTAGAACATTAGAAACTCAAAATAAAAAACAAAAGGTTTCTTCCAACGCCTATCTATGGCACCTAAGACGTGGTCACATAAATCTCAATAGGATTGGGAGATTGGTCAATAATGGACTTTTAAGTCAATTAGAAGTAATTTTTTACCTCCATGTGAATCCTGTCTTGAATGAAAGATGACCAAGAGATCTTTTACTGGAAAAGGTCTCAGAGCCAAAGTACCCTTAGACTTGTACATTCAGACCTTTGTGGACCAATGAATGTCAAGGTTTGAGGTGGGTATGAATATTTCATCAGTTTTATTGATGATTATTCAAGGTATGGTCATGTTTACCTGCTTCATCACAAGTCTGATTCTTTTGAAAAGTTCAAAGAATATAAGACTGAAGTTGAGAATGAATAGGTAAAACAATAAAGATACTTTGATCAATCGAGGTGGAGAGTATATAGACATACGATTCCAAGACTATTTGATAGAAATGGGATCCAGTCATAACTCTCTGCACTTAGTACGCCTCAGCAGAACGTTGTATCAGAAAGAAGAAACTGAACCTAATTAGATATGGTTCGCTCTATGATGAGCTATGATCAATTGCCTGATTCCTTTTGGGGATATGCACTTAAATCTACTGTCCATATTTTGAATAATGTTCCCTTTAAAAGTGTTTCAAAAACACCTTATGAGCTATGGAAAGAGCGTAAAAGTAGTTCACATCACTTTAGAATTTGGGGTTACCCAGTACATGTGTTGGTACAAAATCCCAAGAAATCAGAACATCGTTCAAAATTATGCCTATTTGTAGGTTATCTAAAGGAAACAAAGGGTGGTCTATTTTATCATCCTCAAGAAAACAAGGTATTTATATCAACAAATGCCACATTCTTAGAGGAAGACCACATTAGAAATCATCAACCATGCAGTAAAATAGTGTTGAAAGAAATTTCAAAAGACGCTACAAATATACCTAGTTCATCTACTAAAGTAGTAGATAAAGCTAGTATTTCTGGTCAATCACATCCTTCTCAAGAGTTGAGAGTGCCTCGACGTAGTGGGAGAGTTGTTCACCAGCCTGACCGCTATTTGGGTTTAGCTGAAACTCAAATCATCATACCTAATGAGGGCGTAGAGGATCTTTTGACCTATAAATAGGCAGTGAATGATGTGGACCGTGACGAGTGGATAAAAGCTATGGACCTCGAAATGGAGTCAATGTACTTTAATCTAGTATGGACTCTTGTAGATAAACAAAGTGATGTGAAACCAATTGGATGCAAATGGATCTACAAGAGAAAACGAGATCAAGCCAGTAAAGTACAGACTTTTAAGGCTCGACTTGTGGAAAAGGGTTATACCCAGAGAGAGGGAGTGGACTATGAAGAAACTTTCTCTCCCGTTGCAATGTTAAAGCCGATAAGAATACTCTTACACATTGCAACTTTTTATGACTATGAAATTTGGCAAATGGATGTCAAGACAACCTTTTTGAATGGCAATCTTGAATAGAGTATCTATATGGTTCAACCAGAGGGGTTTATAGTTCAGGGTCAATAACAAAAGGTTTGTAAGCTTGAGATATCCATTTATGGATTAAAACAAGCTTCTAGATCCTGGAATATAAGGTTTGATTATGCAATCAAATCTTATGGCTTTAAACAGAATGTTGACGAGCCTTGTGTTAACAAAAAGATCGTTAATTCTGTTGTAGTGTTCTTGGTTTTATATGTCGATGATATTCTGCTCATTGGGATTGATGTAGGATATCTTACTGACGTCAAGCAATGGCTAGATACACAATTCCAAATGAAAGATTTAGGAAATGCGCAGTATATTCTTGGGATCCAAATTGTTCGGAATCGCAAGAATAAGACACTAGCCATGTCTTAAGCATCTTATATAGACAAAATGTTGTCTAGATATAAAATGTAGAATTCCAAAAAGGGTCTGTTGCCTTTCAGACATGGAATTCATCTGTCAAAAGACAATTTCCTAAGACACCTCAAGAAGTTGAGGATATGAGAAATATTCCCTATGCTTTCGTAGTTAGAAACCTGATGTATGCAATGTTATGTACTAGACCTGACGTATGCTACTCAGTAGGAATCGTCAGTAGATACAGTTTAATCCTGGACGTGATCATTGGACTGCCGTTAAGAACATCTTAAAGTATCTCAGGAGAACTCGGGACTACATGCTCGTGTATAGTGGTAAGGATCTGATCCTTATTGGATACACTGACTCTGATTTCCAAACTGATAAAGATGCTAGGAAGTCTACATCTGGATTAGTGTTCACTCTTAATGAAGGAACAGTAGTGTGGAGAAGCGTAAAACAGACCTGTATAGCTGACTCCACAATGGAAGCTGAATACATAGTTGCTTGCGAAGCAGCAAAAGAAGTAGTATGGCTGAGGAAATTCTTGACAGATTTGGAAGTTGTTCCAAATATGCATCTACCCATCAACTTGTATTGTCGCCAGGATCAACGCATAAATAAATGACCGCAACTCTGCTGCCAAGTAGGTATGAGTTTAGTCTGAGAAAGAGTGCCTTGCTCGTAGTTGGATGTCCGCATGACACACGTGGGGCAAGCCAAAACGAAGGTGAGGCACTTGGATCAGCGCAAGGTCAGAAAAAAAATAACAATGTAAAAAATATGCAAGGATAAAAATCATTTAACACCCCAGTGAAAAAGTTTTTTTGAAATAAATCATGCGATGTCCTGGAATTTAGTAAAGTCCTTTTGAAGGTTAAACTTGCGGTCCCTAGATCTTAGAAATATTTTAAGAAACTTGCGGTCTCTAAGATCTTAGATCTTAGAGACTTGAATAAGACTTAAGGAATTTTTGGTGTATAGGATTTGAATGAAGTATCCTTGAGAAATCTAGGAAAAGATAATTGCGGTCAACTTGCTAAAGAAAATCTTTAGCTTATGCTTGAGGACAAGCATTGTTTAAATTTGGGGGTATGATAACGGGCAAAAACTTGATGTGTTTATTTTATGTGATGGAAATGTGGAATGAAATGGGTGATGGAATTGCATTGAGCAATAAGTTTTCTCAGTAGAATCCAAGTATTACCCCACTGAGTTTCCTGGTAAGTCCAGGGTTGAACTCAGGGGCTTGGGAAAACAGTTTGTGGTGGTAATTTCCAAGAAGACCTTGCGGTAACCAAATAATCAAATGGTTGTTTGGATTGTTGTTTGCGGTAATAAAAATAAACAAATGCGGCGGAGTTTCGAAAAGAGTTGATAAAATGGGAGATGCGATGAGTATGCGGTGAATGGGTTGAGAAGGTTTGGCTAACACTTCCTAGGATGCGTTCATGTTATGCGACCCATGCAACACACATACAATAGTAAACCATCTCTCAACGCAAATGCTACGACTTCTAATGCTAGAATGAATGCGATATATGCGATAGTCTATAAGACCTATACATAAGCCTCTAATTCTTATCCATGCAATGAAAAAATGACACGCACACAAATAAGGCAACCATATATATATCATAACCTATCTCTAGGGTGCATGCGATGTATGTTGGCAAAATAGAGCTTATCTCTAAGTCCCTATCTCTTGTTTTATGCAGATCTAATCTTGTCTCTCAAGTCCAGATTCTAATCTAGATCTCTCAAATCTTAGATTCTTTCTTTAAGACTCTCTCTCAAATAGTTCTAAAGGGATGTTGGGCACACATAAAACAAGATAATCACAAGCAATGAAGATCCTAGGTCATGTTAGCTTAGTTCTTCTCAATCCATTCGACAAGTTTAGCTACTCATGTGTGCTAAGAGTGAACAGATGTAGAATAAGAACTTCATTGTATAAATAAATAAAGTTGAGGTACAAAATAACAATGCAAGAAGAGAATAAAGAGCCTAGTAGCAATCTCTTGCTTCCCACGCTTTTACACTCTTTTCTACTCTTGTTCAAAAGATAATCTCGCTCTCGTGAGAGTCGGCCTACTCTCTGCTTTCCATGCCTCCGGTTCTCTTCGAGTTCCCTGGCGATCTTTGGCGTCTCTTCCCTTCTCTCGCTCCGCCTTCTAAAAATAAAAGAAAACTATGAACACGGCTAAAGCTATGAACAAAAACTGCTGAACTATTAAACCCCTTTTCTGAAGGATGCCTTCGGTATTCATAGAGCTTTGGGGTGAAGGGTGGCTTCTCTCTTATGATTGCACAGATGGGATGACTTTAACTATCTGATTGATGCGCCAAATATTTGTCACCGAAAAGCTCTGTGTACTCGTTATCTTTAGTGGCTTGTAAACTTAATTCAGATTCGACCGTCATCAGCTTTCTATCCCATCGTGATTAATTATTGCTTTTTCACCAGGATGCGCCCATCAAGTTGTGTCGACTCTATGCGGCAATCCTTCTTGTGCAGATGCTTGCAAGCACAAATCACCGCAAAGCCTTGCGGTAATGCTGCACTCGACCATTGATTTCTGGTGATCGTGCTTTCCACCTTGCGTCAACGCATATTCTGCATAAAAATACAAAAATTAACTATTTCTATGTGATGAACGCATGCACCGCAATATTATGAACTTAATGTTTTTTTTGGACGCAATCTAACATATTTTATCAATGCAAACCTTCATTGTTTAATAACTTAGCACTGTAATAACGTGCATTTCTGCCCATTATCAAGTTTTCTCTTTGAGGTGGAAGCAACATTTGCTTATGCCTCTTGAACCTTTATTTTGCAAAAAAGATTCGTAAATCTGGAGTTCCTTGAGAAGAGTTGTCAAGTATATACTATCTTTTTCATCATGGCATTCATTTTGAATTGAAAAAGCTCTTCGGAAGAGACTGCATGATGAATCCAACTTGACTCTTCTCATTCATGATGGTTCCATTCATTTCTGCAACATTGAATTGAACCATCATGTTCAAAACATGTTCCTTACGGAGGTTCCTTCCTTCATTCTGCAGTTGTAAATGAATTTAATTGCGTCATGCATGATAAATGTGGACGGTTGTCCAAATAGGCCCTGTAAAAAGTCCATGAAACTCCTTTGCAGTAGCTAACTCTCGTGTTTCTTAGACAATAATCAGATATAGTGGCTAAAAAATAAACTTGAGCCTTCTCATTAGCTTTGACCCATCTGTCATATACATCCCGAACTGTTCGGTTGCATTAGGGACCAGAGGATCGAGGACACTCCTCTGTTAAATCGAATCGAAGATCAACTATTAGTAGTATCGGTGTTAATATTCAATTTCCAATTTCGTAATTATCACCA
>NC_052350.1:35184155-35202308 GCF_009727055.1 Benincasa hispida
ACTCTATATAGGTGAGCCCTAAGAAACTTTGTAGCCGTCAGGATTTTTATAAAGGATGCAATGTTTGTGCTCAAAAGGTATCTCGGGTTCACTACAACGTCACCGACGTGTAGACAATTTTCGGACTAAGGTGGTACGTTTGCGTTCTGATTGTGCCTCCCCCATTTATGGCTTCGGAGTTTTTTTTGAATTTGCCAACTGCACCGCCTGTTGTACTGGCGACTTACTTTCGTTTTGGCTTGCCCCCACGTGTGTCATGCAGACATCCAACTACGGGTAAGTGCCTTTCACAACTTAACTCTTATCAACATGGGTTTTCCCATTTGCGTTGACAGTGGAATTATTATTCTCAAATTTTCCTCTCTTTTTTCTTCTCTTTTTTTTTTTTTTGATGTAGAGCTAAAAAATAGCAAGGTCGAAAATAAATACCTCACCCCCAAATTTAAAATGTGGCAATGTCCTCATTGCCAAAAGATGGAAAGAAGTCATGCAATGTTCTTAGGAAGTTTGGTAAAGGGTCAATTTGAAATAAAGCTAGCAGACCACTAACTTCTAGAAATATTTCATGAGGTGACTATCTTAAAATTAAGTTGACTCTAGCATATACGAAAAAAATAGAAGCATGTGTGTCATCATTGAAATCATAATTGGTAAAAGGAAATCATGCAGAGACTTACTAAACTTATCAATGTTAAATGATTGCGGTAATCAAAGAGGATGCGGTTATAAAATTTTGAAATTAAAATGCGATGCGATAGTGCAGAATTTGGAATAAAGGCAAGGAAGAATACAACCCCCAAATTTGCACTGTCGCCTGCATTGTTTGTTGATGCATCATGCTTTGCGGCGATCTATCTTCTTTGGATTGCTGTGACGGAATAAGATAACTTGCTTCTTCGTGTAACGACTCTGAAATCGTTCGCCTCAATTGTTGCAAGAAAAACAATGAGAGGGTCAAATAATATCAAACAAAACAAACTTTTTTTTTTATGAACATAAAGAACTAAAAAGATATAGTGAAATGAGAATTCTGTGGAGTAGAGAAAAGTTAAAGATTTCATGATTCCAACAGGTACTTTACAAAACTTGCGTCCCTGATGAATTTCAATCGTCTGATAGCGCAGGGATCACCCACTTCTTTCTTATTCAGAGTTTCTTAGTTTTACAGAGTCGACTTGGCGATGCTAGCCTTCTCCGTGATACACTTTTACTCATTGCCCATTAACTTTGAATATGTTGGTTCCGTCGTCATTAGATAATTCGACCGCGCCATGCGGGAATACCTCTCTAACTATGAATGGTTCGGACCAACGTGACTTTAATTTCCCAGGGAAGAGCCGTAGTCGTGAGTTGAATAGTAAGACCCTCTTCCTGACTTGGAGGTTCTTGCCGCATATATGTTTGTCGTGCCAGCGCTTTGCGCGCTCCTTGTCAATCTTTGTGTTCTCATATGCATTAATCCTCCATTCCTCCAACTCGACTAGTTGAAGTTTTCTCGCTTTTCCTACTTTCTTCAAGTCAAAGTCTAGCTTCTTCACCGCCCACAGTGCTTTGTATTCCAGCTCCAGAGGCAAATGATACGCCTTACCAAATACCAACGCATAAGGGGACATACCTATGGGTGTCTTAAATGCAGTTCGGTATGCCCACAATGCATCATCGAGCTTTATTGCCCAATCCTTTTGCAAAGGCCTTACCACCTTCTCAAGTATCAGCTTGATCTCCCGGTTGGACACGTCGACCTAACCATTTGTCTATGGATGGTATGCGGTGGCTACTTTGTGGAGAATGTTATATTTGCACAATAGTTCCCTGACAGTATGATTGACAAAGTGGGACTCTTCATCACTTATTATGGCACGTGGAATGCTGAAACGAGTGAAAATGTTTTTTTTTCAGGAATTAAGAGACTACCGCCGCATCGCTTGCGGCGCATGCCACTGCTTCTACCCATTTGGATACGTAGTCGACTACTAACAAAATATAATTTTTACCATTCGATGGAAGGAATGGTCCCATGAAGTCAATACCTCAGACGTCGAACAACTCAAGTTCCAAGATGGTGTTCATAGGCATCGCATGTTTCCATGAAATGTTACCTATGCGTTGGCACCGATCACACTTCATCACGTACTCAGCTGAATCCTTAAACAATGTTGGCCAATAGAATCCACTCTGTAATACTTTTTCTTCGGTGCACTATCCCCTAAAGTGCCTACCATATGGTAAGTCATGACATTGCGATAATATGCATTGTTGAGCAGCATTTGGTACGCATAGTCGTAGAATCTGGACTGCCCCCTTTTTATATAGATTTGGCTCGTCCCAAAAATATGATTTGCACTCGTACTTGAGCCTCCTCTTCTGGTGGTCAGTATAATCCTCTGGGAATTGCTCGTAGAACAGATAGTTGACTATGTCAGCATACCAGGGAAATTCTTCAATCTGAAACAGTTGCTCAGCTGGGAACACTGCACTCACTTCTGACTGATTTCGGTCAACCTTTGTTTTTCAATTTGGACAAGTGATCTGCAACTTGGTTCTCTGTCCCTTTGCGATCGATTATTTCTATGTCAAATTCCTGGAGGAGAAGAACCCATCTGATCAACCTCGACTTCGCATCCTTCTTTGTCATTAAATACTTTATCGCCAAATGATCAGTGTGGATGAGTAACTTTGTTCCCAGCAAATACGCTCTAAATTTCTCCAACGCAAAAATTACCGTAAGTAGCTCTTTTTCTGTGGTGGTGTAGTTAGTCTGAGCAGGATTCAACATCTTACTTGCATATGCGATGGGATGTAATATTGTTTTTCTCTTCTGTGCCAGAGCTGCTCCCATCGCATACCCACTTGCATCGCACATTAATACAAAAGGAAGTGTCCAATCAGGTGCGATTAACACCAGCGTGGTTGTTAGTGCATCCTTCAAAATCCTGAATGCGTCGAGGCAATTGTCATCAAAATCAAATTTTCTGTCAGTCTCCATCAACGCACTCAGCAGTCGTGCTATTTTCGAAAATTCCTTGACAAAGCGTCTGTAAAATCCGACATGCCCCAAGAAACTTCTTACAGCCTTAACAGTTGTTGGAGGTGGGAGTTTTTCAATTGCTTCTATTTTTGCCTTATCCACCTCCAACTTGTCCCAAGGTTGGCAAAACAAACTTCGTATGTGTGCTCATAGACAGAGAAGTCGTCCATGAATATTTCAACAGAGTCCTCAAGATATTTTGAAAAGATGGCCATCATAAACCTTCGGAACGTGCTCGGCGCATTGCAGAGGCCGAACGACATGCGGCGAAAAGCGAAAGTTCCATATGGGCAGGTGAATGTGGTCTTATCCTAATCTTCTGGGGTAATCATAATCTAGTTATACCTGGCATACCCATCCAGAAAGCAGTAGAAGTCATTTTTGGCCAGATGATCCAGAATTTGGTCAATGAAAGGTAAAGGGAAATGATCTTTCTTCGTTACCGCATTCAGCTTGCGGTAGTCAATGCAAATACACCACCTGGTGACTATTCTTTGCGGTATCAGCTCATTATTTTCGTTGGGGACTACCGTCTTGCCACCCTTTTTTGGCACACACTGCACGGGGCTGACTCACATGCTGTCTGCTATAGGATAAATAATGTTCGCATCTAACCACTTGATGATCTCCTTTTTAACAACCTCTTTTATCGCAGGGTTGATTCTGCCCTGATGTTCGATCGATGCCTTGTGGTTTTCTTCGAGACGAATTTGGTGTATACAGTATGCGAGGCTAATTCAATCGCTCGCACATGTTTCCTCAGAATGCTCATCAACGCATTCTTCTGGTCTTCATTAAGTTCAGAGGAAATAATGACTGGCAGCTTTTCATTCTGCCTTAAAATGTATACTTTAGGTGATTCGACAGGGTCTTCAACTCTATTGTTGATGGTTCTTTCAAGGACGGTTGCGTTGTTTTTTTTTCTTCATTTTTTGTTGGCTCTTCTTCTTGGGTTGCGATCATCTTATCTTCCTTGTTTGTTTTTTCTATGATTGCATTACATGTTACAATGGATGCGCTTGCATCCTCTTTTTCATTTTCTTTGTCAAGCTTTTCTTCTTCAGTCAAATTCTGGTCGTCGTCAGATTCATGCAGATCTTCTTCGTCAAGAAAATTCATGGCACAGATGATGTTGAACTTGAGCTTCTGTCCATTTATGCTCAAAGTGATCTCTCCTTTGTGCACATCAATCTGGGCATGACCTGTTGATAAAAATGGTCGCCCTAGGATGATGGGCACATCTTTTTCGGCCTCATAATCTAAGATGATGAAGTCGACTGGTAATATAAATTTGTCAATGGTGACCAGCACGTCCTTCACCTTTTCCTCTAGATGCACCAGAGATCTATTTGCAAGTTGAAGAGTCACGGTTGTGGGCACAAGTTGCCTCTCATTCAGCTGCTTAAAGATCGATAGAGGCATCAAGTTGATGCTGGCTCCATGGTTACACAATGCTTGCCCGATGTACAGTCCTCCAATGGAGCAAGGTATAGTAAAACTCCCAGGATCGCTCATCTTCGGTAGAATTATTGATTTCGAGCTCTGCGTTAAAGCCACCGTGGCAAACTTACCAGTGCTCCTCTTCTTGGTTACCATATCCTTCAGAAACTTCACATATGCAAGCATCTTCTCAATCGCTTCACTGAATGGAATATTAATATGCAATTGTTTTAACATAGACATGAGTCATTGGTACTGTACCTCGTCATTCTTCTTCTTTCTAAGTCTCTGTAGGAAAGGTGGCAACTGTACTCTCACGATCCCTTTTTCTGTCGGCTTTGAGGTGGACGCAACTTCTGGCTCTATCGCTTCTTTTTCTCCTTCTTCTTCTAGAGTCGCCACAATCTCAGGTTCCAACACAATGGGAGCAGTCCGATTAGGCTCCTTTCTTCCTCCCTCCACAATTTTTCCACTCCGCAATGTCACAACTTGACATTGCTCTTTACCTGATCTCCCTAGGTTGCTTGGGAGTTCTGTTGAACTCGGCAGGGCCCCTTGCAGTTTGTTCTTTAGCTCGCTCGCAATCTTGCCCATCTGTAATTCTAGATTGCGGATGGACGTCGCCTGGCTTTAAAGCATAGTTTCATTTTTCTTGATATACTGCTTCAACATGCCTTTCAAGGAGGAAGATTGCGGCAGTTTCAAGCTACTAGTTTGACTACTTGTCTGACCGTTATTTCGCGGGAAGAATCCAGGTGGCCCTTCTTTTTGCGCCACAGATTGGAAATTTTGCTGCTGATTCTTCCATGCAAAGTTGGGGTGGTTTCTCCACCCGGGGTTGTAGGTGTTAGAGAATGGATTATTTTTCACAAAGTAAATAGACTGTGGGTTCTGTGGGCATTCTTCCATTGCGTGTCCATCACCGCAAGTCACACACCTTGCGAGATTCTGATTAATTGTGTTTACTTGACCATTTTGTGGTGTTGGGTTGTTGATCGAAATTCCTTGAATTAGGTTCATCATTGCGGTCATCTGGCTCTGTAGTGAAGCAATAGTACCATTACTTGCGTCATTATTGTCACACCCTGCCCCAGACTACTCTTTGAGCCTAGGAAAGGACATGACTGCAGCAGTTATCAACCCTTTTGTTGACACTTACTGCCTAATAATTCTTGCAGAAATAACTCTGATACCAATGTATAAACTCATATACATCAGATGCCTCTTAGGCCAAAATTTATTAAGTTTAAAAAACACAACATATTTAGAGTAATTACATTACTAGTTTCACAAGTCCCGATACCCAATACTTTAGTCCTTATATGAACAACTGTCACATGTGTACAATATTTACAGTAACCACCTAACAGACGAGTTACAATATCTTTGTTCTTTAGTGGCAGAGCAGATGCAGAGCTATCTCCTGAGGATTTAACTGCTACCTGGGGGAAAGGAAAACATTTGAAAACGGGGTGAGCTTGCTAGCCCAGTGAGTGACTTAAGAAAGAAAACTGATTCTCATGCAATAGTCTCAATAAAGAGATTAAACTGAAATATAAACTTCTACAGTTACCTTGTACTGCTGTATAAACATTTTCCAAGCATAAAACATATAAAGCTGTTTTTATCAGAAAACATTAAAACTGTTTCTTAGTTGAGAATAACCCTGCTATGGTTAAATCCCAACATCAACTGCTAGTCAAGAGAGAACTCTTTTGCTCAATCTTTGATTACTAGTCAAGAGAGAACCTTTTTGCTCAATCTCTGGCTGCTAGTCAAGAGAGAACCCTTTTGCTCAATCTCTGACTGGTAGTCAAGAGAGAACTCTTTTGCTCAATCTCTGACTTTAACTACCTACGTGCACGGGGCCATACTAAGTACCATCATATTTTAGGTACTTCTGCTCAGATACCTTCTCTAAACTTGTCCTTTAGTATCGAGCTGCTTGGATACCTTCTCAACTGTCCTTCGGTATCGTGTTTCAAGTAGAACTAGTCATAAATGACTTTCTCTTTAAAGCATGTAAAGCATAACACATAGAAAACATGTCTTTAAAGATACTAACGCATGCTTGGTGTATTTAAACACACATAAATAGTTTTTCAATAAACTTTCATATATGGCATGCGTTTAAAACATAACTCCTAGTTTGCTTGGAAATTACTTTGTAAAACTAGCTGGCATCAGAATAATCTTTCTTTAAAACAAGGATTCTTTAAAACATTGTAAATATTTAGTCAAATATTTTAGTCACTCACCTTGATCGTCTAGGAACTTTTTCTCTCTAGAAGTTCTTTGTTTACCTCGAGCTCCCTTTTGAACCCCTAAAATCCAGATTCAATTTAAAACTCAAATTACTCATAGTTCTAAGTGCATTGAATGCAAGGGATGCGTGGATGGCTTCTAAAATCCTTTCTAAAATCCAGATACTTCCTTCTACAAACATGCTCTAAAATATCTCAAGAAGCTTACCTTAAAATCTTAGCTCATAAATCCTCGTGGTTTGGCCGGAATCACAAAATATTCAAGACTGACCCAAGCTTACCTGACAGCTTGACCCTTCTATCTTTTTCTCAGTTTCCAGCCTGATCCCTTGGTGCTTCTTCTTCGGCAGCCCTACCCTGAAAAGTAGACTCGTGGAGCTTTCAGGTGGCTTTAAAATCACTCCAAACACACGAGTATACTGGGAGAACTCTTCGTCCCAAGTTGATGCTATTTCCAGATTTAACTATCTAACTGTGTCTCCTCTTGTAGTTTTATGACCAATGCATAGATTTGCTATCAATGCATAGTTTAATCAGCTTTCATGCTCTTCTTAATGTCCTTTGAATTATGATCTGAAGAGAAGTCCTTGGCCCTATTTATAGGCGTCCAAAATCTCTCCAAGGCCGACACCTCCTACTTGGCTGCATGTCCAAGTGTCTTTTCCCCACACTATCAATGCAACCCTCAAATCACCCCAATCTAAGGTGTCTTCCTCTTCCTTAGCCAACACAAAGTGCTTAAATTTGCATGTCTTCTTATGCGTCCACCTCATTTGCTTAAGGCTTAAGATTTCTTCCCAACAAGCCACATGTCCGGATGACGACCTTGCATGCGTCCATCCAACCTCATAAGCGTTCATTCAACCACAAATGCGCCCATCCAATTGCCACAACCTTCCTATGTCGGACACCACCAATTGACACATGCATCTATTCAATCTTTCCTTGTGCATCTAATTGATGCAACTTGGTCACATATGCTAGATGCTTGCAAGGCTCATCTTTGGCCTTATATCCTTCTCTTTCGCATGGCTTACCTTGGCCCTATACGTTCAACTAGGATAATGACCAACACTCTTTCAACGCATACTACTAGCTTGTCCTATGCGCCCACATGCCTTCGGATGTCCAACGCATAGCACATCACCAACGCATAGTATTAGCCTTGTGTACTGCAAGCCTTAGCAACGCAAGACGTTTCACCATGCGTCCACCATAGCTTGTTTCATCGCCTTGCTCATCCTTTAGCAAGGCCGCCGCATAGCACCATCGCATAGTGTTACCGCATACCAATGCGTAGCATTGCCGCATCCATTGCATCCATCGTGTAGCATCTGTAAGACCCTAACACTAAATCTAGGATAGAGGTTACTAAGAGAAGGAAAAAATTCTAAATAGTAAAATGTTAAAGAAATATTACTAAAAGAAGTATGTGTTGAAGCAAGACAAAATGGTGAATGCGTTAGTGCTAAGTTTCTAGAGGAAATGGAGAGGATCAAAAGGTAGCCAAGAAAAACAAGTGCTTGGACTATGGCCAACGCATGTGAAGGGCCTAAGTGCATTGAATGCAAGGGATGCGTGGATGGCTGGCCCTAAGGGATTCGTCAGTGGCTGGCTCTATGTTGCGTTGATCATTTGGCGCAAGGGGGCGTGGGCAGCGGCCATAGGCTTGCACGCGTGAGCAGTTGACACAAGGGTGTGCACGGATGCAAAAGCATGCAGACGCAAGGGTAGGCGAGGACGCGGGCAAGGCATGCGCTGGAGGGTGGCATGCATCGATGCATCGCGCTCTGCCAAGTGCCAGTCCATGCATCGAGCGTCCATGCGCTCAGCGCCCATGCCACACGCCCATGCGTCGGTGACTAGTTAATAGAAGCGCTTATGCGTGCGGCGAATGGGTCATGGTAAGTCGATGTGGCCAAGCGCCCATGCCATACTAGCGTCCATGCGCCCATCGATGCAGCCATGGTAAGTCGATGTGGCCAAGCGCTTATGCGTCGATACTAACCAAGGCTTGCGGCGAAGGGGTTTGCAGCAAAGGAAGTATGCGTTGTTGGTTGAAGGTATGCTTCTATGATGCACGACAAAGCTATAGCATATGACAAAGGCTATGCGTCGATGGCATTGGACGGCCAAGAACATGCGATGGTTATAGCCACATTATGCGATAGTTAATAGAAGTGTGGGCGCATGGACAAAAGGATGGCTGATCGATGGAGGCTATGGATGCGGTGTTATGAATCATAACTCAAAGGTTGCGTTGACAAGAACCTCAAGAGAAGGTGGCACCATCCAAGAGATGCGTCCATAAACATACTAAATTATATGGATAAACATCCTTAGGCACTAAGTAAATGAGGTGGCGGAAGGAGGTTTCATGCAAAAGTGATTCTTATCACTCTAAGTAGGAGGTGGAAGAAGAAGGTTTCATGAAAAAGTGATTCTTATCACTCTAAGTAGGAGATGGAAGAAAGAGGTTACATGCAAAGTAAGAAATTTAGCTGGCAAATTATGGTTAATACAACTCATGGCATTGCTGGAATGGGTTAGTGTTGGTATCCTTAAAAAGAGACATTTGTAGGTTGAGTTGTCACAAGGAGGAGAGCTCAAGGAAGCTATAAATAGAGGGGTCGGGCGAGAACAGTTCATTCGTGCCATTTCCAAAATCTTAGTGTTAAGAGTCTACTTAGAGTATTAAGTTTGGGTACCGAGGTTGCCAAAATAATTAGAGTTCGAAGGAGCCAAAGTTGCGTTGATGAATTTGGAGGCTCGGCCTTCTGCACAAAGCCGGATGCCTTAGCTGCCTGCCAGCATCCTTGCATGCACCATGGTTCAAATAACCTTTAGAGGGCTGATTTTGAGGTTTTGACTATGTTTTGAGTAGGGTAAGCTGGTACTTTTAATATATAAAGGTATTTTGACTATTTTAGCATTATTTGGTGATGTGACAGTATTAATTGGGAATTTTCATTGAAATGGAGGAAATCTCAGGGAGATACTCTCAAAGTAAGTTCCAGTTGAAAATCTTGCAAACGGTGAGTGGTTATTATGCATTACTGTATGAATAAATGTATAGGTATGTACAAGATGCATGATTGTGATGTTATTATGCTTGCCATGATATTGTCTGTATAATTACTATGGAAACTAAGATTATGCCCAAAATATGTAGTTACCATGCTTAAAAGGGTACTTGGTTGGAAAATATAGTCGGCTTCAGTTGGAGGGAAATATAGTCAAGATACCTAAGCATGGCTAGCGGGAAATAGTTGTCGATGTGCACATTGGCGGGAAAATAGGAAACAGGAAAGTTTCCATGAAAAATTGTTACTATTGTTATTATATTCAAAATATGAACATGCCTAGTATAGCATGTGATTGGAGGAAAATGATTGATTAGGATTACACGTGAACATGCATAAGTTATAATGAAATTGTTGATTATGTGATTAATTCCCCAAAAATATGTTTTTGTAATTAAAGCTATTGTTATTTTAAAAGGCACTACTCACTGGGCTTATTAGCTCACACTTTTCCAAATGTTTTCTTCTATTCCCCCCCTCCCCCAGGTTGCAAAGCGGAGTGTTCAGAGAGGAGTCTACATGTAGCACTGCCGCATGCCTCCATCGCGTAGCATGGCTGCATGTCTCCATCGTGTAGCACTGCCGCATGCCTCCATCGCTGCATGCCTCCTTGATCAACCAGCGCACGCAACTCCAATGCCCAGTGCCCTTGTCCGCGCTGTCGCATGCGTTGTTCTAACCTCTCAAGATATTGGCTGCCGCATGCATTTCTCTTGGCCACATTTTGGCTTCCTTCAATTCCCCAAATAACCTCTAAATGAGCAAGGCCAATGCATGGAAAACACTTAGTCGATTTTCTAGCTTCTAACACATGGGTTATACTTTCACCCTTTTCTTCTAATTTCTTTCACCCTTTTCACATTAGTTTCCACATTAACCTCCTCATCACACTGGTCTCAGTAGGGAACATACTCAAGTAGAGAAATTAGGGTCTAGGGTTCACAGTTATCCTTTATTCTCAATCTCTGATCACTCTCTCTCCAATCCTCGTGATATTTAGAGATGCGATCTAGTATGTTCTTAGCCTCGTCATACGTTTTGTTTAGCAGACCACTAGCGGCTGCCGCATTGGTAGCGATCTGCGAAGCGGGATTTAAACCGTGATAAAAGATTTCCATTTGAAGGTAGTGTGGTAATCCTTTGTGTGAACAGTCCCTGACCAACCTCTTAAACCTCGCCCAGGCATCGCTGAGCGATTCGTCCATGCCTTGTTCAAAATTGATTATTATTTTACTTCGTCTAGTATTCTCAGTAGGTGGGAAATATTTCTTCATAAACTTCTCTACGACATGTTCCCATGAAGTGATCTCTCCCGGCTCGAGGGAATATGCCAACTTTCGTGCCTGATCACACAGAGAAAATGGAAACAAAGTTAGTCAAACTTCTTTGGTAGAGATGTTCGGGAACACAAAAGTGTTGCAAATTTCTATAAAGCTATGGAGGTGGGCGTGCAGGTCCTTACCACGCCGTCCTCCGAATTGTCCTACAGTCTAGATCATCTGCAACATCATCGATTTCGTTTTGAATCGGCTTCCATCAAGGGCAGGCCTCATGATTCCTGGAGAGAAATCGTAGAGGTTTGGCGATGCATAGTCCCGAATGGGCCTATTATGATCGTTTGCCAGTAGGATTGGATTCGCCATGACGTTGTTTTCGTTTGGTGCTCCATTTCCAGGCTGCTTCATCATATCTTCTTTATCTGGTTGTTGTTGTTGCCAGCCGTCTCTTAATCTCCTTTGGAACGTCCTCTCAATCTCCAGTCGTAATTCGCCAGAGATTGAGAGTCTGTAAAGAAATCAGAAAAAATTACCATTAGCACACTGATTTGCCGAAGTCCCCGGCAACGGCGCCAAAAACTTGATGCGTTATTTTATGTGATGGAAATATGTAATGAAATGCAGTGATGGAATTGCATTGAGCAACAAGTTTTCTCAGTGGAATCCAAGTATAAACCCCACTGAGTTTCTTGGTAAGTCCAGGGTCAAACTCAAGGACCTGGGAAAACAGTTTGCGGTGGTAATTTCCAAGAAGACTTTGCGGTAACCAAATAATCAAATGGTTGTTTGGATTGTTGTTTGCAATAATAAAAATAAAAAAATGCAGCAGAGTTTCAAAAAGAGTTGATAAAATGGGAGATGCGATGAGTATGCGGTGAATGGGTTGAGAAGGGTTCGGCTAACACTTCCTAGGATACGTTCATGTTATGCGACCATGCAACACACATAAAATAGTAAACCATCTCTCGACGCAAATGCTACGACTTCTAATGCTAGAACGCACGCGATATATGCAATGAATCTATAGGACCTACACATAAACCTCTATTCTTATCCATGCGATGACAAAATGACACACACACAAATAAGGCGACCACATAATATCATAACCTATCTCTAGGGTGTATGCGATGTATGTTGGCAAACAGAGCTTATCTCTAAGTCCCTATCTCTCATTTATGCAGATCTAATCTTGCTCTCTCGAGTCCAGATTCTAATCTAGCTTTCTCAAGTCTTAGGTTCTTTCTTTAGACTCTCTCTCGAGTAGTTCTAAAAGGATGTTGGGCACAACATAAAACAAGATAATTGCAAGCAATGAAGATCCTAGGTCATGTTAGCTTAGTTCTTCTCAACCCATTCGACAAGTTTAGCTACTCATGCATGCTAAGAGAGTGAACAGATGTAGAATAAGAACTTCCATTGTATAAATATAAAGTTGAAGTACAAAATAACAATGCAAAAATAAAATAAAGAGCCTGGTAGCAATCTCTTGCTTCCCAGGCTTTTACATTGTCTTTTCTACTCTTGTTCAAAAGATAATCTCGCTCTCGCGAGAGTCGGCCCGCTGTCTGCTTTCCACACCTCTGGGTTCTCTCTCGAGTTGCCCTAAGCGATCTTCCGGCGTCTCTTCCCTTCTCTTGCTCTGCCTTCTAAAAATAAAAGAAAACTATGAACACGGCTAAAGCTATGAACAAAAACTTGCTGAACTGTTGAACCCCTTTTTTGAAGGATGCCTTCGGTATTCATAGAGCTTAGGGGTGAAGGGCGGCTTTTCTCTTATGATTGCACAGATGGGATGGCTTTAATTCTCTGACTGATGCGCCGAATATTTGTCACTGAAAAGCTGAGTGTACTTGTTATCAGTTAGCCGGCTTGTCAACTTAATTTGGATTCGACCGTCATCAGCTTTCTGTCCAATCGTAATTAATTATGCTTTTCACCCAAATGCGCCCACCAAGTTGCACCGACTCTATGCGAAATCCTTCTTGAGCAGAATCTTTGCGAGCACAAATCACCACAAAGCCTTGCGTAATCCTGCGCTCGACCATTGATTTCTTGTGATCGCGCTTTCTACCTTGCATCAACACATATTCTGCATAAAATACAAAAAATTAACATGTATATGTACAACGGGCATAAATGCCACATTATCATAGTACTAAGTTCTTAAGCAATGTTGGATTGCGTTGATGAAATATGTTAAATTGTGTCCATTAAGCATAAATTCTATAATATTGCGGTCACACACGTCCAACGCATTAGAGCAGTTTGATCTTTATATTTTTGTGCAGAATATGCGTTAATGCAATGCAGAGATTATGATCATAGGAATACATTGGTCGAGCGCAACTTCACCGCGAGACTTTATTGTTGATCGTGCTCGCAAACATTCACCTAAGAAAGAATCACCGCAACTTAGTTTGGCGCGCAACATGGTGGGTGCATACTGGGTGAAAGGATTAATTAAGATCGATGGAACAGAAAAGCTGATGGTAAGTCAACGAATTTTCCAGATTAAGTTTGCAGCCGATACGGTCACAAATGTGACCCACGGTCCTATCTTTTACTTAAATTAGATGTTCCCTAACTAAAGACTATGGTGTGTGAGCTAGTAGTGTTAGATGTGGAGAATTAGTGTGTTAATGGTAGAGAAAAAAAGTGGAGATTTGAGAAAAAGGAAATTTGGAGTTTTAACTCTGAGGAAAATTTGGAAAATTTTTGGCTAGAGTTATAGATTTTGTGTGATGCGTTAGGAAGGGAACAAATGTCGTTAGGAAGGGTGTGTTGATGATGGCATGTGCGGCTGCACAGAAGGAAAAATCTGAGATGCTATAGCACTTCGGAAGCACAAGGGTAGACCAAAGGCATGTATTAGAAAGGCATCGCCATGCGTCGTGCAGTCTCCATCGGCCACGCTCGCCATGCTAATGCGTCGAGTAGGCTCAGCCATATGCCCTACCATGCATCGAGCAGCCTCGGCCAGATTGACCTGCCTAATGACATCGAGTAGCCTCGACCCAATGACGTTTCTGGCAATGCGTCGAGCAGATGACAGCCAACACCCATTGCGTTGAGCATGCCCTGCGAGGCAGCCATAACCCGTGCGTTTCGAGGTGCTGTCATGCAGCAACGCGCAGTTCTACATGCGGCCGAAGCATGCCTCAATGCTTGGTCGAGCGAGCGAAGCGACTGGCCCAGCTATGCTGCACTGCCCATGCTTCGTCGAGCAACAAGACGCCCATGCCTCGATTCAGCAGCACTTAATGCGCTCGCCCCCATGTGCGACTTCGGTGAGCCAGCATCATGGATTCGCCCAATGCCAAGTAAAGTCGTGTGATGCTGCCTATAGTGAGGTCCATGCATCGAGGATCTGCGACGGGTCACAGGTCTAATGCGTTGGTTGATAGTTTAGTGTAGCTCGTTTGCGAATGGTCAAGATTGGATTTGTGAAATGGTCTAAGTTGAATTGTAATGGTAAGTGAGATTTGGCTTGCTATGCGTTTGAATGAAAGGCTTAGGCTCGAGTTAATTTGGACTAGCGTTGAAGCATTCAAGAGTTGGATGCAATACAAAGGATGGATCACTTGGAAAAGCTAATCAGTCATTCAATAAACCATGTGGTCTTCTTTGGAGGAAGCATTAAGCCTTAATGAATTTGAGGTTGGTGGCATCAAAGATTGGAAAGCTCATATTGCAATATGGCTAACAAGTGTAAGGAAGGCCACTTAGGTTGCGTTGATCATAAAATGATGTGTTGGTAAGTTGGTGTGGGAGAAACCAACTTGGCCATACACGCCAAGTGAGGTGGTGTCAATCTGGGGAAGGTTTGGACGCCTATAAGTAGAGCCAGAGAGACTTCATTTTAAGATCACAATTCAAAATATATATCCTAGGTAAAAAATTGAGTGGGAAGTATGAGCAAGACCTTGCGTTTGGTAGCCAAAATCCATTGCTTGGTCATGGTTAGTATTATTACAAAGAAGGACGCATTGGACATGTGAAGGTCTGGAAAGCAAGCATCAATTGGACGAGGAGTTATCCCAATTTTTACGTCCTACGTTTGGATGATTCAAAGCCACTTGAAAAGCGTCTGTGCGAGTTTATAAGCAGTCCTAAGGGAATTTGGTTCGTGTCTTGGAGAGTATTTTTCAAGGTAGGGCTTGTCGGAGGGAAATCTCGAAGGGATCAAGGCTGGAAACTGAGAAGAAGACAAAAGGGTCAGGGCTGTCGGATAAGTTGGGCCAGTTCTTGAAGATTCCTTGATTCTGGCTAAACCATGAAGGGAGCTCAAAATTTTAGGGTAAGCTTCCTGAGACATTTTGAATATGTTTGTAAGAAGGAAGGTATCTCAAAATAAGATTTAATACTATGAGTAAATTTGAGCTGTAAGTTTGAATCTGGATCATAGCGGTGAAAAGGGAGCCCGAGGTAGAAAAGGGACTACTAGAGTGAAAAACTCCAAGCAAATCAAGGTGAAATGGCTAAAACTTTTGACTAAAACCATTTGCTTAAAAATGTTTGATTCACAACGTTGTTTAATAGAAGCATGTTTGAAAGAAGATTATTCTCAATGCCAGCTAGTTTTACAAGTGATTTCCAGCAAACCATTGAGTTATGTTTAAACGCATGCATTGTGATAATTGTTGAAAAGCGATTTATATGTGTTAAATATATCAACATGGCATTAGCACTTTAAAGCCATGTTTTTATATGTGTTATACTTTACATGCTTTAAAGAGAGAAAGTCATTTATGACTAGTTTTACTTAAAACACGATACTGAAGGACATTTGAGAAGGTATCCGCCCAACTAGATACCAAAAGACATTGAGAAGGTATCTATTGGTACTGAAGGACGTTTGAGAAGGTACCAAACCAACTAGATACTGAAGGACATTTAAGAAGGTATCTGAACAGAAGTACCTAAGGTATGACGGTACTTAGTATGGCCACGTGCACGTAGGTAGAGTCAGAAATTGAGCAAAATGGTACTCTCTTGACTAGTAATTGGTGTTGGGATTGTTTTTACCCACAGTAGGGTTATCCTCAACTGAGAAACAATTTACTGTTTTATGATTAAAATAGCTTTATATGTTCCATGCTTGGAAAATGTTTATCCTGCAATACAAGTACTATAGAAGCTTATATTTCAATTACACTCTTTATTGAGATTTTGCATGAGAATCAATTATTTTTCTTAAGTCACTCACTGGGCGCAAGCTCACCCCATTTTCAAATGTTTTCCTTTCCCACCCCACAGGTAGCAGTCAAATCCTCTGAAGATAGCTCTGCATCTGCTCTGCCACTAAAGGACAAAGAGATTTGTAACCCGTTTGTTTAGGTGGTTTCTGTTCATATTGTACACATGCTACTGTTGTTCATATAGGGACTAGAGTTTTTGGGTTTTGGGACTTGTAAATCTAGTGTTGTAATGACTCTAAATATGTTATGTTTCTAAATTAATAAATTTTTGGCCTGAAGACATCTCACTGTATATGAGTTATATTTTGGTATCAGAGTTATTCAGTAAGAATTATTAGGCAGTAAGTGTCAGCCAAAGGGTTGATAACTGCTGTAGTCACGCCCTTCTCTAGGCTAAGAGGGTGGTCTGGGGTTGGATGTGACAACAAAGTACATTCAGTTTTATCGATGACAATTATCCGGCGTATCAGTTAGGAATTAAAGCTGTCTCATCTGTACAACCAAGAGAAAGAAGCCGCCTTTCACCATGAAAACTCTATAAATACCAAGTGCATTCTTCAGAGAGGGGGTTAAGCAGTCGATTACTTCATCACGTTAAAAGTTCATGCCTCTGTCCATAGTTCTCTTCCATTTTAAGGCGGACGCGAGGAAAAAGGTGTACCGATAGATCGTTCCAACAAGCTTGGAAAAGCACCGGAAGCTCCAAGACAGAGAGAGGGCCGACACCTGCAGAAGCGGGAACCTTTGTAGATCAGAATAAAAATTCAGTGTAAAAAGCCTCGGTCAGCAAGGAATTGCTATCAGGCTCTCTACCTTTATTTTCCATTATCATTTTGTACTCAACTCAGTTATAAGAATGGAATGTCTTTCTCTATATCTATTCACTCTCTGTTACTTAAGCACGAGTAGCTAAATTAGTTGAATGGGTTGAGAAGTAGTTAGCTAGCGTAACGAGGGAATCTTCATCTTTGCGATTATCTTGTTTATGTATGCTTCATTCGTCTATTAGAGATACTCAGGAGGGTTGTCTAAAGACAGGATCTAGACCTGGGAAGGTCAGGTCAGAATCTAGGTTTGGAAGAACTAGATTAGAACGTATAAACAGGAGATAGGCGCTTAGGAATGAGCACTATTTATTATTAACGCATCGCATGCATCTTAGCAATAAGGTATGATTGTATGCGGTCACCTTGCTTTCATGCATTTTGCATCAACGCATAGGACAAGAGTAGAGACTTAGAGATAAGCTCTATGGACATTTTGCATTCAACACATGCATCCTAAACTTAGGAGCATCGCATTTACATTGGGAAATGACTTGTTGTGCATGGTTGTAACATGAGCGCAAGGTTTGATGCATTCCCGAGTAACGCTAGCTAAAGATCTTCTCAACCCGTTTATCGCATACCCATTGCATCTATCAACGTAACTATCTTTCTCAAATCCGCCGCCTTTATTTACTTCTTTTTCATCAACGCAACAACACACCCATACTTTATTTATTTATTTGGTTACCACAAAGCTTTCATAAACATTACCAACGCAACTATTTTCACAAGTCCCTGTGTTCGACCCTGGACTTACCAGGAAACTCGGGGGAATTTACACTTGAATTCCGCTGAGGAAACTTGAGTGCACAACACAATCCATCCACGCATATCATCCATATTTCCATTTATAAAAAAACGCATCAACATACATTTGATATATGTTATAATTGTTATAATGTATATAGTATGCATGTTAAGTTTTTTTTTTTTTAATATAAAGTGTTATATTAAAGCATGATCATTAAGTATGAATGTATGTTATAGATGTATGATTCTAGGATTATAATGGTTATAATTTTATTTTATAATT
>NC_052350.1:35202400-35236470 GCF_009727055.1 Benincasa hispida
TTTGTCTCAAAAGGTATAAAACTCTTCGGAAGAGATTGTAAGATAAAAGCTAACCTGATTAGCCTCATCAATGGGTCCACCGTTTACTTCAGCGATATTGAAG
Organism: Benincasa hispida; assembly: GCF_009727055.1. NCBI lineage: Eukaryota > Viridiplantae > Streptophyta > Magnoliopsida > Cucurbitales > Cucurbitaceae > Benincasa > Benincasa hispida. Next base: position 35,202,504 of record NC_052350.1, read on the forward strand.
TACATCATCATGTTCAGGAACATATTCTCTAACAAAGGTCCCCTTTCTTAATCTCAGCTTTTAATGTAAATTGCTTAATTGCCCTCGTGTCTAAGGACCTATTGATGGTTGTCCTGCAACATTCTCTTAATGAATATATTATCTCTTTTAGCCGTAGCTAAGGATTCATGTTTATTTGCCAAAAACGATGCTTTACAACATGCTCCAAATACTCAACTAGTCTTTGGCCAATTAAACGCAGGCCTTTTATTGGCTAAGTTGGACCCAGAAATCATGATCGTTTTGGCTTCTTGACAGTGTCGGTTAGCCATTTGAGGCTCGGGCTTGAGACATTCCTCAGTTCAACGAACAAAATCTTGTAGATCGTCAAACTACCAGTATTATGTTTTTAGAGGAGGGTTTGAATTCCATGACCGAATAATATCGTCGTTTAGTTTCTCGGAGGCTAAGATCATTGGAATTAGTTTGTAGCTTATTCATCTGAAAAAATAATAACATATTTTTGCTGTAGAAAAACTTGAATCGAACTAATCACAAGAAAACAATAAATAAGTAATAAGCAAAATTAAATAATAATGTACCTTTATTATGTGATATTTTTGAACCCGACTATTTCAAAAAGTTCGGAGTAAACTTCCAACCGTAAAGGTGGCAGTCGATTATTATCCTCTTTTTTGAACCTAAGACAATCTTGACTAGATGGCTAATCCCAAAATTAACTCTTTATTCTTAACAGCACTTTAGTATCTCTCACTTGTGTAATCGTTTTTAGAATTATCACTAACACTTAAGGTAAGTTGCGTTGTTAAGTGTGTAAACCTTAACCATTTAATTTTGGCATTATCGACCAGATGCCATCAATCAATAGCTCCGGAAAGTTTGGAAAGTCAATATTGAAATATCTGAGACCTATCCATTTTATTTTGAAAGTTTGTGAAGTGGTATTGTTACCGAATCCTTATCAATACAACCTGGTTCGAAGGAACAAGGATCCGCTCCAGGGCAGTACAAATTGCAAGGTGCATTCATAGAAATCCACGGTGCGATTCCTAATGGAAGAGGACTTGTGGGATTTATGTGTTAATATATCCCTCATCCCAATCAATTTATGCTATGAAAACTCTGGTTCCCATCACTAGTTGATATTTATCCATCATAAAATACTCTGCCTAATGAGAAGTCCGCATGCTCTTACCACGACACCTCAAATTGCCCTCATAATGGATCATCACGGATGTGAAATCTTTAGGGACGCTTTGAGACTAACAAGTACACTACTTCTCTCTAGCTGATAGTGTTCTATAATGAGTAATTTACCGGTATATATAATGTAAAAAATATACCTTAAGTGGTGGAGATATATTTACAGTCTGTAAATTAAACAAATCCTAAGTCTAGGTGATAGATCCATGATATCTTATACTGGAATTTAACCTATGATGTCCTAGGTGATAAACAAATTTTATTTTCCTCATATCTCACACGCATGCTCATTAAAACTAGGGTTATTTGACTTAGATGCCAGTTAATCTTCCAGGTAGGAGGTTTCTTATAAACCTCATCTTAAGAATACCCCCAACTTCTAGATAAGATCTCTCGTGGTAAGTAAATATATCTTTGTTTAACAAGTATCGACCTATTCTAACTCTTTTGAGTAAAAGTCGATCTGACCAATTGGCACCAATTAAGATCTAGTGAGGGGGGAGCATGAACTGTTTACCTTTGTTATAGATTTTACAGTCTAGGGTTATTTTAATAACAATCATATTTGTTTCTCGTTTCAGGAAACTAGTTCTTGGAAAAAGCTTGAAGAAGGTGAGATAACCCTCAATGTTGAAACAGGAGAGGTTGTCTCAGTTGAAGTAGTGGGAGATCTGAAGTTGTTTTAAGATAGATATCTAGTACTTAAAAATGTTTTATATGCACTTCTTATGAAGAGGAATTTGATATCTATCGCTTGTATTATAGAATTATTATATATAATATCTTTTAATATAAATGAAGCATTCATTTTTTGTAAAGGTATTCAAATTTATTCTACTACACTTGAAGGAAATTTATATAAGTTAAGACCAACTAGAGCAAATTTTGTTTTAAGTACAGAAATGTTTAGAACACTAGAAACTCAAAATAAAAAACAAAAGGTTTCTTCCAACGCCTATCTATGGCACCTAAGACTAGGTCACATAAATCTCAATAGGATTGGGAGATTGGTCAAGAGTGGACTTTTAAGTCAGTTAGAAGATAACTCTTTACCTCCATGTAAATCCTGTCTTGAAGGAAAAATGACCAAGAGATCTTTTACTTGAAAAGGTCTCAGAGCCAAAGTACCCTTAGAGCTCGTACATTCGAAACTTTGTGGACCAATGAATGTCAAGGCTTGAGGTGGGTATGAATATTTCATCAGTTTTATTGATGATTATTCAAGGTATGGTCATGTTTACCTGCTTCATCACAAGTCTGATTATTTTGAAAAGTTCAAAGAATATAAGGCTAAAGTTGAGAATGAATTAGGTAAAACAATAAAGACACTTCGATCAGATCGAGGTGGAGAGTATATGGACATACGATTCCAAGACTATTTGATAGAAAATGGGATCCAGTCACAACTCTTTGCACCTAGTATGCCTCAGCAGAGCGTTGTATTAGAAAGAAGAAACCGAACCTTATTAGATATGGTTCGCTCTATGATGAGCTATGCTCAATTGCCTGATTCCTTTTGGGGATATGCACTTGAATCTGCTATCCATATTTTGAATAACGTTCTCTCTAAAAGTGTTTCAAAAACACCTTATGAGCTATGGAAAGGGCGTAAAAGTAGTTCACGTCACTTTAGAATTTGGGGTTGCCTAGCACATGTGTTGGTATAAAATCCCAAGAAATTGGAACATCGTTCAAAATTATGCCTATTTGTAGGTTATCTAAAGGAAACAACGGGTGGTTTGTTTTATCATCCTCAAGAAAACAAGGTATTTGTATCAACAAATGCCACATTCTTAGAGGAAGACCACATTAGAAATCATCAACCATGCAGTAAAATAATGTTGAAAGAAATTTCAAAAGACGCTACAAATATACCTAGTTCATCTACTAAAGTAGTAGATAAAGCAAGTATTTCTGGTCAATCACATCCTTCTCAAAAGTTGAGAGTGCCTCGACATAGTGGGAGAGTTGTTCACCAGCCTGACCGCTATTTGGGTTTAGCTGAAACTCAAATCATCATGCCTGATGAGGGTGTAGAGGATCCATTGACCTATAAACAGGCAATGAATGATGTGGACCATGACCAGTGGATAAAAGCTATGGACCTCGAAATGGAGTCAATGTAATTTAATTTAGTCTGGACTTTTGTAGATAAACAAAGTGATGTGAAACCAATTGATTGCAAATGGATCTACAAGAGAAAACGAGATTAAGCCAGTAAAGTACAAACTTTTAAGGCTCGACTTGTGGCAAAGGGTTATACCTAGATTATGTGGAGACATGAAAATGGGGGCATCCTATGTAAAGAGTTTACATAAAACTGAACCATGAAATAGTCACTTTTACGTTCTAAATGTCGTTTAATGTATAAAACTAACTATTTCGTTAATTGATGACCTAGGTAACTTAATCTTAATCCTAAGCTAACTATGAACTCATGTTCACTCGGAATTATCCTTAGATCTGCATAGGTGAGGGCAGCTCATTATTGCTGGCCCAATAAGCCTCCCATTTCAGGGGTAAGATCAGGTGGATAACTGGGAACATAGGGTGCAAGACGGAATTCACTCCTACCTATTATGGGAATAGTAGATAGGTTTTTTCCTTTAGTACTGAATCTAGGTCTTGAACAAGGGGCCTCACCCTCTCCTTAGCCCGAGAGGGGTTCGGATGATAGGTTGGACCTTAAACCAATTGTTCATTAGAGGATCAGTGGAACTTAAGGAATAAGATGTAGTCTCAGGGGTAAAACGATTTTTATGACCCAACCGAGATTACGAACAACCTGTGAAGGATTAGCTTACTAATCATGGTAATATCATATGGACACAAATATATCTATAGTGAATGGAGTGCAACTATAGGACTATAGTGGAATGACCCGTGAGTTAACAAATGTTGATTAGCTCCATCTAAAGAGTTTAGCCAGCTAATCTCGGATCGTTGGAGCCCATGATCTATAAGTCCATTAGGTTCCCCTATTAGCTCATATCGAATAAACTTAGAATAGTATGATAGAATAATTCGAATTGTTCAAATTAGGTGAAGAGAGAGATACCGACAAGTATATGTGATATAGTGGTCGGTTTTTCTGTTTAGAGATACAACTTTAATATTTAAATGTGATTTAAATATCAAGAATATGAATACGTTCATATTCGAAAGCTCGGAAATAATGGAAATGGTCAAAGATGTAAAAAGTCAAAGAGTTAACTTTTGACTATGAAAAGTCAAACTTTGACCGATCTTATATTCAAAGTGATTTGAATTTCGAGAAAATGAATGAAGATTCATGCTCGGGACGTCAAAATTAGTCAAGACAAAAAAAATCATAAAAAGTCAAAATGTTGACTTTTCGGTCAAAGTTTGACTTTGACAAAATGACTATTTTGCCCTTTGACTAAGTTAGTGGGGAAATCCAAACTTTTGTTGGATAATTCCACTAACAAGATAGTGGGCTAGGTGTTGGCTTATAGTGGAGACATCAAGCCCACTTAGATAGTAGATTTTGAGGTGTTGGTTTTTACGAATTTGTTTCATGTAATTTTGCATGGCTTTTTTCTATAAATTTGGGCTTTCAATTTGGATAAAATACTTTTGAACATTTTGCCAAAATTGGTTTCTAAATTTGGGCTGGAAAAAATCACCATTTTTTGAGAAAAATTCAAAACCCAAACCCAACCCAAAAATCCATCTTCTATTTTCATCTCTTTCTCTCTCTCGGTTCTTCATCCATCGGGTCCCATAACCCGGTTCTAAGTCCAGAGGATAGTAGGTCAGATCTAGTGGTTGTCCCGTTCGTGTTCGAGTAGAGATAGAAGAGTTTTGGGAGCTTCAAAGGTAATATTTCAAACAAAAAAAACCCTAATTAATTAATTTAGGGTTGTATGTTTTTTCTGGAGTTAGAGTAAAATTGATCCTCATTTTCGCTACACATGCCTATTTTTCTAACAATTTCACTATACTAAGTAGGAGAGTAAAGAGAATTTGGTGGAAGAATTTAAATTAATTTTTCAAGAAAGCATTAGTCTTTTTCAATTTAAAAAACAAGACAATTTATAGACAGCGTCCATGCAAAATCTCATCTTGCACGTCTTCCACTTCAAACTCCATTAGCATGTAATCTCTAGGTGTCAAGCTTGGGAAATGCCACTCTAAAGTCCACTTAGTTAGTGGGAAAATCCAACAATTGGATTTTTCCACTAACTAATTTTTTAATAAAAAATGAAAAATAATTTTCAAATTTTGGAAATTATTTAATCAAAACAATTTCAATTAATTAAAAAATAAACAAATTTAATATCACATATTAAATTGTTTAAGACACCTAGCTTTGATTAATCACATTAATCAAGTTTAAAAAATACCTTCATGCTAATGATCAAATATACTCGAAAAAAATAATTAATTAATAAATAAATTATTTAATTGTAAATTATATCTCATATAAAATACAATTCTCCCTTAAGACCGAATTTGAACCTTTTAAATTCTCACTTCACCTAGTTCTTTAATTTTGTCTATATTGAGCTAGCAAGGAGACCCGATGGACCTTCAGATCATGGGTTCCAATGATCCAAGACTAATCGGTTAAACTCTTTAACCTAGTTAATCAACATTCGTTAACTAACAGGACTGTCCACTATAGCCTGTAGTTTCCCTCCCTTCACTATAGATATATTATGTGTCCATTTGATATAACCGTCATCAATAAGTTGATCCTTCACAGGTTGTTCATAACCTCAGCTAGGTCAAATATCGAAATACCTCTGAGTTACATCTTTTCTCCTTAAGTACCACTGTCTCTCTAATGAGTAATTGATTTAGGATCATAATCATAAATCTATTCCCTCTCAAGCTAACAAAAGGATGAGGCTCCTTGTTCAAGACCCGGGATCAACCCTTAAGGGAACAACCTTTCTACTATCCCTGAAATGAGTAGGAGTAAATTTCATCTTGCAAATTTCATGTCCTCAGCCATCTACCCGGTCTTATCCCTGAAATGGAAGGCATATTGAGCAGTGACGCTAGGCTTATCCTCACCTATGCAGATCAAAGGATAATCACAAATAAACAGGAGTTCATAGACAGCTCAGGATTCAGATCAAGTTATCTAGGTCATCGAGAAGTGAAATTAATCGGTGTTAACAGTAAACGGTGTTAATACATAACAATGATTATTTCTTGATTTGTCTTACACAATCTCATTGTGTAGAACACTCCCGCACACATGTCTCTATATGAACGAACTGATCACATCATTTATGACACTACAACATTTGTAACAATCATAAAGCGGGTCATATTCGATAGTATCTCTAGAAATAGGTACCCAACCTAATCCAAGTACTATAGATGGTTTAGGTTATTTTACTCGAACTTGATCTAGTTTATGTCTCCACATAAAGTCCAAGTATTCATAACAATAGCCAAGGTTCGTAGTTTTATTGGATTTAGAGTTATTAAACTATCAGCAACACTTGTCTGAATAAACTTCATATATGTTTACTGTTAACAAAACTACAAGTGTTAGGACATACAACCCAATACTTTGGGCATCTCCGAGCTGATGATGATTCGCTACCTTCAACCTTCTCCTTGCCCTTATCTTGGACGACCACAAGTTGGGCCCTTTGGTGCCTTATGCGCGCCCTTTCTCTCTCCTGATCAACTTTTTCTTTTTTCCATTCCTCTTTCTCCTTGCGTTTAAGTTCAATGTCGCATTGGACCTTTTCCCTTTGATGCAACTCCTTCTTTTTCTTCTTCCTCCTCTCAGCTTCTTCTTCCTTCTTTAACTCCCTTTCAAACTGCTCGAAGGCAAGAGGAATGCACCACTCACCCTCGAGCTTCTTTTCGGCCTCTTCTTCTGCCAATGCGTTAACACGACGTACTTTCTCATCGTGAAGCCGTCTAGCCAAATCTGTTAAGGAAATGGTTAGGTGCGTCTATTCCAACTTTTCTTCTTTTTCTATTAACTTCCTATCTTGTTCTTCCTTCTTCTTCTCTTTGCGCTCAATGATTTCTCTGTCCACAAAGGACTCTAGGTGATTTACTGGAGGCGCATTCACTGTCTTCATCTCCTTATCTTTTGTTGTAAGTGTTCTTGAATGTTGGACTAGTGGGGTGATTGATGTGTCAACATCTTCTTCCTCAGAGCATTTTGGTTGGGCCCCTGAGGTGACCAGCGGTCTTGCGAAATTGAGGACTGGCTTTGCGTTGCTTGCTCTTTAGGTGGCATTGCCACAGATTCATCCACCCTTACGGTGGTTGATTCACCTTCTACAACAGAGCTCTCAGCCCTTTGTCTACGCTTCTCTTCGTGCTTGAGGGGCTTTTCTTTGCACTTGCATTTTTTTTCCGACCCTCCTTCTATCTTTCCTTTCCTTTCTTGCGCTGGGCCTCTTCTTCATCCTCATATCTTCTTGCTTCTTCTTTTCCTTTCTCTCACTTCTTCGTTTAACTTTTGTTGCTTCATCTGCGTCCCCCTTCTCCTTGGCGAGTTGCTCAGACCTTCTCTTCGACTCCACATCCTCCAGTACTGCTTTAATCGGTCCCTCATTGAATTTTGCTGGCATATTCTCCTTAGGATTAGTTAATAAAAGGACTTATCTTTGCGAAGCAGTGACTGCCACATCTTTTTGAGGCAGTGGCTAGTTTACCACTCAGGCCTCCGATAACCCTCCATCTCGTTCTATAGTGCTTAAAATACTTTCAAACACCTCCCTGTCATCATTTCTCTTTAGTTCACTTTTGGTTGGAGGCTAGGAAATAACCACCTCAGGACTGGTGGTAGGGCACTCTTCTTGCTTGGCCCCTCACGACGGACAGATAGCGAGGCACTAGCGGAGGAGAAGTCTTTTCTTTTAGGTTTTGTGGGGATTCGGGGAAGGAGGTTAGGTTGATTGGCCAAACAGCGGCTGGCAGCCAAAATGGTTGCCTCTCAAGCAAAAATAGGGGCTTTGGCTAGGGAGGAAGGTTGGGAAGAAGAGTTTGACGATTGACCGGCCATGGATTCTGACGAAGGCTGGGGGAAGAAGAAAGGCTGCGTTTGATTGACTGATGAGAATAATGCAGAAGGATTGAGAGTGCTGGAATGCTTGAAGGCTCAAAATGCAGACAGTGGATTAATGATGCCTAGAAACCTTGAATATTTAGTCCGTCCACATTCCCACGTAGACGTTCAAACAACTCTCATATGAGTTAGGAAGAAGATGGGCACAATGAATGCCCCACACATCGCAATAATTATCGCAAAACCGTTCAAAGATAAATTATCGTATTTGCAAAATCAAATTCTCAAAACAAAGACTGAATCAAAACTAAGTAATGAAAGCAGTAAAGGATAGGATAATAGATGTCTTTAAAAGAGTATAACATGTTACCGCGAGGCGCATCCATATGGCGATCATGCTTACCCGGCTAGGTCAATGGTTTTTTGTTGCGATCCACCAAGATCCCATAGTAGGGCTTTCTGCGTTAACCATTGACCTTGAAGATGTTGCTCCCGTCCTCGCTAGCTAACTCCACCGCTCCGTGTGGGAAGAAATTCTTGATTGTAAATGGGCCAGACCATCATGACTTCAATTTCCGTAGAAACAACCAAAGGCAAGTGTTAAATAACAAAACTTGTTGTCCAACTGCGAAGTTCATCTTACTAATTCTTTCATCATGCCATCTTTTTGTTTGCTCTTTATAAATCTTGGAATTCTCATAAGTAGTTGTGCGCCATTCAGTGAGTTCATTCAATAGTATCTTTCGGGCCTCCCCTGCATTGGTTAGATCAAAGTTTAACTTCTTAAGCACCCATTGCACTTTGTGCTCCAGTTCCAGAGGCAGATGGCAAGCTTTTTCGAAGACAAGGGCATGCGAAGACATCCTAATAGGTGTTTTGTAGGTTTTTCGGTATGCGCATAAGGCTTCATCAAGCTGCTACGCCCAATCCTTCTGTAAGGTGCTCACCACCTTCTCTAGAATAAACTTGATCTCCCTGTTAGAGACCTTTACCTATCCATTTGTTTGTGGATAATAGGCGGTTGCAACCCTGTGACTGACATTGAACTTGATTAATAAATTCATAATGATGTGATTAATGAAGTGTGTACCTTTGTCGCTGATTAATCCATGGGGCGTGCCAAATCTCGTGAAAATGTTCTTTTTGAGAAACCTAGCCACCGTGATCGCATCATTCTTGGCACAAGAGATGGCCTCCACCCATTTGGAGAAATAATCCATAGCAACCAAGATATATTGGTGGCCTTCAGAGGCTGGAAAGGGGCCCATGAAGTCTCTGCCTTAAACGTCAAACAATTCTACTTCCAAGATAGAAGTTAATGGCATTTCGTCTTTTCTGGTCATATTCCCTGTCCACTGGCACCTATCGCATTGCACTGCATGGGCGTGGACATCCTTGAATAGAGTTGGCCAGAAGTAGCCACTCTGAAGGACTTTAGCAGTGGTCATTTTGTCACACCCCCTCCCAAGCCTTAAACCCCAAGACCGGGAAGCGAACGTGAGGGTAACAGATAGCATCCTAAGACAATACTCATGTTCAATATTTCCCCCCATATTTATTACAAATTTTAATAAGTTTACAACATTCGTTCTATCTATCTCTACATATATTTAAATTTACTTTCTATTCATGGTCTGAGCTGTGCCCCGAGAGTTTACCGAATCCTGAGCTGGTGGTAGTGGGTGATGGACTCTTCCTTGAACGCTCCGCTTTGCTACCTGAGGAAAGGTTAAGAAAACATTTGGAAGAGTGTGAGCCACTAAGCCCATTGAGTGGTTCTTTTAAGATGAAATTCACTTTGAAAATCATCATTTTTTTGGGAAATCAATCACATGCCAACACTCGCATTATAACTCATGCACAGTCAAAGATATAATCATGCAACCAGTAATCTTTATCCCAAAAGCTACACGTAGCATGCATATCATATCATCAATCAATACAATCATCTATGGAAACCTTCCTATGATCCCAATTCCCGCCAATGTGCACATTGACTATTTTTATTTATCCCGCTAGTCATGCTTAGGTACTTGACTATATTTCCCATCGATTGTCCTCGACAATTATTTCCCGCCGATCGAAGCCGACATTATTTCCCGGCGACCGAAGTTGACTATTTTTCCTGCCAAGCACCTTTTGTTAAGCATGCTAACTATATCCCGTGCATAATCTCAGTTTCCATAGTCACACACAAACAATATCATGGAAAACATCATATTACCAAAGCATGTAATTTGCACCTACTTATGCATTTGTTCCTATATCAACATGTAGGGTTAATTAAATATTCATAACATGCATTTATTAATAGCCGGTGTAAATTTCACAATATATTTTACTTAACATAATTTCACAGTACACCTCTATTTATTAAAATTGTTTTATTAAAGCTGTGTAATATGTACCAAGATGATATATATTAAACAAGATCACGTAAATAGTACTGAGCATGCATTTCTTTCATAAACCTCTCAGTACTTAACAAGATCATCATACATCCTACTATGTATTTCTCTATTAAAATTATGTAAATATTCACAGTGGACTTAACACTTCCAAAGCTATAATATTCACGAGAAATAATAACAAACCCTAATACTTCAAAGCTGTAATATTCATGGTAGATAATAACAAACCCTAAATTTATGCAGCTATAACACTCACAATGCATACTGACTTATCAAAAGATGTAACACTCACAATATTCTCTATTTATCAAAGCAACATAACACTCACGATATATCGAACTATAAAGCTATAACACTCACTATTTTGCCAGTTTCCCCTTTCGTATTTTATTCCCTGCCATTATCGTTGTTTGCAAGGAAAAATTCCCAATTAATATTACTTCTTAAATATAATTAAAAATACTTCCTAAAGAACTACCAGCTTACCCTACTCAGACCAAATTGGAATTTGAGCAGCACCTCCTTCGAATTTCCTTCCTTCCAGACCAACGGCAGCCTATTCACTAAAAACTCACTCTCTCTATAGGATTTTTACTGTTGGAATTTGTTTTGGAATGAGTTTAACTTTCAGCCCGAGCCTCCTATTTATAGCTTTTCCCAGCTTCTTTCTATGCGACAAGTCACCATACAAATGGCTTCTCCTTAAGCTACCCACGCTAACTTAGGCTAACTGAGCTTTGAGTTGTCTAATTCTGAGTTTGCCAACCAAAATTACCTTAATTTGCATGTAATCTTAGCCATACACTACTTTCTTAAGTCTTCCTGCATGAAATCTCCCTTTGCTACATCAACCGCTTAATTTTTGAATTAATTATCCAAATTATTAATGAACGCGTCTAGCCCCTTGAAAATGCATTCGTCTGTTCAATCTCGCTCTCTCCACTCTCGTGGCTCTCGCTTTCTCTTACTTTCTCTGACTTTCTCGCTGGTTCTGCTCTCGTGGCTCTCGCTCTCTCCCACTTTCTCGCTGACTTCGCTCTTGTGGTGCTCGCTCTCTCCCACTTTCTCGCCGGCAGATCTCACTCTCTCCTACTTTCTCGCTCAAACCAATCTCACTCTCTCCCATTCTCTCGCTCAAATCAATCTCGCTCGCTCTCTGCCATTCTCTCGCTGCCTTCACTCTCGTTGGTGTCGCTCTCTCCCATTTTCTCTTCACTCTTGCTTGGCATCACGCGTAGGATAGTTGTTTGGTCCAATGCTTCCATCACCGCATGCCCTTCGCAACACGTAGACAATACTTAAACCATTGCGTTATTCCATACTTAATTCCTTTATCTTGGTTTCCCGCGTCTAAATTTAATTATATTTAATATCCTATGCCTTCCAAATTAGGGTTAGGGTATTACACCTTTGCCCCCCAAAGTGTCCTCCATAAGGGAACTCGTGACACTGTTCTAGGACGTGTTGGATTACATGCTCAGGAACGCATCACCACATGATGTGATCTGGCCCCAAGTTATACAAGAAGGGGTCGTCCCAAAAGTAAACTTTTGCGTCATGCCTCAACTTCTTTTTTTTTGCTAATGAGAGTATCCTTCTAGTGTTTGGCCGGAAACTAAAAAGTTCACGATGTTCACATACCAGGGTTTATCAACACGTATTGTCATCAGCTTCTCGTCTGGGAAGCCATCTTCAATATCCTTCTCTTTTCCTTGAACCTCAATATTCTCCAACCGTGACAAATGATTAGCCCCTTGATTTTCGTACCCTTCCGATCTCTGATTTCTAAGTCAAATTCTTGCAGAAGCAGAACCCACCGGATTAGTCTAGGCTTCACATCCTTCTTTGCCATCAAGGTTTTGATCGCAGAATGGTCAGTGGATACCACTACGTTAAACCCTACCAGATATTGACGGAATTTGTCCAATGCAAACAATACTGCAAGCATTTCCTTTTCCGTAGTGGTATAGTTTTCCTACGAAACATTTAGCGTTTTACTAGCATAGTAGATAGGATGCAGGATTTTATCTTGCCTCTGGCCTAGTACAGCCCCCACCGCATAATTGCTAGCATCACACATTACCACAAAGGGTTGCGTCCAATCAGGTGCAACCAAGATAGGTCTTGATATGAGTGTATCTCTTAGAGTATGAAACACCTTGGTGCATGCTTCATCGAACTCAAATACTGGATTGGTTTCTAAAAGCGTACTTAGAGGCCTGGTGATCTGGGAGAAGCTTTGGATAAATCTACGGTAAAATCTCGCATGTCCCAGGAAATTCCTAAATGTTTTGACATTTACCAGTGGTGGTAGTTTAACTATTGCGTCAACTGATCTACCTCAATCCCTACCTTGGACACTTTGTGTCCCAACACAATGCCTTCAGATACCATGAAGTGGCACTTTTCTCAATTCAAAACAAGATTCGTTTCTTCACACTTCTTCAACACCTTCTCCAAATTTCTAAGGCATACTTCGTAAGTGTTGCCAAAGATGGAGAAATCGTCCATAAATACTTCTACTGATTCTTCCAAAAGTTCTGAGAATATTGGCATCATGCACCTCTGAAAGGTGCCTGGTGCATTGTAGAGTCTGAACGGCATGTGACGGAAGGCAAAAGTGCAAAACGGGCATGTGAATGTGGTCTTTTTCTAGTCCTCCAGCGCAATGGCAATCTTATTGTAGCCCAAGTATCCATCTAGAAAGTAGAAGAATTCATTACCCGCAAGCTTGTCAAGCATTTGATCGATGAATGGTAGTGGAAAATGGTCCTTTTTGGTAGCTTGATTCAGCTTGCGATAATCTATACATATACGCCACCCGGTCATAGTTCTTATAGGGATCAGTTCATTTTTACTGTTGGTCACGACAGTCATCCCACCCTTATTTGGAATGCATTGGACTGGGCTGACACAACTACTAATGGAAATGGGGTAGGTGACTCCCGCATCAAGCCATTTAATGATCTTTTTCTTGACCACCTCCCGCATGGTTGGATTCAATCAGCACTGCCTTTCTATTGAGCCTGCTTTGGCTTCTTCTAAGGGATCTTATGCATGCAGTAAGAGGGGCTAATTCCTCTGATATCTGACAAGGTCCAACCAATTGCACTAGTATATCTTTTTAGAGCATTTAGTAGCACCTTCTCATCTTCTTCGTTTAGGGAAATAGAGATAATGATGGGGAGAGTGTCATTTTCTCTCAGATAAGCATATTTGAGATGCACTGGCAATGCCTTTAGCTCCAATGTAGGTGGTTCTTCTAAAGATGGCTTAATTTTCTGCAATGTTCGTTTAGATAAATTCAGAGACTCAAAACCAAGATCAGTTTGTATCAACGCATAGACTTCTTCATTATTGTGTTGTTTTCAACCTCTTCCTTCTCAATCTTCTTTTGGATTTCATCCCAATGCTCTATTTGTAATTCATCTATGTATTGACAGGTCTCCATATCATCGAGGAATTTCAATGCATTGAAGATGTTGAATTTGACTTTTTGATCGTCAACTCTAATTGTAAATTCCCCTTTTTGAACATCGATCAGTGCTCACCCTATAGCTAGAAATGGGTGCCCTATGATGATAGGGACGTCAATGTCTGCTTCGTAATCCAAAATGATGAAGTCAGCGGGGAATATAAACTTATCCACTTGTACAAGTACATCTTCAATCTTCCCCTCAGGGTGCGTTATTGATCTATGTGCTAGCTGTAGGGTTACAGTGGTGGGTCTTGCCTCACCAATTCGCAGCTTTCTAAAGATTGACAGTGGCATCAGGTTAATGCTAGCTCCCAGATCACATAACGCGTTGCCAACTTCTTTTCCCCCAATAGAGCAGGGCAACGTGAAGCTTCCAGGGTCCTTCAATTTCTTGGGGATATTATTCTGAAATAACGCATTGCACTCATGCGTTAATGCTACTGTTTCATGTTCCCCAAATTTCCTTTTGTTCGCAAGGATATCCTTAAGGAACTTCACATAACTCAGAATTTGTTTCAGTGCCTCTACAAGAGGTATATTGATGTGAAGTTGCTTGAGGACATCCAAGAATCACCTGAACTACTTGCTGTCATCTTTCTTCCTTAGCCTGCTAGGAAATGGTGGGAGATCCTGCCTCATTTCCTGAGTTGTTGCTTGTTCTTCAGGGTTCTTGTCTTTTTGCGCAATCGGAACTGGACTGATGTTTTAGGAAGCAGGTTGTGTTATTACTTTCTCAATACTTGGTTCAGATGTTGGTGAAGTAGTGTTGTTTGATATGTTGATCGCAATGGTATCTTCTGTTGCAGTGTTAATAGGCTTACTACAAGTAGTTGATGGGTTGTCACTGGTGGTTTCTTCCTTCGTTCTTCTAGTTCCTTTGTGAGTTGATGACGCGGGAATAGCCATTTTTCCACTTTGCAAAGTCATGGCTTGGCATTGCTCTTTCTCATTTCCTCGAGGAACCTCTGAGTTGCTTGACAAGTTTCCTGGCTGCCTGTTTTTCAGTTCACTCGCAAGCTGTCCGACTTGAACTTCAAAATTTCTTATTGAGGAAGCTTGCGATTGAATCAATGCGTCATATTTTTTAATGTACTCTTTAGCAAAGATTCTAGAGAAGATGAATTTTTTGAGCTAGATGGTTGTAGGGTTGTTTGTTCTGATACTGTTGGTGACCTTGTGGTGTTTGATGGAATCCCTGAGGGTTCCCTCTATGCCCTTGATTATTTTGTTGCAGATTCCTTTGTCCTCCTTGATCAGTGTTACCTCCCCATCCAAAATTGGGGTGGTTTCTCCAGCTAGGGTTATATGTGCTACTGAAGGGGTTATTATGAATGGAGAATATGGATTGTTAGTAGCTAGGCAGACATCAATCGAATGGGCTTCAACACATTGAACGCAGCTGTTTGCAGCAACTTGTGTCAATGTATTAGCCTGCACGGCATTTTGGGTAAGTGCATCCTGGTTGATAGCCATGGTTTGAAAGAGAGAAGTGACTGCAACCATCTGCGTGGCCAATGAGGTCACTGTGTCGACTGGGATTATCGCTCCCTTCGTCTTTCTTTTTTCAGTAGTCCTGCCTCCGTACCCATCGTCAACCCAATCATCTGTATTCCGTGAAATACTATCCAAGATCACATTCACTTCAGTATAAGTTTTGTCCATGAACCCTCTGTTGCTGAAGCATCTGCAACAACTTGCGTTGTTCTGTTCAAGCCATTAGGTCAAAAAGAGATGAACGTGATGAACGCAAGGTTGATTCCATCTATGGAAATACTTCTTGGTTTAGTTAACACATTCTTCCAACCTTTTCTCGATAGGCAGAATAACATCTTCACTTCTTCTCTCACAGGTGAAGATGTCGCCGAGCATGCTTTAACTAAACTTAATTGATTACCTTAACACAGATTAACTCACTCGCTTAATTCTCCCGTTTTACCTAGGGGATTAAAAACACATCATGGAGAAAATGGATGATAAATGTATGGAAAGGGACAGAGAGATGATAATGATGACGATGATAACATTTAATTCTAAATATAAGCGTTTGATACATGATTGTGAATGAGGGATTAAAGAAGATGAACACAGAAGATGGATTAAAGAATAGAAACAAATACGGAAAGAGTGTCAACGTCTTGACACATATCCCGATCGGAGACTTGTGCTTGCCGGCATATGGATGTAATGGAGAGGAAAGCTTCCCTCTCAGGCTTGCTTTCCTGGTAGAATTGACCTTTTGCATAGAGCTTCAGCTTTAGGAATCAGAAGAATTCCTTGCTCGGAGACTCACTTTTCAGGCTTGTCTCGTAGTTCTCCCGGATTTACTCTGTAAAGTCTCTTCAGGCCAACCTCTCTCTTTTTCCCCGTATGTTCAAGGAAGCTATTTATAGAAAAGACCTTGGCTCTTTGAATTTGTGGTTCCACTGTATAATTCTGATAATTCCTGACATGGCGTAATGGAAAATTCATCTCTGTTCCACGATCAATCTGTCAGAATTACACAACAGAAAGCTGTACACTTGTCAAAATCGTCCGTGAATGTGTTGCTCTTCACATCTTCGATCGATCGCCGCATGCGGTGTTGTTTTTTATTACCGCATGCGGTTGAAATGCGTTGATCTCTAGAGTCCATGATCAATCGTCGCATGCACCGTCATTGCGTTGATCATTTCTTTATTCTTGATCGATTGGCACATGCGATGTAGATGCGTTGTACATTTTGTCTTCATGCCATTAACGCATGCGGTGACCTATTTCCTGCAAAATAGAGACTGAAACATTTTATTTCACCATCGTAATGGGGTTAGTGGATGCGTTTATGACATTTCATAATTTTCGTATTTCTCAGCCAATTCTTATACTATTGATGTAACTTTCCTCTCTTTTTGCCGCAATATCTAAATAAAACAGCGTAAATAACTTGTATTTCTACAAGTTGTCACACCCCCAAATTTAGATATATGTTTGTCCTCAAGCATATCTTCAACTAAGGTAATTTCGCTCAATTCCTATCCTAACTTTGCGTTGATTGGCTACTCCGAATGCTCCACCTCTACAACATTACTTAACAACGAAATTTCCTTCTATCCTTTAACAATTCATCAACATACTCTACTTTATTATTTTCTATAACAAACCTCTACCCAAAAATTCACTTCTTGTTTTGAGAAGAATGTTTACCTCTTCTTGCAAAAACAACTAGGTGCGTCTTTATGCGGTGGTTTGGTTTGCGTCATTTTATTTGAGACTGTTGATCATGGTTACACCCTTCATTTTGGCTTGCTCCCATGGGTGTCATGCGAGCATCCAACTATGGTTGTGTATCAAACTCAACTTCAACTCTTGATTTTCAGCCAGGTTTTACTTTTGCTGATCAGAGGAGTTGTCTCTTATATTCTTATTTTCTTTTTTTTTTTCTTTTCATATTGCATCGATCCTGGAAATTTACCTTCGTTTTGACTTGCTCCCATGAGTGAAATTTACCTTAGTCAAAATTTTGAAAAGAAGGTTTGAGCAGAGTCTTGAAATAGAAAAGGTAAAGAAGTGCTATTGTTATGAATTATCTAAGTGTTAGTCAGAAAGTGCAAAGTGTAAGCAATGTTACTAAGGGTATGCATAGTACTCATCATGGCAGTGCAATTAATAACGCAAAATAAAAGACAAGGAATATCGCAATAATTGACAAAGGATGAAAAGTAAAGAGGCTAATGCATATGGAAAGAATAGTTACTCAGTCGTATTAAAATTAACTAAGTATACAAAAAATTACAATCATCACAACGCAAAATTTAAGCATGTACAAAAAATCAAGGTATAGCTTCTATACATAAAAAAAATACTGAATGTATAAAAAAATGGCCACAAATGAAAAATTGCAGATTTATTGAGAAGGTGGCATACCCCCAAATTTAGAGTTGTGACGGGGGCTCTAGAGGAGGATTTTGCGGAGGAAATCGAGGAGCTGCTTCAAAATGCAGAGGTTGCTATAAATGGGGAGGCACCATGGGACCATGTAAATAGGCTGTCAAAAAGTTAAAGTATTCATGGTTGCGCTCCGCCATTTGTCTCTGGTTCAGGTGGATAGTGAAAATATTGCGTTGAATATTGATCAGCACCTACCGCGTCATCGCAATACTGCATTGCACCTCTGCATGGCTCTCTTGTAACTCCATTATTCTTCGGCAGAAGAAATCTTGTTGTTGAAAGAGAAGAGAACGCATCTCTACTAGGTCAGCAGTAAGAGTTGCGGTGGTGGTATGCGCCTGCGATGTTTAACCATCAACGGTTTGAGGTTGAGCGGAAGTGCCTTCACCCAAACCGTGTGGGTCGTCAACATGCGGCGATGGAGGTGAAAAATGCGGTGGAGATGGAAGGGGGGAAGATGCTGCTGGGGATGCGTTGGTTGAGTCGGGAGCGAGGAGAAGATTAGTAAACTGTTCCGGGAGTGGGGAAAGGGGTTCCATAGGTGGGCTTAGAGGGCGAATAATTAAAGGTAAGGGTCCAAGGGTATTTGGTCTTGCGTTGATTGCTCTTGGACTTTTTTCTTGCCTTTGTCATCTTTGCGTGGCTTCTTTGGCTTGGGCTACTACAACGCATTCAGATCGATAAGGGTCCATTTTAGTGGAAGCTCGGGGCAGTGAGAAGAGTCCTTGAGAAGCATTCTCAAGATCTTTGTGTTGATGAGACCGTGGACTTCTAGCATTGGCTTCTCTTCAATACCTACACCCACAGAGAGGCATAAGCTCAAAATTCTCCAAGGAAAGAAGTACTGGCCTCTCACACACCCTACAAAACCTCGAATTTTCTTTGTAATCAGTTGGCCCACGTCAATCGGTATACCGCGTGCTATGCAATATGCGGCCATTACTTGATCCCTTGAAACTGTTTTGTCATGCGATGTAGGGATGAGTCTCCTTTTCACCAAGTAAACCCAAAGACGCGCTTCAGGAAGCAGTTTGTTGGACGTAAGAGTCTTAATGCCTTTCAAAGATACCGACCACTGAGTGCCCGGTTGCATTAATGTTCTCAGTGTATCCTCCATTTGTTCTTTTTCGAGATCATCAATAATTTTGTTATCTAGCGCATCCGGGATGTCCTTCATCTTATATAATTCGTTGATGTACCTTGCGCTGAATGGCACTGTACACCCTTTCATGATCACAGCATCTTTGGTGCCATGGAGTCGTCCATTATAAAAAACTCTTACTATCGTTGGAATTATGATAGATGGGCATTGGCAGAATGTCTCCCACCCATGCTCCAGCATAACACTTGTAATTAAGTCAAGTAGTGGCGTTGACGCGGGAAAGAACCCCATCTCAATCATCATGTCATCATTTTCCTTCTTCGATGATGGGCGCCTTTTGGTCAATGCAGGCTCGCTGATTCCAACTTTTTCTTTGCCCTTATCTAGAGCCAACGCAAGGCGAGACTTTTGTCTCTGTTTGCGTTCCCATTCCTTGCATTGTTCTTCTTCTTCCCTTTCCCACTTTGCAACTTCTTTTCTTTTCTTCTCTCTAATGCCCTACACATTGGCTTTGCACCGTTTCTCCTTTTCTTCCTCTTCTTCTTCTCTCATTTCTTTTTCAAATTGCTCCAAGGCCAACAATATGCACTGCTCATCCTCGAGCCTTTTTCTTTCTTCTTCAGCCGAAATTGCATTGTTACAGCGCACCTTCTCTTCGGGAGTTTTCTTGCTAAATCGCCAGATGCGATGATTTGGCGCGCACGTAACATCTTTTCTTGTTTTTCCTCTTCTTCTCTTTTTCTCTTTTCCTTCTCCTCTGCTATGCGTTGTAAAAATTGTGGGTCACTTGTTGACCCTTGCGGCGCATTCTCCTTGTGACGCCGCATTAGAGGGGTAATGTCCGGATCCTCTCGGTCTTCAGCCGCAACCGTTCTTATATGCGTTGATGCCTCTTGAGATTGCGCTGATTCTTTTTCTTGCGGTGACACCCCCTCTTCCACCCTTGCGGTGGTGGGTTCCCCATCGACATCCGGGCTTTCCGCACTCTTCCTCTTTTCTTCCTTCTTCAGGCGCTTCTCTTCTCGCCTGCGCTCCCTCTTCTCACTCGACTTCTTTTCTTTTTTCTCCTTCTTTGGTCGGGCCTCTTCATCTCCTTCTACCCGCTTGCCTTTTCTTTTTCTTTTCTCCTTTCTTTCAGCTGTCTCAGGCTACTTCTTCACTTCTACCTCCTTCAAAGCGACCTTGATGGGTCCCTCATAGGATTCTGTTTGAACAGTTTCCTTAGGATCCGCAATGGCCAGGGCGCTTCTTCGCAAAGCTTCTGCCATATCCTCCTCCGAAGGCAAGGGCTGATTAACAACTCCGGCTTCGGGTAGCCCTCCCTCTTTCTCCATGTTGCTCAGAATGCTCCCAAATACTTCTTTGTCATCTCTTCTTTTCTTCTCACTTTCCGATGACGGTACTGGGAATGGGGCACTCTCCGTGCTCGACCCCTCTCAGATTTGGAGTGGTTTGGCTACAAAAGGTTTTCGCCGAGGCTTTCCGACGATTCTTTGGATAGGCTTCGGCTGGGCGGCGAGGCGGCGGCTCGCTGTGAGGAATGCTGCCTCCCTTGCAGTGACTTGGGCTGGGGAAGGGATGAAGGTAGGGAAGATGAATGTGAGGATTGCTTGGCCATGGTTTCGGTGAGTGGGAGAGTTGGAAAATTTCTTTGGTTTGAGAAAGAAATTTTGAAGGTCTTGGTATGCAGAGAGTTCTTAGGGTTTTCTTTTCGCTTGAAATTCAAATAAACTTCCTCAAACGAAGGAAGGGGGAATTTATAGGTTGGGCCTTGATGGGCCCAACGCAATCCTTTCATGGCAGGCTTCAAGATACTCAAAAAGTATGCCCGTCGCACTCCTCGAATTTATGAATTAGCAGAACAGGACGTCCTTTCATCTGTTAACTCATCATTTCCTTGGAAGCCTAAATGATTCGACTACTCTCTCGCAAAAAGAATTTCTCTTTTGTATTTTATTCGGACAGGCGCAAGGTTAAAGATTAACGCAATACATCCGTTACCACAAATGCATAATTGCAGAGGACGGGCAACAACGCATGCATTAGCGCAACACACCCCTCAACTCAGCGCATTTATGGAGGACGGATGCACGTATTTCTACTGGCGTAACACTACCTCAACATAGTGCGTTTTTGCTAAGGACGGGCGCAGAATACATACGCGCGCAACACACCCCTCAACGCAATGCATTTGAGGAAGATGGATGCAAAGTGTATCTTTATCAGCGCAAGATGCACCCGTCATCGCAATGCATACCTGATGTTTAAAGTTTATTATTATTATTATTATTATTTTATCAACAACGCAAGTCGATAAGACTTTGCTATGTTCATTTTCTTTTAAGTCAATCATTCACCAAGAATTAAGAACAACGCAAACTATAGCAGAAAGGTAAGTAAATTGAACAAGGCATGGAATTAACTAACGTAAACAATAAATTTAACATAATTCTAAAGAAGTAAACTAATTTATGAAAGCAGTAAAGAAACCATTAAAGAAAGCGATAAATAAAGCAGTAAAGAAAGCGGTAATAAAGCGATAAAGATAGATGTAGTGATGCTGATGAAAGAGGTTCTTCAGAGTTACTGCAATAGCATCCCTGCAAGCGGTCAATCCTGCTTGCCTAAGTCAATGGTCTCCATGCGTCGTTCCACATTGCCCCCATAGTAGGGCTTAATTCTTTGACCATTGACTTTGAATGCGTTGTTTCCATCCTTAGTTGTTAGCTCCACTGCTCCATGGGGAAAGATAATCTTGATGTGGAATGGCCCAGACCAGAGGGACTTCAACTTTCCTGGAAACAACCGCAAACGTGCGTTCCTCGAAGAACGTCCTTTTGCTTATGCGGTCGTCATGCCACTTCTTGGTTCGCTCTTTATAGAGCTTGGCATTTTCGTAGGTATTCATTCGCCACTCGACCAGCTCATTCAACTGCAACTTTCGGACTTCCCCCGCGCTTGACAAATCATAATTCAGCTTTTTACTTGCCCACATTGCTTTGTGTTCCAACTCGAGAGGCAGATGACAAGCTTTTTCGAAGACCAGAGAATATGGGGACATGCCAATTGGAGTTTTGAACGCAGTTCTGTATGCCCATAATGCTTCGTCAAGCTTGGGTGACCATTCCTTCCTGAAGGTACTAAGTACCTTCTCCAAAATGGTCTTGATTTCTCTGTTAGAAATTTCTGCCTGCCCATTTGTTTGTGGGTGATATGCGGTTGCAACTCTATGGCTGACATTAAATTTGGTCAATAGGTTAGTGATGATGCGGTTGATGAAATGTGTGCCTTCATTGTTGATTAAGGCACAGGGCGTTCCATATCATGTGAAGATATCTTTCTTGAGAAATTTCGCCACCATGGCCGCATCGTTTTTAGCACATACGATGGCCTGAACCCACTTTGATACATAATCAACTTCAACCAGAATATATTGATGACTTCTGAATGCGAAAATGAGCCCATAAAGTCGATTCCTCATACATCAAATAATTCAATTTCTAAGATCGAAGTCAAAGGCATTTCATCCCTTCTGGACATGTTCCCTGTTCTCTGGCATTTGTCGCATTGCACAACATGGGCATGGGCATCCTTAAATAGTGTTGGCCAAAAATAGCCACTCTGTAGGACTTTTGCGGCGGTCCACTGCCCCCCAAAATGTCCTCCATAAGGGGACTCATGACAAAGTTCTAAAATGTGCTTAGTCTCATGCTCAGGAATGCATCGACGCAAAATATGATCAGGTCCGAGTCGATATAAGGAGACATCCCAGAAATAAAATTTGACTTCGTGTCTCAGCTTCTTCTTCTGCTGGTATGAGTAGTCTTCTGGTACTTGGCCACAAACTTTGAAGTTTACAATGTCTGCATTCCATGGAACATTAACGCATACAGACATAAGTTGCTCGTCAGGGAATCTTTCTTCAATTTCTTTCTCTTTCTTCTGAACCTCACAGTTTTCTAACCGTGATAAATGATCTGCGACTTGGTTCTCAGTGCCCTTCCGATCTTTAATCTCTAAGTCAAATTCTTGCAGGAGTAGTACGCACCTTATCAATCTTGGCTTTGCATCCTTCTTCGTCATGAGGTATTTGATCGTAGAATGATCAGTATACGCCACTACATTTGATCCAATCAAGTACTGTTGAAATTTCTCCAGCATAAACACCACTGCGAGCATTTCTTTCTCTGTGATTGTATAATTTTTCTGCGAATCATTCAACGTCTTGCTGGCATAATAGATAGGATGCAAAATCTTGTCTTTGCGCTGACTCAAGCGGTTGGCATCCAAATCCGACGCAACCAGAATAGGTGCGATGATGAGCACATTTTTCAGCGTGCGGAATGCTTCAGCGCATATGTCATTAAAATCATATTCGTGATCAATCTCGAGGAGCGCACTTCGGGGTCTTGCAATCTCAAAAAATTTGCGGATGAATCTTCGATAGAACCCCGCATGTCCCAGAAAACTCCTAAGTGTTTTCACATTGACTGGTGGTGGTAACTTGGATATTGCATCAATTTTCGCTTGATCAACTTCCAATCCTGCCTTTGATATCTTGTGACCTAGCACGATTCCTTCTTCAACCATGAAATGGCATTTCTCCCAGTTCAGAACCAGATTTGTTTCAACGCATCTCTTCAAGAATTTTTCCAGGTTTGATAAACAGGAGTCATAGGTGTTGCCAAAAAGTGAAAAGTCATCCATAAACACCTCAACTGACTCCTCCAAGAAATCCAAAAATATGGCCATCATACATCTTTGGAAGGTACCTAATGCATTACAGAGTCCAAATGGCATGCGACGAAATGCAAATGTGCCAAATGGGCACGTGAAAGTTGTTTTATCTTGATCTTCCGGCGCAATCGCCATTTGGTTATATCATGAATAGCCGTCAAGAAAGCAAAAGAATTCATTCCCCGCAAGTCGATCTAACATTTGATCAATAAACAGGAGTGGATCCTTCTTTGTGGCTAGATTTAACTTGCGGTAATCCATACATATTCTCCACCCTGTGGTTGTCCTTGTAGGAATTAACTCATTTTTGCTGTTGCTGACAACTGTCATACCCCCTTTCTTTGGAACGCATTACACTGGGCTTACCCAGATACTATCAAATATGAGGTAAATGACGCCTGCATCAAGCCACTTCACAATCTCTTTCTTTACAAC
Organism: Benincasa hispida; assembly: GCF_009727055.1. NCBI lineage: Eukaryota > Viridiplantae > Streptophyta > Magnoliopsida > Cucurbitales > Cucurbitaceae > Benincasa > Benincasa hispida. The sequence goes on from NC_052350.1 coordinate 35,226,806, forward strand.
CTCCCTCATGGCAGGATTCAAACGGCGCTGCCTCTCTATGGATCCTGTTTTTCCTTCTTCAAGACGAATCTTATGCATGCAATACGAGGGACTGATCCCTCGAATGTCTGCTAAGGTCCATCCCAAGGCTTTTGCATTGTTCTTAAGGATCTGAATAAGTGCTTCCTTCTTTTCTTTGCTCATTGAGGCAGAGATTATAACCGATAAAATGTTATTTCCTTCTAAATAAACGTATTTGAGGTGCACTAGTAATGCCTTCAACTCTAACATGGGTGGTTCTTCCAAAGATGGCTTAGTACGTTGCGTTGTTCATTCAGATAACTTGATTGTTTCAAAATCTGACTCAATTTGTATTGTGGCGCAATTTTCCTCCCACATTGTGCCAATCCCAAAGTCTTCTTCCTTCAATTCTTTTTTAGACTCGTGCCAATGTTCTTCCTGCAGCTCTCCAACATATTGACAGTTTTCCATATCACCTGGGTATTTCAATGCATTGAGAACGTTGAACTTGACTTGCTGATCGTCGACCCTTATGGTAAGTTCTCCTTTATGCACATCAATCAGCGCTCGTCCTGTTGCAAGAAACGGGCGACCCAAGATGATAGGCACCTCAATGTCAGCTTCATAATCCAATATAATAAAATCAGTAGGGAAGATGAATTTATCCACTTGCACAAGTACATCTTCTATTTTTCCCTCTGGATGCGTTATTGATCTATCGGCCAATTGCAACGTAACTGTGGTGGGTCTTGCGTTACCGATATTTAAATTTTTGAAGATTGACAAGGGCATCAGGTTTATATTTGCCCCCAAGTCACACAGCGCATTTCTGACTTCTTTTCCCCCTATTGAGCATGGCAATGTGAAACTCCCTGGATCTTTCATTTTAGTGGGGATATGGTTCTGAAAAAGCGCACTACACTCATATGTTAATGCGATCGTTTCATTCTCCTCGATCTTCCTCTTGTTGACAAGTATGTCCTTGAGGAATTTCACATAGCTCGGCATTTGTTCCAATGCTTCTACTAAGGGAATGTTGATATGTAATTGTCGGAGAACATCCAGGAACCTCTTGAATTGTTTGTTATCATCTTTCTTTTTCAGCCTAGACGAGAAAGGTGGAGGATCCCGTCGTACTTCCTGTTCAATTGGCTGTTCATTGAGGTCCTTTGCTTGCTGTGTTTTAGGAGCTGGAGGTTGTAGTGATTTTGATTCTGAGTCTTGCTAAGATTTATTCTTTGTAGAGGTATTTTCTTCTAAACTGGTAGTTCTATTGTTTGTCGTTGAGTGGTCATCATTGATGATTGAGTCATTGGCCTTTTCACTGAATCCAGTACTGGTGGCACAGGGACCGTCATCTTGCCACTTGTCAATGTCACTGCTTGACATTGTTCTTTACTGTGTGGTCCCGGTGCTCCCGAGCTGCTGAGCAACGTACCAGGTGCTCTATTCTTAAGTTCGATTGCAAGCTGTTCAATCTGCACCTCCAAATTTCTAAGGGAGGAAGCTTGTGATTGCTTGATTGCCTCGTTCTTCTCAATATATTGTTTCAATAATGTTTCCAAAGATGAGGTACTAGAAGAGGTGTCAGAAGAGGACGGTTGGTCGTATGGTTGTACACTCTAAAAACTACCTTGGCTATGATTCTGACTAAGGAAAACCGGAGGATTAACTCGATTCCCGGGATGACTGTTCTGATGATTACTTTGGCCCCTCTGGTTGTGATTCCCTCCCCAACTGAAAGTTGGATGATTCCGCCAACCAGGGTTGTAGGTGTTGCTGAATGATTCATTGTGAATAGAGTATATGGATTGTTGATTTAACGGGAAAAATTCCACTGAGTGCCCCTCTCTGCATTGAATGCAATTTATTGCAGCCATTTGCATCATCGCATTGGCTTGCGCTGAAGTTTGAGAGAGATGTCCTTGCTGAATAGCCATAGTCTGGAGGAGCAAGGTTATTGTGGCCATCTGGGCGGCCAGGGTGTTCATTGTATTAGCTGGTACAAGGGCACTTTCTGCTCTTCTTCGTTCCGAGCCTTTTTCCTCATACCCGTTATCTATCCACTCATCTGTATTTCAAGAAATGCGATCTAAGTGATCTTTGCTTCCATATACATCTTGTCCATTAACCCTCCTGCCGCGGAGGCATCAACAACTTCTTGCATTGAGATCCAAGCCGTTATAAAAAGTCTCCATCAGAACGCAATCGGGAATCCGGATGTGCAAACAGTTCTTCACTAATTGTCGGAATCGCACCCAGGTGGTGCTCAAAGTTTCATATCCCTTTTGTCCAAAATTCAACACATCCCTCCATCTCCTTGTGTTGACTGCTGGAGGGAAGAATTTATTCATAAACCTCTTGACCAACTGGTCCCATGCGTTGATTTCATTTGGCTCTAGTGACTGAGCCCACCTCTTTGCCTCATCCCACAGTGTATACGGGAAGAGATACAACCTAATTCCTTTGGGAGTCACACCAGGTATGGAGAATGTGTTGCACATTTCTACGAAGCTGGTCAAATGAGCATGCGGGTCTTCTCCTTGTAGACCTCTGAATTGTCCAACATTTTGGATCATTTGAAGCATGACCGGCTTTATCTCAAACCTTGCATTCTCCGCAACCGTGGGTCTTGAAATTTCGGGCGAGAAGTTATAAAGATTCGGCGCCGCATAGTTCCTCATAGGAATGTTACGGTCGGCAGCAAGAAAAACAGGGTCTTGCACTGGCCAATTTACCCCTTGATTCCCATCGGGCCTCTCATTATTATTTGCCATGTTTTTTCTTCGCGTAATTTGGTTCTGATGTGCTCTTGCGTGAAAAATACATTTGATCTCTGGGTTAGCTTAGAATTCTAAATCAGTTTCAGTACTCATAAACTGTCAGCCTGTTCTTCAAGATAAACAGACATTACAGCAGAGATCTATCCTGCAAAATACCACAAAAGCATTCAACACTAACCGTTACCAATCCTCAGCAACGACGCCATAAACTTGTGCATATACAAATATGTATGTTTTTTTTATGCTGTGTATGTTTTGTATCGCTTATGCACACTACTGATGGATGAATCATACAAGCTCATGTTGCCATAAACTTGTAATGATAAAAAAAAATTATTAATCTTTATCTTTATGGACAATTATGAATATGAATGTAATGCAAGTTCATGTCCCCAACTATTGCACTAATAAATGAATGAAAGTGCTCTATATGCATCAAGTGCTTTGTGATAAAGATATTATGCGATACTACATTCTAAGTGTATGCGTTGATAGTGATATGCTCGTAGTATGCAATGAAGTAGTGCATGTCACAAGTTTCCTCACGCTGAAACCAAGTATAATTCCAACGCAAGTTTCTCAGAATGATCTATGGTCGAACATGGGGATTGTTGTCATTAAATGTGATACTAATGTGATATGCGACCGGTAATAATAAAGAATAAAGAATTTTGATTTTGCAGAAATATAAATTGCGCTGAAAGTAAAAATGCATTGATAAAGTAAATTCCTAAACTACTATGATACAGGGGGTCGAGGACTGGCTGTGAAGTTGTATAAAAGAATCTATGAATGCGATGGCAAGTCTTATGAATGAGGCAGAAAGAGAATGAGTAAAGAGTAAAAACATGGCAAGTTCATCAATCACGTTAAGGACGCACTAAGGTTTCGCTTTCCCTTGGCGTACCTTTCAGTGATCAATCGCGTTCCCATAGTCTATGGTCAAATAGAGATGGACGTGATGAACGCAAGGTTGTTTCCATCTCTGGAAATACTTCTCGCTTTAGTTAACGCATTCTTCCAACCTTCTCTCGATAGGCGGAATAACATCTTCACTTCTGCTATCACAAGTGAAGATGTCGTCGAGCATGCTTTAGCTAAACTTAATTTATTACCTTAACACAGATTAACTCACTCGCTTAATTCTCCCGTTTTACCCAGGGGATTAAGAATACATCATGGAGAAAATGGATGACAAATGTATGGAAAGGGACAGAGAGATGATAATGATGACGATGATAATATTTAATTCTAAATATAAGCGTTTGATACATGATTGTGAATGAAGGATTAAAGAAGATGAACACAGAAGATGAATTAAAGAATAGAAACAAATACAAAAAGAGTGTCAACATCTTGACACAGATCCCGATCGGAGACTTGTGCTTACCGGTGTATGGATGTAGTGGAGAGGAAAGCTTCCCTCTCAAGCTTCCTTTCCTGATAGAATTGACCTTTTGCATAGAGCTTCAGCTTCGGGAATCGAAAGAATTCCTTGCTCGGAGACTCACTTTTCAACATTGTCTCGTAGTTCTCCCGGATTTACTCTGTAAAGTCTCTTCAGACCAGCCTCTCTCTTTTTCCCCGTATGTTCAAGGAAGCTATTTATAGACAAGACTTTGGCTCTTTGAATTTGTGGTCCCACTGTATAATTCTGATAATTCCTGCCATAGCGTAATGGAAAATTCATCTCTGCTCCACGATCAATCTGTCAGAATTGCACAATAGAAAGTTGTACACTTGTCAGAATCGTCCGCGAATGCGTTACTCTTCACATCTTCGATCGATCGCCACATGCGGTATTGTTTTTTATTACCGCATGCGGTTGAAATGCGTTGATCTCTAGAGTCCATGATTGATCATCGCATGCGCCGTCATTGCGTTGATCATTTCTTCGTTCTTGATCGATCGGTGCACGCAATATAGATGCATTGTACATTTTGTCTTCCAGCCATTAACACATGCGGTGACCTATTTCCTGCAAAACAGAGACTGAAACATTCTATTTCACCATCGCAATTGGGTTAGTGGATGCGTTTACGACATTTCATAATTTTTGTATTTCTCAGCCAATTCTTATACTATCGACACAACTTTCCTCTCTTTTTGCCACATTATCTAAATAAAACAGTGCAAATAACTTGTATTTCTACAAGTTATCAGAGAGCTAGGTTAGAATCTAGATCCAAGAGAGCAATATTAGATCTGCATAAGCAAGAGATAGGGACTTATAGATAAGCTCTGTTTGCCAACATGCATCGCATGCACCCTAGAGATAGGTTATGGTAGTATGCGGTCGCCTTGTATATGTGTGTGCCATTCGTCATTGCATAGGCAAGAATAGAGACTTAGATGTAAGTCCTATAGACATCATCACATATATCGCATGTGTTCTAAAACTAGAAGTCGTAGCATTTGCATTGAGAGATGATTTATTGTTGTATGTGTGTAGCATGATCGCATAACAATGAACGCAATCCTAGGAAGTGTTAGCTAAACCCCTTTTCAACCAATTCCCCCACATATTCATCGCATCTTTCGTATTATTAACTCTTTTCTCAACTATGCCGCATACATTTTATACTGCAACCAACAAACCAGCCAACCCCTTGATTTATTTGTTACTGCAAAGTGTTCTAAAAAATTACCATCGCATAGTGTTTTCTGTAGTCTCTGAGTTCGACCCTGGGCTTACCAGGCAACTCAGTAGGGTTTATACTTGGACCTTGTTAAGAAAAATTGCATGCACAACGCATTTTCCACCACCGCATTCTTCATCATTATTTTATCGCATAACAACACGCATCAAGTTTTTGGCGGCGTTGCCAGGGACTTCGACAATACATTGTGCTAACGATAATTTTCTGATTTTCTTTACAGCTTTCAATCTCTGGCGAATTACGACCCAGAGATTGAAAGAACGTTTCGACAAAGATTGAGAGAAAACCGCCAATAACAACAACAAGAGAGAGATAACATGGCGGAACAATCAGGAAATGGAGCACCAAATGAAAATAATGTCATAGGCCCATTCGGGACTATGTGTCGCCCAATCTCTACAATTTCTCCCCTGGAATCATGAGGCCCGCTCTTGACGGATCGAGATTCGAAATGAAACCGGTGATGCTGTAGATGATCCAAACTGTCGAACAGTTTGGTGGTAGGCATGGCGAGGTTCCGCACGCCCACCTCCGGAGTTTCATTGAGATCTGCAACACGTTTGTGTTCCCTAACATCTCCACTGAGGAGGTTCGACTAACTTTGTTTCCATTTTCATTGTGTGACCAGGCACGAAAATGGGCTTATTCTCTCGAACCAGGGGAGATTACATGATGGGGGCAAGTAGTACGAAGTTTATGAAGAAGTACTTCCCTCCGCGCGAGAACGCTAGAAGAAGGAAGTTGATCACCAATTTTGAACAGGATACTGACGAATCGCTCAGGGACGCTTGGGCGAGTTTAAGAGGCTGGTAAGAGATTTCCTGCATAACGGCTTACCAGACTGCTTACAGATGGAGATTTTCTACCACGAATTAAACCCTGCTTCACAGACGACTACCAATGCGGCAGCAGCTGGAGGTCTGCTGGATAAAACTTATGATGAGGCCAAGAATATCCTTGATCGCATTTCTAAAAATCATGAAGACTTGAGAGAAAGCGATCAAAGATTGAGAATCAAGGACAGTGCGCGAATAACGAGGCCATCGCATCCCTTCAAAGTCAAATGACTGCAATGATGAACTTGATACAGGAATCACAATCAATAACCTAGCAATGCATAGTGGGCAAGTGAATGCAATCAACCAGACGACCGCAAGTTATGCTACTTTCGTGAAGGACACCAAATGGAGGAATGCCCGAGAAACCCATAGTCAGTCTATTTTGTGAAAATAATCCGTTTTCTAACACGTACAACCCTGGGTGGAGAAACCACCCCAACTTCGCATGGAAAAATCAACAGCAAAATTTTCAATTAGTGGCACAAAAAGAAGGGCCACTCGGATTTCCCACGAACCAACAGTCCAACGCATAATCAAGCCGGTAGTTCGCAGTCACCGCAATCTTCCTCTTTGGAGAGTTGTTTGAAGCAATATATTAAAAAGAACGAAACAGTGCTTCAAAACCATGCGATGTCTATCCACAACCTGGAAATTCAGATAGGCCAGATTGCAGGCGAACTCAAGGATAGACCGCAAGGGGCCTTACCGAGTTCAACAGAACTCCCAACGTAACCTAGGGGGTAGGGGAAAAGAGCAATGTCAATTGGTGACGTTGCAGATCGGAAAGACTGTGGCAGGGGAAAAGAATGAGCCTAGCCGGACTGCTCCAATTGCGCTGGAACCAGAGATTGTGTTTACTCGAGGCGAAACAAAAGAAAGGGAGGCGATGGAACCAAATATTTCGTCCACCTCAGAGCCGAAAGAACAGGGGACCGTAAGAATACAGCTGCCACCATTCCCCCAAAGACTCAAAAAGAAGAAAAATGATGAGGTACAGTATCAAAGCTTCATGGATATGCTAAAAAAGTTGCATATTAACATTCCGTTCACTAAAGCGATTGAACAGATGCCCGCATATGTGAAGTTTCTAAAGGATATGGTGACAAAAAAGAGAGGCACTGGTTATTATTTTCATTAACGCAATAACAACCCAACACTTATTATTCAACTGGTTACCGCAAGTTTTCATAAAAATCTCCAACGCAACTATTTTCACAAGTCCCTGTGTTTGACCTTGGACTTACCAGGAAACTCAGAGGAATTTACACTTGGATTCCTCTAGGGAAACTTGAGTGCATAATGCAATCCATCAACGCATATCATCCATAATTTCCACATTCAATAAAATCAAGCATCAAGTTTTTGGCGCCATTGCCAGGGACTTCGGCAAATAGTTGTTAATGGTAATTTTTGTGATTTCTTTGTAGAACTCTCAATCTCTGGAAAACTATGACCCGGAGATTGAGAGAACATTTCAAAGGAGACTAAGAGACCGCCAACAGCAACCACAATCTGATAAAGAAGAGATGGCGGAGCAGCCTAGGAATGAAGCACCAAACAACAACAATGTCATGGCAAATCCGATTCTGTTGTTAAATGATCGCAATAGGCCCATTAGGGACTATGCATCGCCAAACCTCTATGATTTCTCTCCGGGAATCATGAGGCCTGCCTTAGACGGAAGTAGATTTGAAATGAAACCGGTGATGCTACAGATGATCCAGGTTGCAGGTCAATTCGGAGGAAGGCGCAGTGAGGATTTGCACGCCCATCTCTGAAGTTTTATTGAAATCTGTAATACTTTTGTGTTCCCGAACATCTCTGCTGAAGAAGTTCGTCTAATGTTGTTCCCATTTTCTCTCTGTGATCAGGCTAGGAAATGGGCTTGTTCACTCAAACCAGGAGAGATCACTTCTTAGGAGCAGGTGGTGGAGAAGTTTATGAAGAAGTATTTCCCACCTACCAAGAATGCGAGACGGAGAAAGCTTATTACTAATTTTGAACAAGACGAATCGCTCAGCGATGCTTGAGCAAGGTTTAAAGGGTTGTCCAAGATTGTCCATATAATGGGCTACCAGATTGCCTGCAAATGGAAATTTTCTACCACAGTTTGAATCCTGCATTGCAGACCGCTACCAATGCGATAGCAGCTGGTGGTCTGCTTGACAAGACTTATGATGAGGCGAAGAATATCCTGGACCATATCACCAAGAATCATGAAGACTGGAGGGAGAGTGACTAGAGATTAAAACTCAAGGATTCTAACGCAAATAACGGTGCTATTATCTCATTGAAAAACCAAATGACCGCAATGATGAATTTGATTCAAGGAATGACGATCAGCAGCCCAACATCGCAAGGTGGGCAAATCAATGCAATAAGTCAAAACACCACAAGGTGTGCGACTTGCGGTGATGGGCATGTGATGGAAGATTGCCTGCAAAATCCCTTGTCTGTATATTTTGTAAAGAATAACCCCTTTTCAAACACTTACAACCCCGGGTGGAAAAACCACCCAAATTTTGCTTAGAAGAATCAGAAACAAAATTTTCAATTTGTGGCGCAAAAAGAAGGGCCACCAGGATTCTTTCAACGCAACAACGGTCAACAGAGCAACCAAGTAAGTAGCTCACAACAACCACCACAATCTTCTTCTCTAGAAAGCCTACTGAAGCAATATATCGAGAAAAATGAGATAGTGCTTCAAAGTCAAGCTACGTCCATCTGCAACTTTGAATTGCAAATGGGCTAGATTGCGAACGAGCTTAAAAGTAGACCGAAAGGGGCGTTACCAAGTTCAACCGAGCTTCCACGCAACCCAAGGGGATCAGGTAAGAAGCAATGTCAGGTTGTGACATTGAGTAGTGGAAAGACTATGAAGGGAGAAAGAAAGGACCAGAGTAGAACAACTTCCATCACAGCTGAACCTGAGATTGCGGCAACGCAAGAAGAAGAAAAAGAAAATGAAGCAATAGAACCCGAGGTTGCGTCAACCTCAAAGTCAAATGAAACAGGAATCGTGAAAGTCCAGTTACCACCTTTCTCTCAGAGGCTAAGGAAAAAGAAAAACGAAGAGTTACAGTACCAACGCTTCCTGTCTATGCTATAACAATTACATGTTAATATTCCTTTCAGTGAAGCGATTGAGGAAATGTCTGCCTATGCCAAGTTTCTAAAGGACATGGTAACTAAGAAGAGAGGCACTGGAAAATTTGCCACGGTGGCACTAACGCAAAGTTCCAAATCCATTATCCCACCGAAGATGAGCGATCCTGGGAGCTTCACTATTCCTTGCTCCATAGGAGGACTCTATATTGAGCAAGCCCTGTGTGACTTGGGGGCCAGCATAAATTTGATGCTGCTGTCAATCTTTCGACAATTAA
>NC_052350.1:35236490-35239394 GCF_009727055.1 Benincasa hispida
CAGAGGGTAAGGTGAAGGACGTGCTGATCACTATTGATAAATTTATTTTGCCAGCTGACTTCATCACCCTAGATTATGAGGCTGATAAAGATGTGCCCATCATTTTGGGGCGACCTTTCCTTTCAACGGGTCGTGCTCAAATTGATGTGCACAATGGAGAAATCACTTTGAGCATAAACGGATAAAAGCTCAAATTTAACATAATTCGTGCCATGAAATTTCTTGATGAGGAAGATCTGGCAGTTTCTGAGGATGACCTGAATTTGATTGAAGAAGAAAAGTCTGATGAAGAGTGTGAAGAAGAGGATGTCGATGCATCCGTAGCTGCCTGCAATGCGATCGTAGCGAAAACAAACAAAGAAGAAGGATTGATCGCAATGCAAGAAGTAGAGCCGAAAGAAGAAAGAAAAATAACGCAACCTTCTCTCATGGAACCACCAACACTTGAATTGAAAACCCTACCAACACATTTGATGTACGCATTCTTGGGGCAGAATGAGAAGCTGCCAGTGATAATTTCCTCCACACTTAATGCAGATCAAGAGAATGCGTTGATAAGCATTCTCAAGAAGCATGTGCGAGCAATCGGCTGGACGCTCGCTGATATCAGAGGAATTAGCCCCGCATACTGCATGCACCACATTCGTCTTGAGGATGACCACAAAGCAACCATTGAAAATCAACGCAGACTTAACCCTGCACTGAAGGAAGTCGTCAAAAAGAAGATTATCAAGTGGCTGGATGCGAGCATTATCTATCCCATTGTAGATAGCACGTGGGTCAGCCTCGTGCAATGTATGTCGAAAAAGGGAGGAATGACGGTAGTCCCAAATGAGAACAATGAATTAATATCGCAAAGGACCATCACTGGATGGTGCATCTACATAGATTACCGCAAATTGAATGCGTCCACAAAAAAAAATCACTTTCCTTTGGCATTCATCTATCAAATGTTGGATAGATTAGCAGGGAATGATTTTTATTGCTTCTTGGATGGATATACTGGGTATAATTGGATCATGATAGCTCCTAAAGACCAAGACAAGACCATATTCACCTGCCCATATGGGACATTTGCTTTTCACCGCATGCCGTTTGGCCTCTGCAATGCGCCAAGCACGCTCTAGAGGTGCATGATGGCGATCTTTTCAGATTATCTCGAGGACTTAGTAGAAATATTTATGGATGAATTCTCCGTTTATGGGGACACTTATGAAGTCTATCTGGCCAATTTGGAGAAAATTCTGAAAAGATGTTAAGAGATGAACCTAGTGCTCAATTGGGAAAAATGTCACTTCATGGTGAAGGAGGGAATAGTGTTGGGACACAAGGTCTCCCGAGAAGGGTTGGAGGTGGACAAAGCAAAGATTGACGCAATTGAAAAGCTTCCACCTCCAACCAACGTGAAGGTTGTGTGAAGCTTCTTGGGGCATGCCAGATTCTATAGACGATTCATCAAGGACTTTTCTAAAATAGCAAGACCACCGAGTGCGTTGTTAGAGGCAGACATAAAGTTTGAATTTGACGACAATTGCCTCAATGCACTCAGAATTTTAAAAGATGCGTTGATTACCGCACCCGTCTTGATTGCACCAGATTGAACGCTCCCATTCGAACTCATGTGCGACGTAAGTGGGTATGCGATGGGAGCTGCATTAGCGCAAAAGAAGAAAACTATTTTGCACCCCATCACATATGCAAGTAAAACTCTGAACCCTGCACAACTCAATTATACCACCATTGAAAAAGAGCTCTTGGCTGTGATTTTTGCGTTGGAAAAATTTCGGGCATATCTATTAGGAACCAAGGTATTCATTCACACTGATCACTCGGAAATCAAATATTTAATGATAAAGAAGGATGCAAAGCCGAGGTTGATCAGATGGGTTCTCCTCCTTCAAGAATTTGATATCGAGATAATTGATCGGAAGGGGACAAAGAATCAAGTTGCGGATCACTTGTCCAGATTAGAAAATCTTGAGGTTGACTGCAATGAATCTGAAGTGAGTGTCGTGTTCCCGAATGAGCAGTTGTTTCGCATAGAAGAAATGCCCTGGTATGCGGACATCATTAATTATTTGGTTTGTGAACAATTTCCTGAAGATTACACCTACCATCAACAGAAGAAGCTCAAGAATGAATGCGGACACTATTATTGGGATGAGTCGAATCTGTATAAAAGAGGTGCAGACCAAAACATTCGATTATGCATCCCAGATGCTACTCAAAAGCATATTATCGCAGTGCCACGATTCGCCATATGGAGGGCACTTTGGAGGCCAATGTACTGCAGCCAAAGTTTTACAAAGTGGATTCTTCTCCTTCATTATTTAAGGATGCTGCTGACTACACAATGAAATGTGATCAATGTCAATGCACAGGTAACATTTCATAGAAGAATGCAATGCCAAAGAATACTATCTTGGAGCTGGAACTATTTGACGTATGGGGGATTGATTTCATGGGACCATTCCCTCCTTCAAATGGTTAGCACTATATTCTATTAGTCGTTGACTATGTCTCCAAGTGGGTATAGGCAATTGCATGTGCCGCAAGTGATGCGGCAGTAGTCTCCCAGTTCCTGAAGAAAAATATTTTCACGCGTTTTGGCACTCCCCGTGCCATCATAAGTGATGAAGGATCACATTTTGTCAACCACAATATAAAGGAGCTGTTGCGCAAGTACAATATCCTCCACAAATTGGCCACCGCATACCATCCGCAAAAAAATGTCCAAGCTGAAGTGTCCAATTGGGAAATTAAAGTGATACTTGAGAAGGTAGTCAAACCTTCATGGAAGGATTGGGAAATGAAGCTTGATGATGCGTTATGGGCATATCGGACTGCATTTAAAACACCTATAGATATGTCCCCTTATGCATTGGTATTCGGCAAGGCGTGTCA
>NC_052350.1:35239404-35250809 GCF_009727055.1 Benincasa hispida
CCTTATGCATTGGTATTCGGCAAGGCGTGTCACTTGCCTTTGGAGCTAGAATATAAAGCATTGTGGGCGGTCAAGAAACTGAATTTCTATTTGAAGAAAGCAAGGGAAGCGCGAAAAGTGCAACTGGTCGAGCTAGAAGAATGGAGGAACAACGCATATGAAAATGCAAAAATTTATAAAGAGCGCACCAAGCGCTGGCTGATCAACGCATATGCAGTAAGAACCTTCAAGACGAACAAAAAGTCTTGCTTTTCAAATCAGGTCTGCGACTCTTCCTAGGAAAGCTAAAGTCTCGTTGGTCCGGACTGTTCATAATTCGACAAGTACGTCCGCATGGCATGGTGGAATTATCAAATAACGACGGAACTAACATATTCAAGGTCAATGGGCAGTGAGTAAAGGCATACCATGGAGAAGACTGGCATCGCCAAGTCGACTCCATGGAATTAAGAAGCCTTGAATGAAGAAGGAAGTAGGTGGTCCCTGCGTTATCAGATGATGGCAATTTACCAGGGACGCAAAGTTTGGGAAAATCTCAAGTCTTCAGCTCTTTTCTCCACTACTCAGAATTATCCTTACTTTACTATCTTTTCATTTGTCACTTCTATATCTAAAAAAAAAAATTGTTTAAAATAATTTGACCCTCTCTTTGTTTTCCTTACAACGATCGAGGTACTTGATTGCGGAAATGTTATGCGAAGCAGCACTTATCTTATTCCATCACCGCAACCCAACGAAGAATGATCGTTGCAAGATGGATGCGTCAATACAATACGGGCGACAGCGATAAATTTGGGGGTGTACTCTTCCTTATCCTTACTTCAAAATTTGCGCTATCACATTGCATATACGTTTCAACGTTTTATCACCACATCCTCCTTGACTACCGCAAACATATCACAAGTAGATAACTTTAGTAGTTTATCGCATGTATTCTTGCCAAGTATGATTTCAATGATGAAAAATATGCTTCTATCTCTTTCGTATATACTAGAGTCAACGTAAATCTTAGGATAGTCACCTCATCAAATATTTCTCGAAGTTAGGGATTTTCTAGCTTTCTTTCAAATTTTATTTACAATGCATTCTATGACCATCGAATGACTTATTTTAACTTTTGGCAATGAGGACATTACCGTATTTTAAATTTGGGGGTGGGGTATTTGTTTTCGACCTTGCTATAAGTAAAAAAAATTGAATAACAACTCCACTGTCAACGCAATGGGAAACCCATGTTGATAAGAGTAAGTTGTTAAAGGCACTTACTCGTAGTTGGATGTCCGCATGGGGGCAAGCCAAAACAAAAGTAAGTCACCAGGATCAACGCATAAATAAATGACCGCAACTCCACTGCTAAGTTGATATGAGTTTAGTCTGGGAAAGAGTGCATTGTTCGTAGTTGGATGTTCGCATGATACCCGTGGGGGCAAGCCAAAACGAAGGCAAGGCACTCGGATCGGTGCAATGTCAGAAAAAAAATATAGCAATGAAGAAAATTTTTGTGCAAGGATAAATCATTTGACACCCCGGTGGAAAATTTTCTTTTTGAAATAAATCATGCGATGTTCCGGAATTCAATGAAGTTCTTTTGAAAGTTAAGCTTGCAATACCTAAGTCTTAGAAATATTTGAGGAAGAGATTTGAATAAGACTTAAGGAAATTCTGGCATATAGGATTTGAACGAAGTATCCTTAAGAAATCTAGGGAAAGAACTTTGCGGCTAACTTGCTAAAGAAATCTTTAGCTTATGCTTGAGGACAAACATTATTTAAATTTGGGGCTGTGATAATGGGAAAAAATGCACGTTATCATAGTACTAAATCCTTAAACAATGTCGGATTGTGTTGATGAAATATGTTAAATTGCGTCCATTAAGCATAATTTCCATAATATTGCGGTCACATGCGTCCAATGCATTAGAGCAATTGATCTTTATATTTTTGTGCAAAAGAATGCGTTAACGCAATGCAAAGAATGCGATCATAGGAATACATTAGTCGAGCACAACTTCACCGTAAGACTTTACATTGAACGCGCTCGCAAACATTCACCCAAGAAGAATCACCGCAACATGGTGGGCGCATGCGAACAAAAGGACAATTAAGATCGATGGGACAGAAAGCTGACGGCAGTCGGATCCAAATTAAGTTGACAGCCGATAACGGTCACAAAGTACATCCAGCTTTATCGGTGACAATTATCCGGCGCATCAGTCAGGAATTAAAGCTATCCCAACTATACAACCAGGAGAGAGAAGCCGCCTTTCACCTTTGATGCCCTATAAATACCAAGTGCATTCTTCAGAGAAGGGGTTAAGCAGTCGATTACCTCATCACCATTACAAGTTCATACCTCTGTTCATAGTTTTCTTTTCCATTTTACGGTGGAGCAAGAGAAGAGTGGTGACACCGGAGATCGTCCAAGGCAGTGGGGCATAAGAACAGAGAGCGGGCCGACTCTCGCGAAAGCGAGAATATCTTTAAAGCATGAGTAGAAACAGTGTAACGCCTGGCAATAAGAAATTTCTTCAGGCTCTTTACTATACTTGCATTGTTATTCTGTACTTCATCTTATATCTATTCAATGGAAGTTCTATTTCTACATCTGCTCACTCTCTTAATACGCATGAGTAGCTAAACTAGTTGAATGGGTTGAGAGGAACTAAGCTAACATGATCTAGGAAGTTCATTGCTTGTGATTGTCTTGCTTTATGTTGTGCAAAATACCTCTTTAGAGTTACTCGAGAGAGAATCTAAAGAAAGAACCTAATGTCATGAGAGAGCTAGGTTAGAATCTGGACTCGAAAGAGCAAGATTAGGCTCGCATAAACAAGAGATAGGGACTTAGAGATAAGCTCTGTTTGTCAACTTGCGTCGCATACATCCTAGGAATAGGAATGATATTATGTGGTCGCATATTTGTGCGAATGTCATGTTGTCATCGCATAAATAGAGATAGAGGTTTATGTGTAAACCCTGTAGACTTATAGCTTATTTATCACATACGTTCTAGCCTTAAAAGTCGTGGCATTCACCGAGAGGTGGTTTACTATTGTATGCATGTTGCATGATCGCAAGGCATGAACGCATCCTAGGGAGTATTAGCCGAAACCCTTCTCAACTCATTCACCACATATTCATCGTATTTCCCATTCACCAACTCTTTTCGAACTCTGCCACATTCGTTATTATTTTTTTAAACGCAATAACAACCCAACACTTATTTATTCAACTGGTTACCGCAAGTTTTCATAAAAATCTCCAACGCAACTATTTTCACAAGTCCTTGTGTTCGACCTTGGACTTATCAAGAAACTCAGAGGAATTTACACTTGGATTCCTCTGGGGAAACTTGAGTGCACAATGCAATCCATCAATGCATATCATTCATAATTTCCACATTCAATAAAATCAAGCATCATTGATGCAAGGCAGAAATTGCAATCATAGGAAATCATTTGTCGAGCGCAACATTACCGCAAGGCTTTGGGGTAATTGTGTTCGCAAACATTTTCTCAAGAATGATTGCCGCAACTTGGTCGGCGCAACTTGGTCGGTGCATCTGGGTGAAAGGCATAATTAATCACGATGGGGCAGAAAGCTGATAACGGTTGAATCCGAATTAAGATGACAACCGCTAACGATAACTAGTACATTCAGCTTTTCGGTGACAAATATTCAGCGCATCAGTCAGGGAATTAAAGCCATCCCATCTGAGAAATCATAAGAGAGAAGCCGCCTTCACCCCGAAGCTTTGTAAATACCAAAGGCATCCTCCAGAAAAGGGGTTCCATCAGTTAACGAATTCACTTGTTCACCACTTGTTCACCAGTTAACAAATTCACCTGTTCACCAACTCAGGAGCTTTAGCCGGAGCTCTATAAACAACGTCATGGAGAATCTAATCCTTCTGGCTAACAATCGCAATAGACCCATTAGGGACTATGCATCACCAAACCTCTATGATTTCTCCCCAGAAATCATGAGGCCTGCCCTTGATGGAAGCCGATTCGAAATGAAACCAGTGATGTTGCAGATGATCCAGACTGCAGGACAATTCGGAGGCCGGTGTGGCGAGGACCCGCACGCCCACCTCCATAGCTTTATCAAAATATGCAATACTTTTGTTTTCCCGAAGATCTCTGCCGAAGAAGTTCGACTAACTTTGTTCCCATTTTCTCTTTGTGATCAGGCAAGAAAATGGGTGTATTCTCTCAAACCGGGGGAGATAACTTCGTGGGAACAAGTGGTGGAAAAGTTTATGAAGAAGTATTTCCCACCAACCGAGAATGCTAGGAGAAGGAAATTAATAGCAAATTTTGAACAAGAAGATGACGAATCGCTCAGCGATGCCTGGGCGAGGTTCAAGCTGCTGGTAAGAGATTATCCACATAATGGCTTACCAGACTGCCTGCAGATGGAGATCTTTTACCAAGGACTGAATTCCTCTTCGCAGACTGCTGCCAATGCGGCAGCTGCTGGTGGTCTGCTTGAAAAAACATATGAGAAGGCAAGGAGTATACTGATAGCATTTCCAAAAATCACGAGGATTGGCGGGAAAGCGATCAAAGATTAAGAATAAAAGATAATGACGCAAACAATTTGGCCATCGCATCCCTACAAAATCAAATGACTTCGATGATGAGTTTGATACAAGGCATCGCAATTAATAACACGGGAGCGAAGAAAAGGCAGGTCAACGCAATTGCTCAAACGACCGCAAGTTGTGTCATTTGTGGAGATGCTCACTTGATGGAAGAATGCCCAGCAAACCCGCAGTCGGTATGCTTCATGAGAAATAATCCCTACTCTGATACATACAACCCCGGGTAGATGAACCACCCAAATTTCGCATGGAAAAATCAACAACAAAGCTTTCAATCTGTGGCACAAAAAGGAGGGCCACCTGGATTTTTCCCACGAAATGATGGTCAGACGAGCAATCAGGCCAGTAGTTCACAACCACCTCAATTCTCGTCCTTAGAGAGTTGTTGAAGCAGTATATTGAGAAAAATGAATCAGTGCTTCAGAATCAAGCAACATCCATTCAAAATCTACAGATTCAGCAAGGACAAATTGCGGGCGAACTAAAAAATAGACTGTAAGGAGCGTTGCCAAGCTCAACTGAGCTCCCTCGCAATGCTGGGGTGTACCAGGAAGGAAAAATCCTTAGCAGTCTCTGTGCTAAGCGACAAAATGACTGCAGAAGTAAGGGAGGAACCCATCGCAACCAACTTGAATGTAGGGACAACTGAGATCCCGTTGACTTATAATTCGAAAAAGCCCGAGAAAATGAACCCCGAAGTTTCGTCCACCCTCAAGCCTTCAGAACATGAGCCAGAAGAAGTCCAGCTACCACCAGCTCCTCAAAGATTGAAAGAGGAACAAAATGATGAAGAAAAGATCACAACAGTGGCCGCAACGCAAAATGTTATGATCCCACCAAAAATGGGCGACCCAGGAATCTTTACGATACCATGTTCCATTGGAGGGGTCTACAGTGGCCAAGCGATATGTGATCTTAGGGCAAGCATAAACATAATACCATTATCAATCTTCCAACGATTGAGTATTGGCACACTCACACCCGCGAAGGAGACTCTCCTACTTGTGCACAGATCACTGAAACCAATTCCTAAGGAGAGTTTGAAAAAAATACCGCAATCTCAATTGATAAATTCTCTTGCCGACTGACTTCCTTATTTTTTATTATAAAGTGGACGAAGATGCACCCATCATATTGGGACGACCTCCTTTCGACCAGTCACGCTCAAATTGATGTGCGCAAGGGGGAGATCATAATAACATTCATAGGGGAAAATCTCTGGATTAAGGCAGTCAAGATCCCAGAAGACAAAAGAAAAGAGAGAAAAGCCACCATGGATGTTAACAGACCAACCTAGAATAAGCGAGTCCCTGAGTTACGATATAACTCAACCTCATCAGGGACGCAATCCTTTTTGAATATCCTTTCCTGCATCAATACTTCATGATTTTTATCATCCTGTTATTATTATCGCAATTACCTTTTTTTTACCAGCACCTTTCTATTCTAAAAAAAATTGCGGTAAAAGAATGTTATTTTGTGTAAACTTATTTGAGCCTCTCTACTATTTTTCTTGCAACGATTGAGGCGCTGGATATGCGGAGGTATTACACGAAGAAGCAACTTATCTCATTCCATCACCGCAATCCAAAAGAAGATAGATTGCCGCAAAGAAGGATGCATCAATACACAATGGCAGGCGACAATGCAAATTTGGGGTTGTATTCTCTTTCACTTTTTTTTTCAAATTTCGCAACCATCACATCACATTTTTGTTTTAAAAAATTTTATCACCGCATCCTCTTTATTACCGCAAATCATTTGACATGGAATAATTTAGTAAGTTACCGCATGTTGTTTCTTTGCCAATTATGAATTCAATGATGAAAAACATACTTCTATTTCCTTTTGTAATTACTAGAGTCAACCTAATTTTAAGATAGTCACCTCATGAAAATATTTCTAGAAGTTAGGGGTCTGTTAGCTTTCCTTTCAAACTCTCTTTACGAAGCTTTTCTAAGAAACATCGCATGACTTCTTTCAATCTTTTGGCAATGAGGACATTGCCGCATTTTAAATTTAGGGGTGGAGGTATTTATTTTGACCTTGCTATTTTTTAAATTTTAATAATAATAATAATAATAAATTGAGAATAGCAGACTTCAACTGTCACACAATGGAGAAACTCATGTTTTATAAGAGTTAAGTTGAAGAAGGACACTTATCCATAGTTTGATGTCTGCATGACACACGTGGGGGCAAGCCAAAAACGAAAGTAAGTCGCCAGGATCAACGCATGAATAAATGACCGCAACTCCGCTGCCAAGTAGGTATGAGTTTAGTCTGAGAAAGAGTGTATTGCTCGTGGTTGGATGTCTGCATGACACACGTGGGGGCAAGCTTAAACGAAGGCAAGGCACTTGGATCAGCGCAAGGTCAGAAAAAAAAATAATGTCAAGAAATATGCAAGGATAAAAAAATCCATTGACACACCGGTAGAAAAGTTTTCTTTTTGAAATAAATCATGCGATGTTCCGGAATTTAGTAAAGTTCTTTTGAAGGTTAAGCTTGATATCCCTAGATCTTAGAAATATTTTAAGAAGAGACTTGAATAAGACTTAAGGAAATTTTGGTGTATAGGAGTTGAATGAAGTATCCTTGAGAAATCTAGGAAAAGAATATTGTGGTCAACTTGCTAAAGGAAATCTTTAGCTAATGCTTGAGAACAAGCATTGTTTAAATTTGGGGGTGTGATAACGGGCAGAAATGCACGTTATCATAGTGCTAAGTTCTTAAATAATACTGGCTTGCGTTGATAAAATGTGTTAGATTGCGTCTAAAAAGCATTAAGTTTATTACATTGTGGTTGCATGCGTTCATGGCATAGGAATAGTTGATTTTTGTTTTTTTATGCAGAATATGCGTTGATACAAGGCGGAAATTGCGATCATTAGAAATCATTGGTCAAGCGCAGCATTACCGCAAGGCTTTGCGGTGATTGTGTTTGCAAACATTTTCTCAAGAAGGATTGCCGCAACTTGGTCGGCTCAACTTGGTGGGCACATCTGGGTGAAAGGCATAATCAATCACGATGGGACAGAAAGCTGATAATGGTCGAATCCGAATTAAGCTGACAGCCGCTAACGATAACCAGTACATTCAGCTTTTCAATGACAAATATTCATCGCATCAGTCAGGGAATTAAAGTCATCCCATCTGAGCATTCATAAGAGAGAAGCCGCCTTCACCACGAAGCTCTATAAATACCAAAGGCATCCTTCAGAAAAGGGGTTTTACCAGTTAACGAATTCACATGTTCACCAACTTAAGAGCTTTGGTCGTGTTCATAGTTTTCTTTTATTTTTAAGGTGGAGTAAAGGAAGATAGAGGCACCAAAAGATCGCTCAGGGCAACTCGAGAGAGAACCCAGAGGCGTAAAAGCAAAGAGTGGGCCGACTCTCGCGAGAGCAAGATTATCTTTTGAACATGAGTAGAAAGACATGTAAAAGCCTAGGTAGCAAGAGATTGCTACCAGGCTCTTTATTCTATTCTTGCATTGTTGTTTTGTACTTCATCTTTAGATTTATACAATGGAAGTTCTTATTCTACATCTGTTCACTCTCTTCGCACGCATGAGTAACTAAACTTGTCGAATGGGTTGAGAAGAACTAAGCTAACATGACCTAGGAAGTTCATTGCTTGCGATTATCCTGTGTTATGTTGTGCCAAATATCCCTTTAGAGCTACTCGAGAAAGAGTCTAAAGAAAGAACCTAACTCGAGAGAGCTAGGTTAGAATCTAGACTCGAGAGAGCAAGATTAGAACTGCATAAACAAGAGATAGGGATTTAGAGATAAGTTCTATTTGCCAACATGCATCGGATGCACCCTAGAGATAGGTACGATATTATGTGGTCCCCTTATTTGTTTGTGTGTCATTTTATCATCGCATAAATAAGAATAGAGGCTTATGTGTAGGTTCTATAGACTTATCGCATATATCGTATGCGTTCTAGCCTTAGAACTGTGGAATTCGCATCGAGAGGTGGTTTACTGTTGTATGCATGTTACATGATCGCATAGCATGAACGCATCCTAGGAAGTGTTAGCCAAAACTTTTCTCAGCCCATTCACCGCATACTCATCGCATCTTCCGTTTTATCAACTCTTTTCAAACTCCACCGCATTTATTTATTTTCATTACCGTCAACAACAACATTAACAACTATTGATTTATTTGGTTATCACAAAGTTTTCCTAAAAATTACCACCGCAACCTATTTTCCCAAGTCTCTGAATTCGACCCTGGACTTATGTAACTGAAATCTATAATTCCTTATTATGCATGCACTATGATGATAGATAATGTGCTACAAGCTCATGTCCCCAGAAACGGCGCTATAAACTTGATGACTGAAATTTGATCTTTATCTAACTCTAACGCGTGACTTGTGAATGAAATGAATGATGTGCTATATGCACTCAAGTGTTTTGCGATAAAGACATTTTATGTGATACTATGTTCTAAGTGTATGCGTTGATAGTGATATGCTCGTAGTATGCGATGAAGTAGTGCATGTCACAAGTTTCCTTGCGCTGAAACCAAGTATAATTCCAACGCAAGTTTCTCAGAGTGATCAAAGGTCGAACACGGTGATTGTTGTCATTAAATGCGATACTTATGTGATACATGGGACCAATTTTAATAATGAATAAAGAATTTTTGTTTGTACAGAAATATAAATTGCGCTAAAAGTAAAAATGCGTTGATAAAGTAAAATGCATTATAAAGTAAAGATGTGTTGATAAAGTAAATTCCTAAACTACTATGATACATGATACTGGGGTTGAGGACTGACTGTGAAGTTGTAAAAAAGTGTCGATGAATGTGATGGCAAGTCTTATGAATGAGGCAGAAAGAGAAAGAGTAAAAAGTAAAAACATCGCAAGTTTATCAATCGCATTAAGGACGCAACTAAGGTTCCGCTTTCCCTTGGCATACATCTCTCAGTGATTATCCGCGTTCCCATATGCCTATGGTGAAACAGAGATGAACGTGATGAATGCAAGGTTGTTTCCATCTCTGGAAATACTTCTCGCTTTAGTTAACGCATTCTTCCACCTTCTCTCGATACGCGGAATAACATCTTCACTTCTACTCTCACAGGTGAAGATGCCATCGAGCATGATTTAGCTAAACTTAATTGATTCCTTACCACAAATTGACTCACTCGCTTAATTCTCGCTTTTTACCCCAGGGATTAAGAACACATCATGGAGAAAATGGATGATAAATGCATGGAAAGAGGTAGAGAGATGACAATGATGGCAGTGATAATATTTAATTCTAAAATTAAGCGTTTGATACATGTTTGTGAATGAGGGATTAAAGAAGATGAATACAGAAGATGAATTAGAGAATAGAAACAAATACAGAAAGAGTGTCAATGTCTTGACATAGATCCCGATCGGAGACTTGTGCTTGCCGGCGTATGAATGTGGTCGAGAGGAAAGCTTCCTTCTCAGGCTTGCTTCCCTGGTAGAATTGATCTTTTGCACAGAGCTTCAGCTTCGAGAATCGAAAGAATTCTTTGCTCGAAGACTCACCTCTTGGCCTTGTCTCGTCGTTCTTCCGAATTTACTCTGTAAGTTGCTTCAGACCAGCCTCTCTCCTCGTATCAATATATGCATCTATATCTTTTCAGCGAATTTGAAGAAGCTATTATAGGCGAGACCTTGGCTCTTTGAATTTGTGGTCCCCACTGTCTAATTATGGTAGTTTCTGAAATGGCAGAATGGAAAATTCCTTTCCGTTTCACGATCAATCAATCAGAATTGTACAACTAAAAGATGTACACTTGTCAGAATCGTCCGCGAATGCGTTGCTCTTCACATCTTCGATCTATCGCCACATGCGGTGTTGTTTTTTATTACCGCATGCGGTTGAAATGCGTTGATTGCTAAAGCTCATGATCGATTGTCGCATGCGCCGTCATTGCATTGATCATCTCTTCGTTCTTGATTAATGGGCGCATGTGATATAGATGCGTTGTAAATTTTGTCTTCAAGCCATTAACACATGCGGTGACCTATTTCCTGCAAAACAGAGACTGAAACATTCTATTTCACCATCGCAATGGTGTTAGTGGGTGTGTTTACGACATTTCATAATTTTCGTATTTCTTAACCAATTCTTATACTATCAACGCAACTTTCCTTTCTTTTTGCCGTAATATCTAAATAAAACAGCATAAATAACTTGTATTTCTACAAGTTAACATAACCCCAAATTTAGATATATGCTTGTCCTCAAGCATATCTTCTACTAAGGCAATTTCGCTCAATTCTTATCCTAACTTTGCGTCGATTGGTTGCTCCGAATGCTCCACCTCTACAACATTACTTAACAATGCAATTCCCTTCTATCCTTTAATAATTCATCAACATGCTCTACTTTATTCTTTTATACAACAAACCTCTACTCAAAAATTCCCTTCTTGTTTTGAGAAGAATGTTTACCTCTTATTGCAAAAACAACTAGGTGCGTCTTTATGTGGTGATCTGATTTGCATCATTTTATTAGAGACTATTGATCATGGTTACACCCTTCGTTTTGGCTTGCTCCCACGGGTGTCATGCGAGCATCCAACTACGGTGGTGTACCAATCTCAACTTCAACTCTTGATTTTCAACTAAGTTTAACTTTTGCTGGTCAGAGAAGTTGTCTCTTGTATTCTTATTTTTCTCTCTTTTTTTTCATATTGCGTCGATCTTGGAAACCTACCTCGTTTTGACTTACTCTCATGGGTGACATGCGAACATCCAACTACGAGCAGGTTCCTTTCACGACTTAACTCTTAT
>NC_052350.1:35251843-35257699 GCF_009727055.1 Benincasa hispida
CTTGTTGATGAGAAAGAAGAGAACACATCTCTGCTAGTTCAACAGCAAGGGTTGCGGTGGAGGGATGCGCCTGTGATGTTTCGCCATCAACGGTTTGGGGTTGACCAGAAGTGCCTTTGTGGGTCGTCAACATACAGCGATGGAGGAGAAAAATGCGGTGGAGATGGAGGTGAGGAAGATGCTACTGGAATGTGTTGGGTGAATCGGGAGTGAAGAGGAGATTTAGGAAGTGTTCTGGGAGTGAAAAGAGGGGTTCAGTAGGTGAGCTTGGAGGGCGAATAACTAAAGGTAAGGGGTCCAAGGGTATTTGATCTTACGTTGATTGCTCTTGGACTTTTTCCTTGCCTTTGTTATCTTTGCACTGCTTTTTGGGCTTTAGCTGCTACGGCGTATTTAAATCAATAAGGGGTCGTTTAAGTGGAAGCTTGGGGAATGAGTAGAGTCCTTGAGAAGCATTTTCAAGATCTTTGTGTTGATGAGACCATGGACTTCCAGCATTGGCTCTTCTTCAATACCTACACCCACAGAGAGGCATAAGCTCGAAACCATCTGAGGAAATAAATATTGGCCTCTCACACGCCCCACAAAACCTCAAATTTGCTTTGCGATCAGTTGGCCCACGTCGATTGGAATACCATGCGTTATGCAGTATGCGGCCATTACTCGATCACTTAAAACTGTTTTTTCATGAGATGTGGGAATGAGTCGCGTTTTCACCAAGTACTCCTAAAGACGCACTTCCGGAAGCAGTTTGTTTGACGCAAGGGTCTTAATGCCTTTTAAAGATACCGACCACTGAGTGCCCGGTTGCGTTAATACTCTCAGTGCATCCTCCAATTGCTCTTCTTGAGGATCATTAATAATTTTGTTACCCGGCGCATTCAGGATGTCCTTCATCTTATATAATTCATTAATGTCCCTTGCGCTAAATGGCACTGTACACCTTTTCATGATCATCGCATCTTTGGTGCCATGAAGTCGTCCATTGTAAAAAGCTCTCACTACCATTGGAATTATGATGGATGGGCATTGGCAGAATGTCTCCTACCCATGCTCCAACACAACACTTGTAATTAAATCCGATAGTGGCGTTGACGTAGGAAAGAACCCCATTTCCATCATCATGTCATCATTCTCCTTCTTCTTTGATGGGCGTCCTGTGGTCAACGCAGGCTCACTGCTTTCAACTTTTTCTTTTCCCTTATCTTGTGCCAACGCAATGAGGGATCTTTGTCTTTTTTTCCGTTCCGTTCCTTGCACCTCGCACTGCGTATACAATTGTTTTCTTACATCAACACACACCTGCTGATAGCCAGTCGTAGTGGTCCGGGGTGATTAACTATTGACTTCTCTTGCACTAGCCGCCCACCTCCCTCCTGCGCGCGCCAGCTTATATACGATAACCCCGGCGACGGTTCGTCGCCATATTGGATTATCTCTGTATACCACTGTATATTTTCCTCTGCCTTGCCTCATTCCTCTGTCCGGCTCCTTCGGTCGTTGTCCTGCGGTCGAGACATTTCTTGTCCGTTCTCATTACTACACAAGCGACCTCTGGCGACGGATGGAGTCTCGCTCTCGTCATCGATGAAGAACGATAGCGGAAATGTTCGATACTTCTGTTTGTGAATGGCTGCATTGTATCCCGTTCGAACCACCGACCCTCCTTGTAACGAAGCGTTGCAAGACAACCTGGGTCTTCTGGCCGATGGATACGTCCGCCTTCTGGGCGCTCATATTTCCGCAGTCGCTGCTCTCCCTATCACAAGCGTTGCTCGCTTAGCGGTGCGGGGTGCACATTCATTCGGTGACAATCATCCTCCGTTGGTCGTTCTTCTATCCGTTTCGTTGGTCTCGTGTTATGGCTTAATTCATCGATTCGTTTTTTCTCCTCGGCTTGCTTCCACGTCTTTCTTTCGTCCGCGACACCTTACGGGTCTGGTTGTATTCCAACCTTCAGGTACTCCCATGTTCGCGGTGTACCTCGCTACCTCCGCCTGACAGGACTCCTCTGCACTTTTGGACCCTCATGAGCGTTGTACCCGAAAGATGCTGGCGCTCTCCGAGCGGCGACCTACCAGGTCAGCGGGCACTTCTTACCTTGCGCTGAGTTTAAGCATGTCGATCAATAAGCGCGAGGAAAAGAAACTTATCAACCGCGCATTCCGCCTCGTAAAGGCGAGCGAACCGGGAAGAGCCCAGCTTGAGAATCGGCGTCGTTCCTCGACGGTCGAATTGTTAAGTCTGGATGATCAGTCGTCCCTCAGCCGGCACCAGGTTATTACTCCACTCTCTTCTTTCCTTTTTACCCCGGTTCTGCTCACAAGCCCCCTGGAACGGCCGCGGCGCCTTAGTAGAGGTGAGAGTGCCCCGTTTGCGCTTGGACCTGTCTGCAATCATCGATGGCGCTTGTTCAACCGAGTCGGTTGTTTGGGCATTATTGCAGCTCCCATTTATCGCGCGTTGTACCAATTTTCTGTCCAATTGCGCCGGGTAAATATGGGCGAGAGACCGATAGCAACAGTACCTTTCTTTCCATTTAGCGATGGGAAAGTATGAAAAAGCGACTTTTTGAAACAGAGACGTGTCCCAAATTAGTGCCTTTTTGAATATTTTCTGTCGGATGTTGTTTGACGTTTCGGACCTGGTTGTGGCGCGATGTGCCCCAGTCGGATGTTGGCAACTGTTGAAATATGCCCGGCCCCGATCCAGGACTTGTTGGCATTTGACCGATTGGCGGCCATTGGACGAGCGGCCTATCCCCAGGCCTTTGTTACGCC
Source organism: Benincasa hispida (assembly GCF_009727055.1). Classification (NCBI taxonomy): domain Eukaryota; kingdom Viridiplantae; phylum Streptophyta; class Magnoliopsida; order Cucurbitales; family Cucurbitaceae; genus Benincasa; species Benincasa hispida. Next base: position 35,254,624 of record NC_052350.1, read on the forward strand.
GTGTTGGCAGATCGTCGTCGTCCCGATCGTCCGGCTGGTCATGCAGCGCGCTATGCGGCTGGTGCTTCCCGGTCATGCTGCGCGCTCACTCTGGCATCGTGTCGCCGTGTGGAGGCTTCCTCCCTATCTCGACCCCGTTCTTGAACAACGGACCAGGACTGTCTTTGACTGATAGTGTTGCAACGTACACGGGCGAGTAAATCCCGTAAGGGTCGCAATGTTAAGTCTGGACTTGTAGGGATCCCTGTGGGATTTGTTCCTATCCATCGATCCCCGACTCTCGACTCTCTTGGAGCAGTATGAGGTTCCGAGTTGTGAGCATGGCTGTCGGATCCCGAGGAAGAGTGGTTAAACTACTGTCCTGACGCGGCGGCCGATCATCTTCAGATGAATCTCTGGTGGTAGTCCGCATGCGGATGGCTAGAACGTGGATAATTCGTCTTTCTGTGCTGACTGGGTGGGTTACTTAGGGGCGAATAAGACTAATTCGAGACAGTCTAGTAGCTGGTGTCCCTCCGAAGTTTCCCTCATGCGGCATTAGGCTGGAGCCCGCGGGCGAGTTCTATCGGGTAAAGCCAATGATTACAGCACAAGGGCGCGAGACGGCCCCTCGTACTTCTATTTCAAAACCTGTTAAATATGGTAGCGAACGCGCCGTGTTGCTTGCTTGTTGTGAGTCCGCTGCCACGGTTAATGAGAGCTCGAAAGTGTGAACCATTTATTGGAATAGCAGAGAACTGCGAATTGCGGGATGAAACCCGGAGACGGGTTACGGTGCACTATACTGGCGCGCTACCTAGATCGCCACAAGAGGGTGGTTAGGTCCCGATTAAGAAGCTAGAGGACGGTGGTCATAGGAAGTCGAATATCCGTCCTAAGGAGTGTGATAACTACTCTTGCCGGATATCACTAGCCGAAATGGATGGCGCTGAAGCGCGCGACTATAACCCGGCCGTCGGTGCAGGGCTTAGGTCCCCGATTGCCTAGTAGTGTGGTGGCGAGACAGGTCGTCATGTCAAACTGCGCCACGATCGAGGCAACGGGCGAGCGCGTGTGCAAAGATCTGGTTGGTAGTAGACAAATATTCAAGAGCAGATACTTGAAGCCGAAAGAGGGCAAAGAGTTTCTCATGCTCGATATCGCACGACATGGGCAGTTAGTACGATCTACACTAAGAGCCTGACCCTGGGGGGAAGCCAGCTCTACGACCAGCGCCTCGAGCAAGTCTGCGTACTTCGGAAAAAGGAATCGGGGGTATATTAAAAATTCACATGGACACGCGCGACGCTGTTGTCAGGCCTGACGGTCAAACGCTATGGTATTCCGGAGACGGTACAGGCTTCAGAGGGTTCGGGAAGTAGTTAGTCTTAATCTTCTGTTCTATCATCCCTTCCAGAATTCTTACTTGTGCCTTTGCCACCCTGTGCAAAACGGCTCAGCCGGAGGTAGGTGTAGGTCCAGACGCTGGCGCAGAATTGACACTTACCGCACTTGCGATGGTCGTGCGGCGAGTGGCGCTACCCTCTGGCGGCCCTTTGAAAATGGCGGCGGAAGGACCGAGCTACCCATAACTCAGCCACGTCGATACTTCAATCGACACCGCAATCAAAGGCTCCTCCACAAACACTGAATGACAGCAGACTCTTGGTTCGATGCATCAGAGGTAGCGCAGAGGAGAGTCGGTGACTATATAATTGAGTTATCGCGTGTAACCATACGGGACTAAAGGATTTGGCTCTGAGAGCAGCTGGCACGGGGCGTTTTCCAGTACGAGCGACGGTCGGCCATGTACTGGTGAGAATTGCTCTGAGCTGCACACACAACCTTCCACCATTATTGGCGCTTTTGGCCCTAAGGACGGCGCAAAATACACTACGCGCACAAACACTCCCTCAGTGTAATGATATTTGGGAGTAGAAAAGCGCAAAGTGTATCTTTGTCAGCTGCAAGATGCACTCCATCATCGCAATACCGGATATTTATTCAAGTTTATGTTATTATATTTTTTTTTTTCTTTTTTTTTTTTCATATCAACAACTCACAAGTCGGTTAAGATTTGCGCGGCTGAGAGCGTCTCGTCTGTTGTGCCGTAACGTTGGACAGCGCGATCTGGGACCGGCGTACCTTACCGGGAGCCATGTCCGAGCGAATGCGTGGAACACTAAACTCAGAACTGGTACAGGACAATGGGGAAGTCCAGACTGTGTATAATTAAAAGGAATAGCATTGCGTATAGGTCACCCTGCGGATGCTAAACGCACAAATCAAGTGCAATTTGGTGACACACAAATGATCTGGCAATGTCAGAAAGTAGTTAAGAAATTTACCAAGCGACACGGAGGGTAATACATACAGGACGGAGAGGAGTAACTAAGATGCTTAGATCAGTCCAACTGCCTCGTATGAAATCAAGTTAGTAGACGACGTCTATGAATGAGACGCAATGTAACGAGATTGCACCCAACTGCTCACTTCTTAACTAATCCGGAGGCAGAAGACTCTCGTACAAGGAACCAACGGTTATAGGCTCATGAGGTCTAGAATCAGTCGGGAAATAGGAAGTGACCCTTTTTGGTAAGAAGTTAGAACTCTAGTCCGACTTTTGTGTAAATGACTTGAGAGTGTGTAGGATACATGCTCGCGGAACCGCAAAAGGATGTGAACAAGTGAAATACCAACTATCTTGAGGAATCCTAATTCACCCTCTAACTGTTATCTACGCGGTCGCGAGGAGTCAGCAAGCGGGAGGCAACTGCCCCTCTTGCTTTGTACCACTTGAGTGTAAGTCGTCTATGCCAAAAAGACATTGTTCGCGCTGGTCACCGTATAAGTATCGCAGGGCGGGAGGCAATGACATTCTGGTACAATGTGTATGGGGAGCTTTGGTCGGGGGCGGCACATCTGTTTAAAATAATCTCAGCATACTCCTCAACCACCAGGTGTATTCACTGATTACGCGAAAAGCGGCTTGACGTGTGACGGAGCAGAAAATGAATGGTACGGACGCAGTAAAATTTTTTTTCCTTTGGATCTTTTATTTTTATTCATTATCAGAATGTAGGTACCCGGCTTGCGA
>NC_052350.1:35257724-35259949 GCF_009727055.1 Benincasa hispida
CTTTTCCCTTATCTTGTGCCAACGCAATGAGGGATCTTTGTCTTTTTTTCCGTTCCCGTTCCTTGCACTGATCTTCTTCTTCCCTTCTCCACTCCGTAACTTCTTTTCTTTTATTCACTCTAATGCACTGCACATTTACTTTGCGCCGTTTCTTCTTCTCTTCCTTCTTCTTCTTTTCTTCCTCCTCTTCTTCTCTCATTTCTCTTTCAAATTGCCCTGAGGCCAGCAATATGCGATGTTCCTCCTCGAGCCTTTTTCTCTCTTCCTCTGCCGAAATTGCATTGTTATGATGCACTTTTTCATCGTGTAGTTTTCTTCTCAAATTGCCCGCTGCGATGATTTGTTATGCTCGTAACATCTTTTCTTGTTTTCCCTCTTCTTCTCTTTTTCTCCTTTCCTTCTCTTCTGCTACACTTTGGCAAATTTTTGGGTCGCTTGTTAACCCTTGCGGCGCATTCTCCTTACGACGCCGCATTAGAGGGGTGATGTCTAGATCCTCTCGATCTTCAGTTGCAATCATCCTGATATGCGTTGATGCCTCTTAAGGTTGCACTGATTCTTTTTCTTGCGTTGACACCCCTTCTTCCACCCTTGCGGTGGTGGATTCTCCGTCGACATTCGGGCTTGCAACCCTCTTCCTCTTTTCTTCCTTCTTCAGGCGCTTCTCTTCTCGCCTGCGCTCCCGCTTTTCACTCGACTTCTTTTCTTTCTTCTTCTTCTTTTCCTTCTTTGGTCGGGCTTCTTCATTTTCTCATGCCCGCTTGCCTTTGCTTTTTCTTTTCTTCTTCCCTTCAGTCGTTTTCGGCAGCTTCTTCGTTTCCACCTCCTCCAAAGCAACCATGATGGGTTCTTCATAGGATTCTGTTTGAACAGTTTCCTTAGGATCCGAAACGGCTAGGGCGCTTCTCCGCGAAGCTTCCGCCATCTCCTCCTCCGAAGGAAAGGGCTGATTAACAACTCCGGCTTCAGGTAGCCTTCCCTCCTTTTCCATATTGCTGAGGATGCTCCCAAACACTTCTTTATCGTCTCTTCTCTTCTTCTCGCTTTCCGATGACAGTGTTGGGAGTGGGGCACTCTCCGTGCTCGGCCCCTCTTGGATTTGGAGTGGTTTGGCTACAACAAGTTTTCGCTGAGGCTCGAGATACTCAAAAAGCCTGCCCGTCGCGCTCTTCGCATTTATGAATTAGTAGAGAAGAATGTCTTTTCATCTGCTAAATCATCATTTCCTTGGAAGCCTAAGCGATTGGACTACTCTCTCGCAAAAAGAATTTATCTTTTGTGTTTTATTCGGATGGGTGCAAGGTTAAAGATCAACGCAATGCATCCATTACCGCAAATGCATATTTGCAGAGGACGAGCAACAACGCATGCATTAGCGCAAACACCCCTCAACTCAGCGCATTTCTGGAGCATGGGCACACAGTATTTCTACTGGCACAACACTACCTCGACATCGTGCGCTTTCGCTAAGGACGGGCGAAAAAAAACATATGCGCGCAACACACCCCTCAGCGCAATGCATTTGAGTAGGATGGACGCAAAGTGTATCTTATTAGCGCAAGATGCACCCATCATCGTAATGCATACCGGATGTTTATTAAAGTTTATTATTATTATTATTATTATTTATTTCTCATCAACAACGCAAGTCGTGAAGACTTTGCGATGTTCATTTTCTTTTAGTCAACCATTCACAGAGACTTAAGAACAATGCAACTAATGCAGAAAAGTAAAGAAATTGAACAAGGCATGGAAATAACGCAATTGAATTAAATTGAAAGTAAATTCATAACACGGTAAAGCCTATTTTAAGAAAGCAAAAAATAATGCAATGCAAAGAACAATTAAAGGAAAGCTGTAAAGAAAGCAAATAAACATAGATTTTAGAGATGTGGATTGAAAGACAAATTTTCTCACGATTATCGCAATCCTACCCCTGCAGGCGGTCAAGCTTGCCTGTGCAATGTCATCAAGGGCATTGTTCCTTCCCATGAGATCCTAGGGCTTCTGAGTTACTTGGCAGTGTTCTCGGTGTTCTGTAGCAAAGCTCAACTGCCAATTGCTCGACTTGGATCTCCAAGTTCCTTATTGAATACGCCTGCGACTGCATGACAACATCGTTTTTCTCAATATACTGTTTCAGCAGGGACTCCAATGATGACGAATTCACAGAGGTGTTAGAGGAGGATGGTTTGTTTTGGATAGCAAACACTGACTGCGGGTTC
>NC_052350.1:35259975-35284895 GCF_009727055.1 Benincasa hispida
GTGCTCGGCCCCTCTTGGATTTGGAGTGGTTTGGCTACAACAAGTTTTCGCTGAGGCTTTCCATCGATTCTTTGGATGGGATTCGGCTGAGCGGCGAGGTGGCGGCTTGTTGCGAGGAATGCCGCCTCCCTTGCAGTTACTTGGGCTGGGGAAGGTGATGAAGGTAAGGAAGATGAATGGGAGGATTGCTCAGCCATGGCTTTAGTGAGTGATAGGGTTGGAAAATTCTTTGGGACTTAGGAAGAAAGTTCGAAGGTTTGGTATGCAGAGGATTCGTTAGGGTTTTCTTTTTCGCAAAAGATTCAAATAGACATCCTCAGACAAAGGAGGAAGGAATTTATAGGTTGGGCCCTGATGAGCCCAATGCAAATTCTGCGTGGCAGGCCTCCAGATACTCAAAAAGCCTGCTCGCTGCGCTCCTCGCATTTATGAATTAGCAAAAAAGGACATCCTTTCATCTGCTAAGTCATCATTTCCTTGGAAGCCTAAGTGATTGGACTGCTCTCTCGCAAAAAGAATTTATCTTTTGTGTTTTATTCGGATGGGCACAAGGTTAAAGATTAACGCAATACATCCGTTAACGCAAATGCATATTTGCAGAGGACGGGCAACAACGCATGCATTAGCGCAACACACCCCTCAACTCAGCGTATTTCTGGAGGACGGGTGCACGGTATTTCTACTGGTGCAACACTACCTTGACATAGTGCGCTTTCACTAAGGACGGGCACAAAATACATACGCTTGCAACACTACCTCGACATAGTGCGCTTTTGCTAAGGACGAGCGCAAAATACATACGCGCACAACACACCCCTCAGTGTAATGTATTTGAGTAGAATAGACGCAAAGTGTATCTTGTCAGTGCAAGATGCACCCATCATCGCATACCGGATATTTATTCAAGTTTATTGTTATTATTATTTTTTTTTTCTTTTTTTTTTTTCATCAACAACACAAGTCGTTAAGACTTTGCGGTGTTCATTTTCTTTTAGTCAGTCATTCACAGAGACTTAAGAACAATGCAACTAATGCAGAAAAGTAAGTAAATTAAACAAGGCATGGAAATAACGCAATTGAATTAAATTGCAAGTAAATTCATAAAGCAGTAAAGGCTAACTTTTAGAAAACAGTAAATAACGCAATGCAGAAAACAGTAAAGGAAAGTTGTAAAGAAAACATTTAGACATAGATTTTAGGGATGTTGATTGAAAGAAATTTCTCACGATTACCGCAATCCACACCCCTGCAGGCGGTCAAGCTTTCCTGTGTAATGTCATCAAGACATTGTTCCTTCCCATGAGATCCAGGGGCTTCTGAGTTACTTGGTAGCATTCCCGGTGTTCTGTTGCGAAGCTTGGCTGCCAATTGTCCGACTTGGATCTCTAAGTTCCTTATTGAAGACGCTTGCGACTGCATGACTGCGTCATTTTTCTCAATATACTGTTTCAGTAAGGACTCCAATGATGATGAATTCACATAGGTGTTTGATGAGGACGGTTGGTTATGCGGTTGCCTTTGATGATTCTAATTCTGATTCTGGTGAAAAGATGGAGGATTTCCTCGATTCCCCGAATTGTTGTTCTGATGATTACTTTGGTCCCCTTGGTTGTGATTCCCTCCCCAACCGAAGTTAAGGTGATTCCGCTAACCTGGATTGTAAGTGTTGTTGTAAGGGTTGTTTTGGATAGCAAACACTAACTGCGGGTTCGATGGGCACATCTCTGCAGCATGGCCCCACTCCGCATTGGACGCAACTTATTGTGGCCATTTGCGTCGGCGCATTGGGTTGTGCTGAACTTTGAGAGAGGGCACCTTGATTAATTGCAATCGTTTGAAGGAGAGAGGTCACCGCAGCCATTTGTGCGGCCAAGGTTATCATTGTATCCGCTGGTACAATGGCTTTTTCGGTTCTTCTTCTCTTGGGGCCTCTTCCCCCATACCCTTCATCCACCCAGTCATCCGTGTTTCGCGAAATGTAATCAAGGATGACCTTGGCTTCCGTGTAGGTCTTATCCATAAATCCTCCTGCTACGGAGGTGCCAGCAACGGCTTGCATTGATCGATTCAGGCCGTTATAAAATGTTTCCATCAGAACACAATTGGGAATCCTGATATGCGGACAATTTTTCACCAATCTGCTGAAACGCACCCAAGCGGTGCTTAGAGTCCCATTATCTATTTGCTCGAAATTCAGCACATCCTTTTGTCTCCTTGCATTGACAGTTGGAGGGAAGTATTTCTTCATGAACCGTTCCACCAACTGGTCCCATGACATGATTTCATTTGCCTCCAACGAATGAGCCCACCTCTTTGCCTCATCCCTCAGTGTGTATGGGAAGAGGTAAAGTCTAATTCCTTCAAGGGTGATGCCAGGGATGGAGAAAGTGTTGCACATCTCCATAAAGCTGGTCAGATGGGCGTGCAGGCTCCTTGTAGACCTCTGAATTGTCCCGCATTTTGGATCATTTGAAGCACTGTCTCTTATACACATCTAGATGTGTATAAGAGACAGATCTTGCGCTGGCCGATTTGCCCCTTGATATCCCTGTCTCTTATACACATCTAGATGTGTATAAGAGACAGATCTTGCGCTGGCCGATTTGCCCCTTGATATCCCTGTCTCTTATACACATCTAGATGTGTATAAGAGACAGCCTTGTAGACCTCTGAATTGTCCCGCATTTTGGATCATTTGAAGCATGACCAGCCTTATCTCAAACCTTGCATTCTCCGCGACTGTAGGTCTTGAAATTCCAGGCGAGAAGTTATAAAGATTTGATGCCGCATAGTTCTTCATAGGGATGTTGGGGTCAACAGCAAGAAAGACAGGATCTTGCGCTGGCCGATTTGCCCCTTGATATCCTTCGGGCCTCTCGTTATTAGCCATATTTACTCTTCTTCGCCTAATTTTGTTCTAGCGTGCCTTCGCACGAAAAGTACGCTCGATCTCTGGGTCAGCTTTGAATTCTAGATCAGTTTCAATACTCATAAACCGTCAGCCTGCTCTTTGCGATAAACAGACAGTACAGCAGAGATCTATCCTGCAAAATACCACAAAATATTTAACACTAACCGTTACCAATCCCGGCAACGGCGTCATAAACTTGTAACTGAAATTTATAATTCCTTATTATGCATGCACTATGATGATAGATAATGTGCTACAAACTTATGTCCCCAGCAACGGCGCCATAAACTTGATGACTGGAATTTAATCTTTATCTAACTCTAACACATGGCTTGTGAATGGAATGAATGATGTGTTATATGTGCTCAAGTGTTTTGTGATAAAGACATTTTATGCAATACTATGTTCTAAGTGTATGCGTTGATAGTGATATGCTCGTAGTATGTGATGAAGTAGTGCGTGTCACAAGTTTCCTTGCGCTGAAACCAAGTATAATTCCAACGCAAGTTTCTCAAAGTGATCCGAGGTCAAACACGGGGATTGTTGTCGTTAAATGCGATACTTATGTGATACATGCGACCAGTTTTAATAATGAATAAAGAATTTTGGTTTGTACAGAAATATAAATTGCGCTAAAAGAAAAAATGCATTGATAAAGTAAAATGCGTTGTAAAGTAAAGATGCGTTGATAAAGTAAAATCCTAAACTACTATGATACATGATACTGGGGTCGAGAACTGACTGTGAAGTTGTACAAAAGTGTCGATGAATGTGATGGCAAGTCTTATGAATGAGGCAGAAAGAGAGAGAGTAAAAAGTAAAAACATCGCAAGTTTGTCAATCGCGTTAGAGATGCAACTAAGGTTCTGCTTTCCCTTGGCATACACCTCTCAATGATCGGCCGCGTTCCCATATGCCTATAAACAGAGATGAACATGATGAACGCAAGGTTTTTTCCATCTCTGGAAATACTTCTCGCTTTAGTTAACGCATTCTTCCACCTTCTCTCGATACGTGGAATAACATCTTCACTTCTGCTCTCAAAGGTGAAGATGCCATCGAGCATGATTTAGCTAAACTTAATTGATTTCTTACCACAGATTGACTCACTCGCTTAATTCTCGCTTTTTACCCCAGGGAGTAAGAACAAATCATGGAGAAAATGGATGATAAATGCATGGAAAGAGGTAGAGAGATGACAATGATGACGGTGATAATATTTAATTCAAAAATTAAGCGTTTGATACATATTTGTGAATGAGGGATTAAAGAAGATGAATACAAAAGATGAATTAGAGAATAGAAACAAATACAGAAAGAGTGTCAATGTCTTGACACAGATCCCGATCGGAGACTTGTGCTTGCCGGCGTATGAATGTGGTGGAGAGGAAAGATTGCCTCTCAGGCTTGTTTCCCCGGTTGAATTGATCTTTTGCACAGAGCTTTAGCTTTGGGAATCGAAAGAATTCTTTGCTCGGAGACTCACCTCTCGGCCTTGTCTCATCGTTCTTCCGGATTTACTCTACAAGTCACTTCAGATCAGCCTCTCTCCTCGTATCAATATATGCATCTATATCTTTTCAGCGAATTTGAAGAAGCTATTTATAGGCGAGACCTTGGCTCTTTGAATTTGTGGTCCCCACTGTCTAATTATGTTAGTTCCTGAAATGGCGGAATGGAAAATTCCTTTCTGTTTCATGATCAATCAGTCAGAATTGCATAACTAAAAGCGATACACTTGTCAGAATCGTCCGCGAATGTGTTGCTCTTCACATCTTCGATCTATCACCGCATGCGATGTTGTTTTTGATTATCGCATGCGGTTGAAATGTGTTGATCGCTAAAGCTCATGATCGATTATCGCATGTGTCGTCATTGCGTTGATCATCTCTTCGTTCTTGATTGATGGGCGCATGCGATGTAGATGCGTTGTAAATTTTGTCTTCAAGCCATTAACACATGCGGTGACCTATTTCCTGCAAAACAGAGACTAAAACATTCTATTTCACCATTGCAATGGTGTTAGTGGGTGTGTTTATGACATTTCATAATTTTTGTATTTCTTAGCCAATTCTTATACTATCGACGCAACTTTCCTTTCTTTTTGCCACAATATCTAAATAAAACAAAATAAATAACTTGTATTTCTACAAGTTATCAACTTACCAGGAACTCAGTGGGATTTACACTTTGGATTCCACTGAGAAAACTTGAGTGCTCAACGCATTTCATCATCGCAATTCATCCATACATTCCACATCACGAAATAACACAGCAGTTTCTGGGGCAGAATGAAAAGCTATCGTTAATCATTTCCTCTGCACTTAATGAAGACCAAGAAAATGTGCTGCTGAGAATTCTGAGAAAGTATGTAAAAGTAATTGGCTAGATGCTCGCAGACGTTAGAGGAATCAGCCCAAATTAAAGGAATTAAACATGACATGGAAAGATACTAATGAATTAAATTGAAGGAAAATATAGAAAGCATTAATGGCTATTTCTAATAAGCATTAAATAACGCAATTTAGAAAGCAGTAAAGAAAGCAATTAAACATAGAGATAGGGATGCTGATTGAAAGAAGTTTCTCAGAGTTACTGCAATAACATCCCCTGCAAGCGGTCAAGCTTGCCTGCACAATGCCATCAAGGACATTCTTCACCTCCTTGCCTCATCCCGCAGTGTGTACGGGAAGATATATAATCTAGTTCCCTTGGGAGTCACACCAGGTATGGAGAATGCGTTGCACATTTCTTTCTGATGTGTTCCTGTGCGAAAAATATACCTGATCTCTGGGTCAGCTTAGAATTTCTGGATCGCTCCAGTACTCATAAATCGTTAGACTGCCCTCCGCAATAAACAACCAGTACAAAGAGATCTGTCCTGCAACATATCACAAACATGCTCAACACTAACCGTTACCAATCCCCGGCAACGGCGCCATAAACTTAATGACTTGAATTTGATGAATGTGATGTGCATGCATGATGATGTGCTACAAGCTCATGTTGCCATAAACTTGTAACGCAAAATGTAATCGTATGATGTGTTGTTGCTCATGCACACTTTATGCGATACTACTTCTAGATGTATGCATTATTAATGGAATGCTTGTAGTATGCTATGCGTTGTCACAAGTTTCCTTGCGTTGAAACCAAGTATAATTCCATCGCAAGTTTCTCGGAGTGATCTGAGGTCGAACACAGGGACTGCATAGTTAATGCATTACGCTCATGATATATGCGATCAGGGGTTTTTCAATTAATAAAAAGAGTGTGTGTGTGCAAGTATTTAAAATTGCGGTAAAGTAAAGTTGTGGTAATAAAATAAAGTGCGATAAAAGTAAACCTAAGCTATTATGATACAAGATACAGGATACCGATATATGATACTGAGTTTGAGACTGACTGTGAAAATTATACAAAGGGTCGTGTTATGCGGTGACAAGTCTTTATGTATGAAACAGAAATAGAAAAGATTACTAGTATAAACATTGCAAGTTATTAATTGCATTAAAGACATAACTACGGTTCCGCTTTCCCTTAGCGTACACCTCTTGGTGATCGACCATGTTCCCACATCTCTGTGGTGAAACAGGGATGAACGTAATGAACGCAGGGTTACTTCTCGCTTTAGTTAACGCATTCTTCCAACCTTCTCTTGACAAGAGGAATGGCATCTTCACTTCTACTCTCACAGGTGACGATGTCGTCTAGCATGCTTTAGCTAATCATACTAATTTCTTTAGCACATATTAATTTACTTGTTAGATTCATGCTAATTACCAAGGGATTAAGAAAACATCATGGAGAAAGCAATTAATGGAGGAACGGAAATAGACAGAAAGATGGAGATGAAAATGATCATGACATTCAATACTAATATTTAGTGTCTAATACATGGTGCGAACGATAGACTAAGAAGATGAATACAATTGATGATAAAGAGATAGAAACAAATACAGAAAAGTGCCAACGTTTTAATACAGATCTGGACGGTGGATTTGCTTGCCGGCGAATGGAGTGAATATAGAGAAGAGCTTCCCTCTCAGGCTTGCTCATCCAGTAGAAGTGACCTTGGTACAGAGCTTCAACGGCGGGGATTGAAAGGATTTACCCTGAGACTCACCTCTCGACCTTGTCTCTTAAATCTTCCCGGATCTTCTCCGATCAGGCTCTTCAGACCAGTCTCTCTCTCAGTATACAAATATCAAAATATGCCCGTATTCAAGTATTATTTTCTCAAAGAATATCAGAGGCTATTTATAGGCAAGCTTTGACTTCTATAGTTGTAGACCTACTTTATTGTTATGGCAATTTCGAAAATGATTGGAGTGAATATTCCATTCTGTTTACGCGATCAATCCAGGTCAGAAATGCACAACGTCAGCTGTACACGTGTCTAGATCCTTCGCAATTGGGTTGCTCTTTTGCATCTTCGACCGTGTGCTTGCATGCGGTGTTGTTTTTTATTACCGCATGCGGTTGAATTGTGGTAATCGCTTTAGCTCTTGATCGGATTGTCGCATGCGCCGTTCATTGCATTGATCATCTATTCATTCCTAAATGATGGGCGCAATGCGAATGTAGATGCATTTGTTCTTTTTATCTTGATCCATGAACGCATGCGGTCACTTGATTCTTGCAAAACAGACTTGAAATATTCTTTTTTCTCCATCCATGTGTCAGTGGGTGTATTGACGAAAATTTATAATTCTTGCATTTCTTAGCTAATTTCTCTACAATTGACGCAACTTTCCTTTCTTTTGGCCGCAATATCTAAATAAAGCAGTATAAATAACTTGTATTTTTACAAGTTATTACACCCCCAAATTTAGATATATGCTTGTCCCCAGGCATATCTTCTACTAAGGCAATAATGCTCAATTCCTATCCTAAATTTTGCGTCGATTAGTTGCTCCGAATGCTCCACCTAGGCACATTACTTAACATCGCAATTTTCTTTCTATCCTTGAAAATTCCTAACAAAGCCCTACTTTATTCTTCTATACAACAAATTTCTAATAAAAAATGCTTTTCTAGTTTTAAAAAGAATGTTTACCTCTTCTTGTCAAAACAACTTCATGCTTCTGGATGCGGTGGTCAAATTTTGCGTCATTTATTAGAGACTGTTGATCATGGTTACACCCTTCGTTTTGTCTTGTTCCCACAGGTGTCATGCGAACATCCAACTACGGTTGTGTGCCAATCTCAACTTTAACTCATGCATTTCAAAGGAGTTGTCTCTTGCATTCTTTTTTTTCTTTCTCATTTTTTTTCTTTTCATATTGCATTGTTCTTGAAAACCCACCTTCGTTTTGGCTTGCTCCCACGGGTGTCATGCGAACATCCAACTACGAGCAGGCTCCTTTCACAACTTAACTCTTATCAGGTTGGAATTGTTTTTGAGGTTTCCCTTGCGCTGACATTGGAGTTTATATGAAATTTTATATATATATATATTTGAAATGATGATCGCATTTTTCTTAATGACCGCATCACTTGATCTCATCTGCGCAGACCTTCCCCACCCTAAAATTTAGAGGTACGCAAGGTCCTCATTATGTTGTTTGGACAGAATAAACAAACACTTAGACAAAATTTCAAAAAGAAGATTTGAGCAGAATTTTGAAAGATAAATGGTAAAGTATTGCTATAGCCATGAATTAACTAAGTGTTAGTCAGAAAATACAAAGTGTGGGAAATGTTACTAAGTGTATGCATATTATACATCATGGCAGTGCAATGAATAACACAAAAGGAAAGATCAAGAATATCACAAAGTTCGTGTGAGGAAAGATCAAGAAACTCCAACGCAATATGAAAAGAAAAAAATGAGAAAGAAAAATACAAGAATGCAAGATATAACTCCTCTGAAATGCATGAGTTAAAGTTGAGATTGGCACACAACCGTAGTTGAATGTTCGCATGACACCCATGGGAACAAGGCAAAACGAAGGGTGTAACCATGATCAATAGTCTCTAATGCAAAATTTGACCACCGCATCCAGAAGCATCAAGTTGTTTTGACAAGAAGAGGTAAACATTCTTTACCTTGGAACTTTGCGATATTATGCATCAGTCATAATATGCGTCGGTCATATTATACATCATGGCAGCGCAATGCATTTCAGATAGCTTGGCCCTTCTGTCTTTTCCTCACTCTCCAGCCCGATTCCTTGGAGTTTCTTCTTTGGTAGCCCTATCCTAAAAACTAAACTCTCAGAGCTTTTAGATGGCTTTAGAATCACTCCAAACACACAAGTATTCTGGGAGATATCCTCATCCCAAGTTGATGTTACATCCAAACTTCACTATCCGACAACATCTCCTACTCTTGGAACTTCATGACCGACGCATGATCTCACTCCCAACGCATAGCCTTCATGATCAGCGCATGGTCTCCTCCAAATCCATCCTCTAACATTTTTTCTTACGTTCTTTGAAGAGGATTTAGCTTATGAATGGAAGAGACATCTTGTGGTGGTATCTATAGGCCAAAGGAAACGATCCTTATCATCTTTACCAAGCCTCCAATGCATGACACCTCCTACTTTAGAGTGTTTGCACCATGTTTTGCCACCACCAACTTTCTTGACACTCACTTACTCTCATGCCACACACCTACTTGCATTGTCCTCCTCATGCATAAGACTTTCTTTGCATGAAACTTAATTCGTCTAGCTTCTACTAACTCAAGTCTAACCATCTCTCGGTACAGCCATTTTTCCAGATGAGTTCATCAATCTTGTGTAACATAAGCCTCAGCACTGCTCCATCGTTTAGTTCTTACATCTATCGCTTAGCTCCAACAACCCATCATGTAGCTCAATTGTTTAGTAAACAATCTCGCTCTAAACAATCTTGCTCTCAACGATCTCGTGCATAGCCTATTGCTTAGCTACCGCGCCCATCGTTTAGCGCTGATGCCTTATCGTCTAACACATCCACTCATCGCTTAGTGTCATCGCCCAGCGCCTACATCTATCGCCCAATGCCCATCGCTTAGTATTCTGTCTATCGTGTAGCGTGTCTGCTCATCGTCTAGTGCAGCACAACTATCGTCTATCGCTAATGCCCATCACGTAGCGCCATCGTGTAGTCTATCGCTTAGCACCCGCGCATCGTTTAACGCTTAACGTTATCGTCTAGTGCTATCGTTTAATGCTATCGTCCAGCTTCCACGCTTATCGTCTAGCGCTTACACTGATCCTGCAGTACTTTTCCTATCGTATAGCCCGATCGTCTAGCACGTCACTCCTCATCGCTTAACGTTGCGCGCATTGATAACGGGCAGAAATTCACGTTATTACAGTGCTAAGTTATTAAACAATGCAGGATTGCGATGATAAAAATATACAAGATTGTGTCCAAAAAACATTAAGTTCATAACATTGCAGTCGCATGCGTCCATCGCATTAAAACAGCTAACTTGTGTATTTTTGTGCAGAATATTGATAACGGGCAGAAATGCATGTTATCATAGTGCTAAGTTCTTAAACAATGTTGGATTGCATTGATGAAATATGTTAAATTGTGTCCATTAAGCATAAAATCTATAATATTGCGATCGCATGCGTCCAACGCATTAGAATAGTTAATCTTTATATTTTTGTGCAGAATATGCGTTAACGCAATGCAAAGATTGCAATCATAGGAATTCATTGGTCGAGCACAACTTCACCGCAAGGCTTTGCGTTGATCTTGCTCGCAAACATTCGCCCGAGAAGAATTGCCGCAACTTGGTCAGCGCAACATGGTAGGTGCATCCGGGTGAAAGGATAATTAAGAGCGATGGGACAGAAAGCTGATGACAGTAGAATCCAAATTAAATTGACAGCCGATAACGGTCACGAAGTACATTCAGCTTTATCGGTGACAATTATCCAGCGCATCAGTCAGGATTATAGTTGTCCCATCTGTACAACCAGGAGAGAGAAGCCGCCTTTCACCATGGAAGCTCTATAAATACCAAGTGCATTCTTCAGAGAAGGGGTTAAGCAGTCGATTAATTCACCACTTGTGAACCCCGAATCCTAATTTCTCTACTTGAGTATGTTCCCTACAGAGACTAGTGTGGTGAGTAGGTTGATGTGGAAACTAGTGTGGAATGGTAGAGAAAAGGGTGAAAAATTAGAAGAAAAGAGGAAATTGAGAAGCTTAACTTTTGGGGAAAAACTTGGAAATTTTGGCTAAGTACAAAATTGTGTGATGGATGTGTTGGAAGGGTTATGTTGATGCGTTGGAAGGGTTGTGATGGACGCGTTGGTGGTGGTATGCGGCTGAAGGAAGGAAAATTGAAGTGATACATTGGAGGTTGGATGGCACAAGAGTAGGCGAGGACGCGGGCAAGGCATGCGTCGGAAGGGTGGCATGTGTCGATGCACAGCGCCCATGCGTCAAGCACCTCTACCAAGTGCCCAGCCCATGCTAAGCGCCTCTGCCAAACGCCCAGCCTATGTGTCGAGCGCCTTGCCAAGCGGCCATGCATCGAGCACCCCTGCCATGCGTCGAGCGCCCTGCCAAGTGTCCATGCGGCCGAGCAAGCCCTGCGAGCGGTGCCCAGTGCCCATACATCACGCCCATGCGTCGGTGACCAATGTCTATGCCAAGTGCCATGCGTCGATGCCAAACGAGCCTTGCGGTGATGCTGAGTGAGCAAATATTTCGAGGATGAGCGGCCATCCTATGCGTTGGTGGTGGCTGGATCTTGCGATGGTTAAGGCTTGCGGTGACTAAGTGAGTTGGCTTGCTAGGTGTTGATGGCATTATGCGTTGAACATCCAAGGGTTGTGGACGCATATGAAAGATGAGCTCACATAGAGGACATCATCAAACATGTGTCTTCTTGGGAAGAAACCTTAAGCCTTAAGGATTTGAGGTGGTTGCATAAGAGGACATGCAAAATTTAGTCCCATGCGTTGGCTATGTAGGAGAAAGACACTTAGATTGCGTTGATCGAAAGTTTTGTTAGTGTGAGGAGGAAACACTTGGACAAGCAGCCAAGTAGAAGGTGTCGAATTTGGAGAGTGTTTGGATGCCTATAAATAGAGCCAAGGACTCCTTTTTCATATCACAATTCAAAAACAAATTAAAAAGAATGCGAAAACTGAGTAAACATTGCGTTGAGAGAAAAATCCATGCGTTGATCATAGAACTTCAAAGAGGACGCATTGGATAGTGAAGTCTCGAAAACAGCATCAACTTAGGATGAGGAGTTCTCCCAAAATACTCATGCGTTTGGAGTGATTCTAAAGCCACCTGAAATCTCTGAGAGTCTAGTTTTGTACTCAACTTATTTTGTACACAACCTTTCTACCTTTACTTTCCATTGTCATTTTGTTCTCAACTTATTTATAAGAATGGAATTTCTTTCTCTATATCTATTCACTCTCTGTTGTTCACGCATGAGTAGCTAAATTAGTTGAATGGGTTGAGAAGCAATTAGCTAGCATAACGAGGGAATCTTCATTCTTGCGATTTTCTTGTTTATGAATACTTCATTCGTCTATTAGAGATACTCGGGAGGGTAGTCTAAGGATAGGATCTAGACTTGGGAAGGTCAGGTCAGAATCTAGGTTTGGAAGAACCAGATTAGAACACATAAACGAGAGATAGGCGCTTAGGAATGAGCACTATTTGTTATTAACGCATCGCATTCATCTTAGCGATAAGATATGATTGTATGCGGTCACCTTGCTTTCATGCATTTTGCATCAACGCATAGGACAAGAGTAGAGACTTAAGGATAAGCTCTATGGACAGTTTGCATTCAACACATGCGTCCTAGACTTAGGAGCATCGCATTTACATTGGAAAATGACTTGTTGTGCAGGGTTGTAACATGATCGCATAGTCTGACGCATTCCTGAGTAATGCTAGCTAAAGATCTTCTCAACCCGTTCATCACATACTCATTGCATCTATCAACGCAACTATCTTTCTCAAATCTGCCGCCTTTATTTACTCCTTTTTCATCAACGTAACAACACACCCGACACTTTATTTATTTACTTGGTCACCGCAAAGTTTTCATCAAAATTACCAATGCAATCTATTTTAACAAGTCCCTATGTTCGACCTTAGACTTACCAGGAAACTCAGGGGAATTTACACTTGAATTCTGCTGGGTAAACTTGAGTGCACAATGCAATCCATCAACGCATATCATCCGTATTTCCATTCAATAAAATAACGCATCAAGTTTTTGGCACCGTTGCCGGGGACTTCGGCAAAATAGTTTGTTAACAGTAATTTCTGTGATTTCTTTGCAGAACTCTCAATCTCTAGCGAACTACGACCCGGAGATTAAGAGAACGTTTCAAAGGAGACTACGAGACTGCCAATAGCAACCACAATCAGACTGCCTTCTTGGGAGCATGTGGTGGAGAAGTTTATGAAGAAGTATTTTCCACCTATCGAGAACGCAAGACAAAGGAAGCTTATTACTAATTTTGAACAAGACATGGACGAATCGCTCAACGATGCTAGGACGAGGTTTAAAAGGTTGGTCCAGGATTGTTCGCATAATGGGTTACTAGACTGCCTTCAAATGGAAATTTTCTATCACGGTTTGAATCCCGCTTCGCAGACTGCTACCAATGCGGCAGCCACTGGTGGTCTNAATGGAAATTTTCTATCACGGTTTGAATCCCGCTTCGCAGACTGCTACCAATGCGGCAGCCACTGGTGGTCTGCTTGACAAAACTTACGATGAGGCGAAGAAAATTCTGGACCACATCTCCAAGAACCATGAAGACTGGAGAGAAAATGACCAGAGATTGAGACTTAGAGATTCTGACGCAAAATACGGTGCCATTGTTTCATTACAAAACCAAATGTCCGCAATGATGAATTTGATCCAAGGAATGGCGATCAGCAGCCCAACACCGCAAGGTGGGCAAATTAACACAATAAGTCAAAACACCGCAAGGTGTGCGACTTACGGTGAAGGGCATGCGGTGGAATATTGCTCGCAAAATCCATAATCTGTATATTTTGTAAAAAAAATAATCCCTTTTCAAACATTTACAACCCTGGGTGGAGAAACCACCCCAATTTTTCCTGGAAGAATCAACAACAAAATTTTCAACCTGTGGCACAAAAAGAAGGACCACCAGGATTCTTCCAACGTAACAACGATCAATAGAGAAATCAAGCAAGTAGCTCACAACAACCACCGCAATCCTCTTCTTTGGAGAGCCTATTGAAGCAATATATAGAGAAAAATGAGACAGTGCTTCAAAGTCAAGCTACGTCCATCTGCAACTTTGAATTGCAAATGGGCTAGATTGCGAGTGAGCTGAAAAGTAGACCGCAAGGGGCGTTGCCAAGTTCTACCAAACTTCCACGCAACCCAGGGGGATCAGGTAAGGAGCAATGTTGGTTGTGACATTGCACAGTGGAAAGACTGTGGAGGGGGAAAAGAAGAAGCATAGTAGAACAACTTCTATCGCAACGGAGCCTGAGATTGTGGTAACGCAAGAAGAAGAAAGAGAAAATGAAGTAATGGAACCTAAGGCTGCGTCGACCTCGAAGTCAAATGAAATGGGAACCGTGAAAGTTCAGTTACCACCTTTCCCTCAGAGGCTAAGGAAGAAGAAAAACGAAGAGGTACAGTACCAACGCTTCTTATCTATGCTAAAGCAATTACATGTTAACATTCCTTTCAGTGAAGCGATTGAGGAAATTCCTGCCTATGCCAAGTTTCTGAAGGACATGGTAACTAAGAAGAGAGGCACTGGAAAATTTGCCACGGTGGCATTAACACAAAGTTCCAAATCCATTATCCCACCGAAGATGAGCGATCTTGGGAGCTTCACTATTCCTTGCTCCATAGGAGGACTCTATATTGGGCAAGCCATGTGTGACTTGGAGGTCAGCATAAATTTGATGCCGCTGTCATTTTTTAGACAATTAAATGTGGGGCAACTTGTGCCCACATCAGTTACTCTCCAATTGGTTGATAGATCTGTGGTTCATCTAGAAGGTAAGGTGAAGGATTTGCTAATCACGATTGATAAATTTATTCTGCCAGCTGACTTCATCATTCTAGACTATGAGGCCGAAAAAGATGTGCCCATCATTTTGGGGTGACCTTTTCTATCAACAGGTCGTGCTCAAATTGATGTGCACAAGGGAGAAATCACTTTGAGTATAAATGGACAGAAGCTTAAATTTAATATAATTCATGCCATGAAATTTCCAGATGAAGAAGACCTGCAAGATTCTGATGATGACCTGAATTTGATTGAAGAAAAAAAGTCTGGTGAAGAGTCTAAAGAAGAGGATGCCAACGCATTCGTAGCTACCTGCATTGCGATCGTAGCTAAAACAAACAAAGAAGAAGAAATGATCGCAACGCAAGAAGAAGAGCCAAAAGAAGAAAGAAAAACAACGCAACCTTCCCTCGTGGATCCACAACACTTGAACTAAAGACCCTACTAACCCATTTGAAGTACGCATTTTTGGGGCAGAATGAGAAGCTGCCAGTGATAATTTCCTCTACGCTCAACGAAGATCAAGAGAATGCATTGATGAACATTCTTAAGAAACATGTGCGAGCAATTGGCTGGACGCTTGCTGACATCAGAGGAATTAGCCCCGCGTATTGCATGCACCATATTCGTCTTGAGGACGACCACAAGGCAACAATTGAAAATCAACGCAGACTTAACCTTGTGATGAAGGAGGTCGTCAAAAAGGAGATTATCAAGTGGCTGGATGCGGGCGTTATCTATCCCATAGCAGATAGCACGTGAGTAAGCCCCATGCAATGTGTGCCGAAGAAGGGGGGAATGACGGTAGTCCCAAATGAGAACAATGAATTAATACTACAAAGGACCATCACTGGATGGCGCATATGCATGAATGCAAAAGAAGAAAACTATTTTGCATCCCATCACATATGCGAGTAAAACTCTAAACTCTACTCAAATAAATTATACCACCACTGAGAAAGAACTCCTGGTTGTGATTTTTGCGTTGGAGAAATTCAGGGCATATCTATTGAGAACCAAGGGATTCGTTCACACTGATCACTCGACAATCAAATATTTCATGACAAAAAAGGACACAAAGCCGAGGTTGATCAGATGGGTTCTCCTCCTTCAAGAATTTGATATCGAGATAATTGATCGGAAGGGGACAGAGAATCAAGTTGCGGATCACTTGTCCAGACTGGAAAATCTCGAGGTTGATCGCAATGAATCTGAAGTGAGTGTCGTGTTTCCGGATGAGCAATTGTTCCACATAGAAGAATTTCCCTGGTATGCATACATCATTAATTATTTGGTCTGTAAAAAATTTCCTGAAGATTACACCTACCATCAACAGAAGAAGCTCAAGCATGAATGCAAACATTATTATTGGGATGAGCCGAATCGATACAAAAGAGGTACAGACCAAATCATTCGATTATGCGTACCAAATGCTGCTCAACAACGCATATTGTCGCAATGCCACAACTCACCATATGGAGGGCACTTTGGAGGGCAATGCATTGCAGCCAAGGTTTTGCAAAGTGGATTCTTTTGGCCTTCATTATTCAGGGATGCAGCTGACTATGCAATGAAATGTCATTGGTGTCAACGCATAAGCAATGTTTCATGGAAGAACACAATGCCAATGAACACCATCTTGGAGTTGGAATTATTCGACGTATCGGGGATGTTAGGATAGTTTATGAACGCGTTTTCTTTTGTTTTATTTTTATCATTTAAGGACGGATGGGTTTGAACATGAAATCATGCATTAGACATAATTGATGTGTTTGCTCCCATGCGTCTGAGGTCATGCATCGAAATAATGATGCGTTAATCTTAGCATGCAATGATCACACGTTCCTATCACAAGTTTTCT
Source organism: Benincasa hispida (assembly GCF_009727055.1). Classification (NCBI taxonomy): domain Eukaryota; kingdom Viridiplantae; phylum Streptophyta; class Magnoliopsida; order Cucurbitales; family Cucurbitaceae; genus Benincasa; species Benincasa hispida. Next base: position 35,276,744 of record NC_052350.1, read on the forward strand.
TATGCTTGCACCAAGTATAACACAAACGCAAGTTTCTCGGGTAATCTGAGGTCGAACACGGGGACTTGTCACTCAATAATATTTGTGAGGTGATGCGTTTGAGGCGATGAATAAGAATAAAAATAAAGTGAAGAAGGTTTAAATGTTTTACACACTACTCCTACTCCTAACTAAACAGATTGAGCAATAGAAGACTTGCAATGAGAATAAGTAGAGACACAACAACCAATAATGCATTGTAAAGTTTACTATCTTAAATCGCCCTAGTAATCTTAGCTCGTTGCACTAACGCATCATACCTTTAGGTGGTCAGCCTCATGACTATATTTCTATAGTGCATGGTTGTGTTGAGCATAAGATTTTGCCTATCTCTAGGAACAATACGAACCTTGCTTAGTGCGTTCCATTCCTTACCTTCTCAGGCAGTTAGATGCGGCTATTTAACTTATAGACAAGCAATGCAACATCCCATAGACAGGCATTGCCACAGCCTTTCATAAAGCAAAGAGGATTAACTCACTTATACTTGCACAACGTACACATCTCGGTGGGTTGCTACATGCGTCCTATCTCTAGGCTACACGATTAAGCATGCGATTGACTTTGATAAATAAACGCTGAAGAAAAACTATGATAGAGATGAAGATGGTGAAGAAGACGGTAATGAAGGAATTAAAATTTGCATTGATCACAAAATATCTTAATATCTCAAGCTAAAATGTAATACAATATAGAGATTAGAAGGGAGATGAAGGACTCTGTGTCAAGGCTGCTAGTGATGCCATGGCTGAATGGTGAAGATGTCTCTCTCGAGCTCTATCTCTAGCGAATGCTCTAATCGTCACTCGGTCTGGGTTGTGGAGATGGAAAATTCTCACTGGAAATCTCTTTCAAGCTCTCATCTATGATCACAAACTTCTGCCTTGAGGCAAAAGCTCGAATATCTCAAAATAAAGGTCTCAAGGGCTATTTATAGAATTTGGACGCCGACAGCTGTAATGATGAAGGTATGGCTCACTGCTGCTTTTGTCGGGGTATGGGCATTGTCACATCGCCTTATCTTATTGATACTCCCAAGGTATACGTCCAAGCTGAATTTAGCTGAAGTTATCAACGCGTTCTACACATCTTGTGATCTTCTATTATGGCTGTCAATCCGTGGCTGCAATCTCTATTTGTTCACCGCATTCTCCATGCATTGGACGCATGCGATTACTGCAACTTCCATGTGTTGGGCGCATGGGGTTGCAACACATGGGGTTGCTATCTGCATGCATCTTTTGCGGTCGCCTGGCTTCAGTGCATACGTTTGTCTGCGATTGCTTATTACAAACGCATGCGTTTGATTCCTGCGATAGCTACAAAAATAGACACTTTGGCACGGAATAATGCATAATATTGGGTCAGTGAGGTTTTAGGTGCTTATGGACGCAAAACTCAATCTTTCACAAATTCTAAGTATTATCACTGCGTTTTCTACCTGTTAGCCCTCATAATTCTAAATAAAAGGCTTATAATAACTGGCATTTCTGCCAGTTATCAGGGGATTGATTTCATGGGGCCATTCCCTCCTTCGCATGGCAAGCACTATATTTTATTGGTCGATTATGTCTCCAAGTATGTAGAGGCAATAGCATGCGCTGGAAGTGATGCGGTGGTAGTCTCCCAGTTCCTCAAGAGAAATATTTTCACGCGTTTTGGCACTACCCGTGCCATCATAAGTGATGAAGGATCACACTTTATCAATCACAATATCAAGGAGCTGCTGCGCAAGTACAATATCTTTCACAAAGTGACCACCGCATACCATTCGCAAATGAATGGCCAGGTTAAAGTGTCCAATCGTGAAATTAAATTGATACTTGAGAAGGTAGTAACTCCTTCACGGAAAGATTGGGCAACGAAGCTTGATGATGCGTTGTGGGCATACCGGACCGCATTTTAAACACCAATAGGTATGTCCCTCTATGCGTTGGTATTTGGCAAGGCGTGTCATTTGCCTTTGGAGATGGAGTATAAAGCATTGTGAGGGGTCAAGCAACTGAATTTTGATTTGAAGAAGGCAAGGGATGCGCGAAAAATGCAGCTTGTCGAGCTAGAAGAATGGAGGATCAACGCATATGAGAATGCGAAGATTTATAAAGAGCGTACCAAGCGCTGGCATGACAAATGTATATGTGCTAGAAACCTCCAAGTCGGGCAAAAGGTATTACTCTTCAATTCAAGATTACGGCTCTTCCCGGGAAAAATAAAAGCACACTGGTCCGATCCCTTCATCATCAAAGAAATAATTCCTCATGGTGCAGTGGAACTGATCACTGAGGATAGCAGTCGAACATTCAAAGTTAATGGACAACGGATCAAGGTATATTGCGGAGGAGATTTCCAGCCAGAAACAGCCTTTGCAAAGTTGAAAAATCCGGACTACCCTTTTACATGACTTTTGAACTCTCTTTCCTTTGTCACTTTACTTTTATTCAATCTATCTGTATCTTACTCATTCTTATAATTTCCTTCTCTAAAAAAAAAAAAGCGATAACGAGTTTTATTTTGTTTAAAATAATTTGACCATCTATTTGTTTTTCTTGCAACGATCGAGATGCAAGATTGCGGAGATATTACAAGAAGAAGCAAATGATCTCATCCCATCACCATAATCCACAGAAGAAAGATCACCGCAAAGATGGATGCATCAACACAATGCGGGTGACAGCGCAAAATTTAGGGGTGTACTCTTCCTTATCTTTATTTCAAATTTTGCGCTATCGCATGGCATTTTACTTTTCAAAGATTTATCACCGCATCCTCTTTGATTACTGCAATCTTTGATTACACGCATAAATCAATGACCGCAACTCCAATGCCAAATTGGTATAAGTTTAGTCTGAGAAAGAGTGCATTGCTCATAGTTGGATGTCCGCATGATACCCGTGGGGGCAAGCCAAAACAAAGGCAAGGCACTCAGATCAGTGCAAGGTCAGAAAAAAATAGCAATAAAGAAAATTTTTGTGCAAGGATAAATCATTTGACACCCCGATGGAAATTTTTTTTTTGAAATAAATCATGCGATGTTCTAGAATTTAGTAAAGTCCTTTTGAAAGTTAAGCTTGCTATCCCTAAGTCTTAGAAATATTTTAGGAAGAGACTTGAATAAGACTTAAGGAAATTCTGGCATATAATATTTGAACGAAGTATTCTTGAGAAATCTAGGAAAAGAACTTTGCAGTTGACTTGCTAAAGGAATTTTTAGCTTATGCTTGAGGACAAGTATTGTTTAAATTTGGGGGTGTGATAACGGGCAGAAATGCACGTTATCATAGTGCTAAGTTCTTAAACAATGTTGGATTCCATTGATGAAATATGTTAAATTGTGTCCATTAAGCATACAATCTATAATAGTGCGGTCGCATGCGTCCAACGCATTAGAACAGTTGATCTTTATATTTTTGTGCAGAATATGCATTAATGCAATGCAAAGATTGCGATCATAGGAATTCATTGGTCGAGCGCAACTTCATCGCAAGGCATTGCATTGATCTTGCTCGAAAACATTCGCCCAAGAAGAATCGCCGCAACTTGGTCAGCGCAACATGGTGGGCACATCCGGGTGAAAGGTGATGATAGTCGGATCCAAATTAAGTTGACAGCCGATAACGGTCACGAAGTACATTCAGCTTTATCGATGATAATTATCTAGCGTATCAGTCAGGAATTAAAGCTGACCCATCTGTACAACCAGGAGAGAGAAGCCACCTTTCACCATGGAAGCTCTATAAATACCAAGTGCATTCTTCAGAGAAAGGGTTAAGCAGTCGATTAATTCACCACTTTACAAGTTCACGCCTCTATTCATAGTTTTCTTTCATTTTAAGGCGGACGCAAGGAAGAAAGTGTGCCGATAGATCGTTCCGATAAACTTGGGAAAACACCGGAAGCTCCAAGACAGAGAGAGGGTCGACGCCTGCGGAAGCGGGAACATCTTTAGATCATAATAGAGATTAAGTGTAAAAAGCCTCGGTCAGCAAGGAATTTCTACCAGGCTCTCTACCTTTACTTTCCACTGTCATTTTGTACTCAACTTATTTATAAGAATGGAATTTCTTTCTCTATATCTATTCACTCTCTGTTGTTCATGCATGAGTAGCTAAATTAGTTGAATGGGTTTAGAAGCAATTAGCTAGCATAACGAGGGAATCATCATTCTTACTATTGTCTTGTTTATGAATACTTCATTCGTCTATTAGAGATACTCGGGAGGGTAGTCTAAGGACAGGATCTAGACTTGGGAAGGTCAGGTCAGAATCTAGGTTTGGAAGAACCAGATTAGAATGCATAAACGAGAGATAAGCGCTTAGAAATGAGCACTATTTGTTATTAACATATCGCATGTATCTTAGCGATAAGATATGATTGTATGCAGTCACCTTACTTTCATGCATTTTGCATCAACGCATAGGACAAGAGTAAACTTAAGAATGGACAGTTTGCATTCAACACATGCGTCCTAGACTTAGGAGCATCGCATTTACATTGGAAAATGGCTTGCTATGCATGGTTGTAACATGATTGCATAGTCTGATGCACTCCCGAGTAACGCTAGCTAAAGATCTTCTCAACCTATTCATCACATACTCATTGCATCTATCAACGCAACTATCTTTTTCAAATTCGTCGCCATTATTTACTCCTTTTTCATCAACACAATAACACACATGACACTTTATTTATTTACTTGGTCACCGCAAAGTTTTCATCAAAATTACCAACGCAATCTATTTTCACAAATCCCTATGTTCGACCCTGGACTTACCAGGAAACTCAGGGGAATTTACACTTGAATTCCGCTGGGGAAACCTGAGTGCACAACGCAATCCATCAATGCATATCATCTGTATTTTCATTCAATAAAATAAATCATCAAATATGCGTTGACGCAAGGCAGAAAATGCGATCCAAAGAAATCAACGGTCGAACGCATCAAGAGATTGCGTTAACGCAAGGCTATGCGATCATTTACGCTCGCGATTATCTGCTCAAGAAGGTTGCTGCATAGAGCCGCGCATCTTTGGTGGGTGTATCTGGGTGAAAAGTATAATAAATCAAGATGGGACAGAAAGCTGATGACGGTCGATTCCGAATTAAGTTGACAAGTCGTTAAAGAATTACTGTAGCAAGTACACTCAACTTTTCGGTGACAGATATTCGACGCATCAGACAGAGAATTAAGGCCATCCCATTAGTGCAATCATAAGAGAGAAGAAGCCTTTCACCCTGAAGCTCTATAAATACCAGAGGCCACCTCTAGTGAAAAAGTTAAGTTAGTTCAGTTTGGATAGTTAGATAATTTTCCCCTTAGATAGAAGTAGCCTTGTTCATAGTTTTCTTTTACTTAGAAATTAGTAAAAACTATTACCGCATATTGTTTTTCTTAGTCCCTGAGTTCGACCCTGGACTTACCAGGAAACTCAGTACGATTTATACTTGAGTTCTGCTAAGAAAACTTATTTGCACAACGCATTTTCCACCAATGCAACCCTTCCATTATTTCATCGCATAAAATAACGCATCAAGTTTTTGGCACCGTTTCCGGGGACTTCGGTAATTCAGTGTGCTAATGGTAATTTTTCTGATTTCTTTGCAGCTTTCAATCTCTGGCGAATTACGACCTGAAGATTGAAAGAACATTCCGACGAAGACTGAGAAACAACTGCCAACAACAAGATAAAACTCCCAGAATGGCGAAACAACCGAAAGAAAGGCCTGCAAACACAAATAATATAATGGCCAACCCCATCCTCCTGGTGAATGACTGCAATAGACCCATTCGGAACTATGTGTCACCCAACCTATATGATTTCTCCCCAGGAATTATGAGGCTAGCGCTAGACGAATCAAGGTTTGAAATGAAACCGGTTATGTTGCAGATGATCCAAACTGCTGGTCAGTTCAGTGGTAGGCGTGGCGAGGATCCGCACGCCCACCTCCGGAGCTTCATAGAGATCTGCAACACTTTTGTGTTTCCAAACATCTCTACCGAGGAGGTTCGACTAACGTTGTTCCCATTTTCCTTATGCGATCAAGCAAGAAAATGGGCTTATTCTCTCAAATCGGGAGAGATAACTTCGTGGGAACAAGTCGTGGAAAAGTTCATGAAGAAATAGTTCCCTCCAATGGAGAACGCAAGAAGGAGGAAGTTAATTACGAATTTTGAACAAGAAATTGACGAATCGCTCAGCGACGCTTGGGCGAGGTTTAAGAGGCTGGTAAGAGACTGCCCACATAACGACTTACCAGACTGCTTATAGATGAAGATCTTTTACCAAGGACTAAACCCTACTTCACAGTCCGCTGCCAATGCGGCAGCAGCTGGTGGTTTGCTTGATAAAACTTACAATGAGGCGAAAAGTATACTTGATCGCATTTCCAAAAATCATGAAGACTGGCGAGAAAGCGATCAGAGATTAAAATTTAAAAACGGTGATGCGAACAATGGGGCCATCGCATCCCTTCAGAACTAAATGAATGCAATGATGAGTTTGATACAAGGCATCGCAATTAATAGCACGGGAACGCAGAAAGGGCAGGTCAACACAATTGCCCAAACGACTACAAGTTGTGTCATCTGTGGAGAAGCACATCCGAATGAAGAATGCCTAGGAAATTCGCAGTTAGTATGCTTCATAAAGAACAATCCTTATTCCGATACGTACAACCCAAGGTGGAGAAACCACCCCAATTTTGCATGGAAAAATCAACAACAAAGCTTTCAACCAATGGCGCAAAAAGAAAGGCCACCGAATTTTTCCCGCGAACCAACGGTCCAACGTATAACCAAGCCAGCAGTTCACAGGCACCGCAATCTTCATTCTTAAAGAGCTTGCTGAAGTAGTACATTGAGAAAAACGAATCAGTGCTTCAGAATCAAGCATCGTCCATCCGAAATCTCGAAATTCAACCAGGACAAATTGCGGGCGAGCTCAAAAATAGATCGCAAAGAGCGTTGCCGAGCTCAACTGCACTTCCGCACATCTCTGGGGGTATGAGAAAGGAACAATGCTTAGCAATCTCCTTGCTAAGTGAAAAAATGACCACAGAAGTAGGGGAGGAACCCATCATGACCAACTTGAATGCGGTAACAACCGAGGACCCGTTGACTTATAATTCAGAAGAGCTCGAGCAGATGAACCTGGAGGTTGCGTCCACCCTCAAGCCTCTAGAACGCGAGATAGAAGAAGTCCAGCTACCACCATTCCCGCAAAGATTGAAAAAGAAACAGAATGATGAAGAAAAGATGTGATAGTAGCAGTAACGCAAAATGCTATAATCCCACAAAAAATGTGCGACCCGGGAATCTTCATGATACCATGCTCAATTGGAGGGGTCTTACAGTGGTCAAGCACTATGCGATCTTGGGGCGAGTATAAACGTAATACCGCTATCAATCTTCAAATGATTGAATATGGGCAAACTCACGCCCATGACGGAGACTCTTCTACTTGCAGACAGCAGACAGATCCCGAATACATCCCAAGGGAGAGTTGAAAGATGTCGTAATCTTTATGATACCATGCTCAATTGAAGGGGTCTATAGTGGTCAAGCACTATGCGATCTTGGGGCGAGTATAAACGTAATGCCGCTAAATCTTCAAATGATTGAATATGGGCAAACTCATGCCCACGACGGAGACTCTCCTACTTGTGGACAAATCCTAAATACATCCCGATGGAGAGTTGAAAGATGCCGCAATCTCGATTGACAAATTCATCTTACCGGCAGACTTCATCATTTTGGATTATAAAGTGGATGAAGATGTGCCCATCATACCCGTCCCTGGAGTAATCATCAGTAAAATTGATAAGATACTCATAACCACCTAGGGCTCGCACATTCATAGGACCACAAAGGTCAGAATATACTAACTCAAGAGGCTCTTTGGCTCTAAAATCTTTTCTAGTAAAAAGTCGTTTAGTCATCTTACCCTCAAGGCAAGATTCACACACAGGTAAAGAATTTTCTTCTAACTCACTTAGAAGTCCATTCTTCACCAATCTCTCAATCCTATTTGAGATTGATGTGCCCTAAACGTAGATGCCAAAGGTGGGCATTTTTCTTTGAGAGAAATTTGTTGACGTTTTGATTGAGTTACGACGG